>NC_069088.1:13402384-13741177 GCF_947172395.1 Bicyclus anynana | reverse complement strand
GGCCGTCATTTGAATTCATTCTGTAGTTTCTGCGTGATGCCCGAATAACAAAAAAACACGAACAGACAGACAGACAAAAATTTTATTGATTTCATTTTTGACATCGGTATCGATCACTAATCACCCCCTGATATTTATTTTGGAAATATATTTCATGTATAGAATGGACCTCTCTTCAGATTTAATAGATAGATATATTTTCGACAGCCCTATGCTGAGTGCTATGTAGAAACAATGCATCACATGTCCCATATTATCGCGACACTAGTATTGGCGCGAACACAACTTATATTGTAATTTAAATTAAAAGTTTCTTTTCATTTACAAATAACTAAATAATTTATAACTAGCCGACGCCCTGCGGTTTCACCCACATAGTTCCTGTTCCCGTGATACGGGAATAGGATATTATGATAAGCACTATGATACTCAGTAATAACGTGACTTTCTTGTGGTTAAAGAATTTTAAAAATCGGGTCAGTAATTCCAGAGATTACCCCATACAAATACAACACCACAATTTTTTACCTCATTATAATATAAGTAGGTATACCTAAATGTTATTCTCCCTCCTCTCTACGAGCTTGATAATATTATATCTTACTAGCTAACGCCGCACAATTTCATCCGCGTGGTTCCCGTTCCCGTAGGAATACTGGAATAATATATATTAGACTAGCCTTCCTCGATAAATGGACTATCTAACCCTGAAAGAATTTTTCAAATCGGACCAGTAGTTCCTGAGATTAGCGCGTTCAATCAAACAAACAAACGAACTCTGATAATAAGTAGGTATGTAGGTACTAGAGTACTTAAAGGTACATTATTTGGCATTCCCTACCAAATTGCCATTGGCACATCATAGATGCTAAAATGCAATACCCTTAGAACGCATTACAAATCTGTATTGAAGAAATAAACTTTCCATTTTATCCAATTTGTACGTAATACCACAGAAAACATATGTACTAGGTAATACCCTAGTTAAAATGTGCACGTCACTGCCAATTGCCATTTCATTCGTACCTCTGTGTTTTCTCTTTGAAAAAAAAAAAGCTTTCTGAATGCAGATTGCATATTTTATAAATTGAGTTCTAAAGTTAGAAACTGTGACGGTTTTAAATTTAGAACACTATAAAATGCTATCAACTGTAGAGACGAGTCTATTCTAGTCTAGTTTATGAAATAGGTACCCACCTACGTAGATATACTATTAAATACGATTGTGTTCTATAAATAGGGCTTGCCTTTGTAAATAGACCTGTCTTTGATAAATCAATCTAGGGGCTAATGGAGTAGATCCTCAGAATAAACAAGGTACATCAACCATATCTATTTATATCTAGAATCTTATGATCGAATTGACTTAGATGAATATTAAATAAATAAGAGATGCACTTTGTGGTATTGTAGGGGGTAAAATTTGAATATACTGAAGCGATTTTGAAAATTTTTTTACCATTAGAAAGCTACATTATTTGTGAGTGTTATAAGTTAAATTTAATTTCCGTATTCTTACGGGCACGGAGACTACGTGGTTGAAACCGCGAGGCGTTTGCTATTTATTTATACTTATAATAAATCTGTAGAGAGATCAATACTGTACATGAAATATATTTCCAATATAAGGTGGTGATTAGTGATCGATACTGATGCCAAAAATGCAATCAATAAAATTTTCATCTGTCTGTCTGTATGTACGTTCGTTATAGAAACAAAAACTACTCGACGGATTTTACCGAAACTTGGTACAATTATTCTTCATACTCCTTGGCAGGTTATAGTATACTTTTCATCACGCTACGATCAATAAGAGCAAAGCAGTGATGGAAAATGTTGGGAAAACGGGAGAAGTTTCTGCATATTTTAAGCTTCCGTCACGTGGAAGGAGTATGGTAGGGGTAAGGTAGGAGTAGGGTAGGGGTAGAGTAGTACGGTAGAGCTAGGGTAGGGTAGCTTTAAAGTGGGAGTAGGGTAGGTTAGTAGTAGGGTTTCACGCCGACGAAGACGTCCGCTAGTTATTAAATGCGCAGGATTTGATGGAAACTCATGGTTTCTTCAATGGAAACACCGGAAGTTGTTCTAATTTGACTTGTAAAAACCGACACAAGTTAAATAAATTGTTAAGTTGCTACTGTTTTTAACATAATGAGTTAGTGACTGTCAATTAGTCAAATGCAATGATCATGAATGAATTAGTGAATGACAGTTCGGCCATGTTTGACTGTTTGTTTACGCATGCGCTGTGTCGGCGCGATCGGCCGGCGTCGGGCGCGCTCGGACGAGATCGCCGCTGGAAATAGCACAAACAACTCCGGAGCCAGCGGTCGTCGACCTGCGCCCGGACACACCAAATATTGGAACCGACTCTAGATCAAACCAAAACATTTCTTTTTTGTCCACGATCCGGGGAACTTTTATACTGATTGAGTAGGTACCTAATAATTTTACCCCTGACAAAAAAGGGGTGTTATAAGTTTGACATATCTGTCTGTCTGTCAATTTAGTTTGTTTTGTATGTGACTTACTAGCTGACGCCGTGTGGTTTCACCCGCGTGGTTCCGGTTCCCGTAGAAATATGGCGATAATATATAGCCTATAGCCTTCCTCGATAAATGGGCTATCTAACGCTGAAACAATTTTGCAAATCGGACCAGTAGTTTCTGAGATTAGCGCGTTCAATTAAACAAATAAACAAACTCTTCAGCTTTATAATATTAGTAGGTATAGATGTGCGAGTGAACCTAATCATGTTAGATGAAAATCGGTTTAGCTGTTTAAAAGTTCTGAGAAGTGAAAGTGGGGAAGAATAACTGAATGTCTGCAAATGTACAGGAATGGGAGAATATTGATGACTTGATAATTACATGACCTTCGGGGATTTTTCATAATTTCCTTATCACATTTAAGTAGGCTCAATCTTAGAAGTCTTTCTCATCATCATTTACACATATGATTGTATGACAGCAACCATCGCCTATTTGACCTTCCTCTCCTATTGGTCCTTCTACTTGCAATTTTAACATTCTTCCTGTAATTTATATTTTAGTCCCTCCGCATCACATATCTCCATCACATATAAGGGCATGTGATGGACTTGGTCTAACCTTGTACTCCTCAAATTTTCTGTTACTGGCACTTCTTACTGTTTCCAACTTTGCCTTTATATTCATTTCTTCTAGTCGCACCTCACATACATCTCAACAGATGCATTTCGTTCGCACGTATTCTTCTAATATCTGTTCCTTTTACAATTTTTATAATAACAAGAAGCTATAATATTCGTTGAGTAAATTAAATAACTTAAGTTTTCCTAAACCGAAGGTTGCCTGGAAGAAATCGCTACTTAGCGATAAGGCCGCCTTTTGTATGCTGATCTCTTCTTAATTTGTTTTTTATTTCACTTGTTTTTGTCTTTGTGGTGTGCAAATAAAGTATATTTATCTTATCTTATCTTATTACCTCTGGATAAAAGGAAACATAATTATCTTACATTATGAGCTAATTTTCTGGACAAAACTTCGCTAGAGTTTGATCTCAAAGATCAAACTTGGCTCATATTATGCCGCGAATTTTTTAAAAAAACACAATAGCTCTATGTATAGACGCTTGTGGGTATGGACCCTTGAAAATCTGCGCTACCTTCGACAGCCATTAAGATCTAAAAACCTACAGTTACTGTAAGCCTTACGTAGGTACTTACTTACCTGTGGTAGAAACATGACAAACTTTTAGATTTTATAATATGACAAAAGGCTGGCTTCACAGGCTTTAAACTGAGCCTACTTGAAATAAGTGAATTTTGAATTTTGAATTGAATCTGAATCTATATCTATAATTCGTATCAAAGACAAAACCCTTTTAAATCGGAGTACAACTACAAAACATTCCATTTATAATATAATCGATTAAAATACCTCACAAGTTTCCCAGTGTTCACCCACGCTGTCAATTTCGCAAGCGGAGTTTGTAGGCTGGTGGTACCAAATGCTGAGCCCACGGGTCCACGCGTGGGACGGTGGAAAGCGGAGCATTATGCAACTGTTCGATATGGCGTACACCTTATTAGATGCGAAAGCCGCTAGCCAGGCATTTACGTGGGACACTTGGTAGGCTTTGAGGTTATGCGAGTAGGTAGCTACAGCCTACAGGGACCTACAATGAAAATATATCCATTCCTTGGGTGTGATTCGGATATTTTATACTCGTCGGTGTAATATTGGCCTACGACGTTACCATGGAAACGAGCGATATCCCATCGCTGTAACTATACAGAAATCAGAAATCATTTTTGGCATCCCATAAAAATAAAGTTCAAATTGTATTATAACTTGTTATAGGCCAATATTACATCGACGAGTATAAAGAACAAGAATCGATCTCCAGGGGCTTATCGCTTTACTTTAACGAATTATAAAATATTAAAAAAAAACTTCGTTTTGCGTGCCCAAGCAACCAATGTTTAAAACTTTGGGCTCTAGAGGTCCATCGTGAGGAACCTCCTCGCAATATGCGCTGTCACAAGGATCCTTAAACTAAAGGCCAAGCGAAAGCTTTCAGATGTCTACATTAATATAACCCATTTTTTAACCTTTGACATGGAGTAGTTTTATTTCAGGTACTGGATCGATGAGGGCTTTTTTTAATCACTATCCTACTAATATTATAAACGCAAAAGTTTGTATGGATGTTTGGATGTATGTTTGGATGTTTGGATGTTTGTTACCTTTTCACGCCTCGACTACTAAACCGAATTAGCTGAAATTTGGTATTGAGATATATTATAGCCTGGATTAACACATTTACAGGCTACTTTTTATTCCGGTTCCCAAGGGGTTTGTGAAAAACTAAATTCCACACGGACGAAGTCACGGGCGCTAGTACTAAAATATGCGCCGCCGCTAGTACTAAAATATTTTTAAATGATTATACTTACCAATTATCAGTTTTATGGGAATTCATGAACCCTTGGATGTTTAAATTAACCGGGCTATTTTGTAAACTGGAAGAATATATGAAAACCATAACTAATTACTAATGAACTGATGACATCTGTTATTCAATTACTGCAGAACTCCATATTAGTGTGCATTAACAAGGGATTATTCGATTATTTATTATAATTAGGACCGTTTTCGATAAAAGGTATACGATGTCCTTCACTTGTCCACAAATGACGCCTACCGCTCAATTAATGGCCGTTTTGAGGGTCACCATCGTTTTTAGAATTACTGGATTTTCCTGGTTGAAACGTATATTCCATGATATACAAATTAATAGCAGACCCCGCGGATTCAGCCGCGCAGTGCCCATTTCCGTGGGAATACGAGGATAAATATAGCCATGTTACACGCTGATAATGTAACTTTCTAATGGTGAAAGAATTTTTGAAATCGGTCCAGAAATACAAATCTTACTTATGATATGATTTGCTTAAAGTTAAGCTGCAATATCTATAAGTAGGTGAATATACATACCTCCGTATTTTAATTTTAAAATTCAAATATAAACAAATTTATCAAGTTAAATTAAATTACCAAAATTGAAGATATTTTTTCATTTATTAAAAATTCGATAGGAACCGGAGCCGGAGAGGATAGTTTTTACAGTCTGAGGGGAATAGGAATATTGGTCATACTTGAAAAATATGACCAATATATTTATTTTATTGCCAATATTTACTCCAACTAGTCAGAAAAAATTTTGTTAAGAGTGGGCGAGTGGTACGACAATCAGTCGTACAAGTCAACGACAATCATCGTCAAGTACATCGGGTCCGATGATGAGTCCGACTCCTTTATCGTTGAGCTATTGAGGCTTTTTTAAGTTTATGTTTACGTTTAAGTCCCATTTTTGTAAAAACAAACATGGTGTTCGTATTGAAGGTTTTCGGAGCGGCTTATAACGATTTGTTTAGGTAGTTGCGTCGCCTTGTCAGACGCCATAAGTAGGTTATGCAACCTACGCTGCATTTGAATTTTGGTGTTAGCATGAGTGTCACGAAAAACACAATTTGCCTCTTACCAAACACGTTCGTAATGGGCTAAGCAAGGTCTAAGACCCTAAAGTGATAGGTATTGAGTAAACAATATATGAAACACTAAGAAAACCTAATTTTTTAATCATTTTGTCATTTTATCTCACACTAATTAGTAGTAGGTAGGTGCATTTTTTAGTCTACAGTTTAATGTTCGCGGTTTTGTCTGGTTTTTCTGGGTTTTCCATGTATTAACCCCATCAAGAAAGTAACTTCGAATAGGTATTATTCTTTAAAATTTTGTATTTCATATTTAACTACTAATTTTATCGCTACAGATTTTTTAAATGAAATAAGTATTTCATTTGTTATTTCCAAGAAATTCTCATGATTAAAAATGATTGAAATTCGTTATTTTACGTAGGGTTTATTTTACAAGCTCTTGTAAAACGTCAAGTTTCGCTATTTGTAAAGACTCTACAATCGATTCGAAAGACAGGTTCTGCTTAGAAAAGCCGTCAATCTCAGAACTCAGAAGTATGCCGGGAAGTTGGGGGTCTTACAACCCTGTGCCTCGGAGATCACATTAGGCATTAATACCTACATACATATTTTCAGCACTATGCAAATTTACCCCCATTATTGATACCGGCGAGACTTGGTCGCTAACTATGGGCCTCATAAGAAGGCTCAGAGTCACACATCGGGCGATAGAACGAGCTATGCTAGGAGCATCTCTGCGTGATCAAATCAGAAATGAGGAGATCCGCAGAAGAACCAAAGTCACCGACATAGCTAAACGAGTTGCGAAGCTGAAGTGGCAATGGCCGGGGCACATAGTTCGCAGAGCCGATGGACGTTGGGGTCCCAAAGTGCTGGAATGGCGACCCCGCACTAGTAAGCGCAGTGTTGGTCGACCCCCCACCAGATGGACTGACGACATCAAGCGAGTCGCAGGGCTTCGCTGGATGCAGGTGGCTCAGTGTCGTGATGTTTGGAAGTCCCTACAAAAGGCCTGCAGTGGACGTCCATTGGCTGATATGATGATGATGATGATGATGATGATGATGATTGATACCGGACTATTAATATTAAATCTATGAAAGTGTAAAGGTATACATTGCACTGATCACACATGCACCTCAGTATTAGCATATAATAGCGTAAACATTTATGCGATGCGTCACATTGGTCTGATGCCAAACTAGGGTTTCCGCCTCTGATAGCTAGAAACACTAGCGCAAATAAATAATTCGTCCGGCGCTGCGCATACAAACAATATGCACACTGTAAAAGGCTACCAAGTACCAGGGCTCCATACATTCACGCGGTATTATAGCCTCAATAGCTCAACGGTAAGAGCGGTCGGAATCATCACCAAGGGGTGGTGGTTCGATCCCCGCACCGTTGGTCTATTGTCGTACCCACTCCTAGCATAGTCTTTCCCGACTAGTTGGAGGGTAATGGGAATATTGGTCATATTTAAAAGATATGGCAAATATTCTTTAAAAAAAAAATACTGTGTTTAATATTGACCAATGTGGGACCAATATTCCCATTCCCCTCCAATTAGTTGAAAAAACTATGTCAGGACAAGAGGACTATTGTCTTGACAACGGGCGGGTATACTACCTCTCGGATATGAGCCCCTTTACCACTAAGCTACAGAGCTTTCATTCAGATGGTCCGACATGCAGCTCCAACTTTTCAGTTATGTGCATTTTAAGAAATTAAATATCACGTGTCTCAAACGTAAAGGGAAAACATCGTGAGGAAACCTGCATAATTGAGAATTTACTTGATTCTCAGGAATCCGCATTGGGCCAGCCTATCCCTTCTCATTGTGAGAGGAGACTCGTGTTAAACAGTGAGCCAAATATGGGTTGGTAAAATTATTATAGCTAAGCAACCTAAGCCAATCTAACCAAAAAGGGATTAAAACAGATATAGACTGTTACAGACCTTATCTCATTAACACCGATTTTCTCCAATATAATCCAGAGATTTATTTTGCAAATATCCAGACAATCTTTGTTTTTACGTACTTAATAATTATAAAATATATAAATTAAAACTAAGAATTACACAGTATATTAAATTTAAATTTACAATTAATAAATAATTGAAAAAATTATTTATACCAATCTTAACAACCAGCTAGCAAGCAATAGAAATATCACTGATGAACAGGTAGGTTTTAGGAAGATTAAGACTATTAATCTAGCTATATTTGAATTCCTAAATAAAGTTATGACCCATGTAGATAAAAAGAACCTGTATGTGCACTGTATATGGACTTAACAAAGGCATTTGATTATGTGCATCATAATATACTCCAAAATAAATTATATGCTTATAGAGTGGGGATAAATACTTTGGAAATACATAAGGGTACGGAAATAATTCGCCTAAATGTAAAAAGTAAAGCTGAAAAAAGTTTTTATCTGACGCTTAAAAAATAACTGCTGGTGTGCCGCAAGGACTACAAAATCAACTGATCCGACACGGGAATCGAACTCAGCATGTCTCAGTTACAATTGCTCAGCGCCAGAGGTCACGCCCGCCGATGCGATAGTGCGCAGGCGAAGTCGGGGCACTTCCTGCGGCTACGTGACACGCGGTCCCCTTATCGGCTCCATTGATAGATTTATCTGACGAGGTCGAGCCGACCCGCGCCCGCGTCGCCCCACGCTATCAAACGGTCACCTCACGATTCAGACTCAATGGATTCTTCATGCCCATATTCCATTTGAAATAGTCTAGTTGACACTTTTTTTAAATGGTCTGAAATAGTTCATTATCGTTCAATTAACTAAACTGAATATTTTTTTCATATTTTTTTGAGACGTAATTACATGAAAATTTTAAAGCGTTAGCTTTTAGCGATGTCTATTCTATGTTTTTGACAATACGAGCCAAAACGCCTGACGGTCATGACAGTCTATATTTCAACTGTTTTATGACGTCACTTTATTAAATCCCATACAAATGGAGTGTTTGTCAAAAATATTAGTTAACAATAATTAGTTCGACGTTTAGTACATCAAGTGTGTTAGTGACGTCACAAATTTGGCGTATTATAAACTGGACACATATATATTACACATCCAGCTCCAAGATTCTTTTTCTTTTCAGGCGTTTAAGATAGTCTGGTATAGTGAGCTGAACTGCCAGTGGATTGGGATGCTGTTCCAATCGCAGTTTATAAACTGCTGCACTGTTGAATTTCCTCTTTCACTGTTTTAATACAGAGATACTCATGGGATTGGAAATGTACCACATTCATCATTACCAACCCATATTCGTCTCACTGCACGAGTCTCCTCTCGAAATGAGAGGGGTTAGGTCAATAGTCCACCACGCTGGCCCAATGCAAATTGGCAGACTTCACACACGTAGATAATAAAGAAAATTCTCTGGTTTCCTCACGATGTTTTTCCTTCACAGTTTGAGACTCGTTATGATTAATTTCTTAAAATGCACACAACTGAAAAGTTGGAGGTGTATGCCTCCGTAAACGGAGACAAAGGTCATATCCACTGGGCTCTCCAAGAGCAGTGATAGGCCAGTACAACATTAAAAACAGGAAATGTACAATAACCTAAAGGTTTTTTGTATGCGTTCTGTAGTAGCAATAAAAGTGATAAGTTGTAGTACAGATGTATCATTGACGATGAAATGTTTATAAATCAGATCCAACACTTGCTCAGTTATGACAGCCGACTGTGCGTACTGCGTACAACAACGCTTTTTCAAACACGACGTTTCGCGAATTGGAATTCTGCGAAACGTCGTGTTTGGATATACGCAGTTAATACTTGTAGGTAGCCTTGGTTTTAAATTACATGAATATGGCAGAGACTGAATGACCTCAATGACTTTTGCTGAAGAACTCTACTTATAGAGTTCCTCAACAAAAGTTAACATGAGTAAGAGATTATGATTGTGTAATGCTCACAATCATAATCTCTTACTTACCGCTACAGTAATGACTGTTGAGGACTCTGCGCTCTTTGTAGACGAGTATAATAATATATTATACACCAAGAACACATTATACAGCAGCGACACCGGTGCGAGAAATCTGGCCCTGCGCTAAACAACCCGCACGCCCAGCGTGGTCAGTATCCTTTTGTAGATGGACCAAAAAACAAAACCCAGCCCCTAGTCCCCGCCAGCCCCGCTATACCTGGCTCTGGCAGCGGTTACGGTAACGGCGGGGCAAGGGATGTTAAGAATCTCCGGCAGAGACTGAGGACATCAAGCAAGTCGCAGGTATTCGCTGGATGCAGGCGGCTCAGTATCGTGATGTTTGGAAATCCCTACTAAAGGCCTATGTCCTGCAGTGGACGTCCATCGGTTGACATGATGATGATGGATGATGAAGATGATAATACACCAAGGACATACAGGCCAGTTAGGTAGGTTCAATTTCAAGAAAGAGAGGGTCCCAAAGTGCTAGAATGGCGACCCCGCACCGAAAAACACAGTGCTGGTCTAACCCCCACTAGGTGGACCGAGGACATCAAGCGGATTGCAGGGAGCCGCTGGATGCTGGCGGCTCGAGACCGTTGTGTTTGGAAGTTCATGCAAGAGGACTATGTCCAGCAGTGGACGTCCATCGGCTGTCAATGATGATGATTGAAACATAATGAATGATGGATGAATTCCTTTTCCAATGATGTTTGTGATGATTCCTCTGGATAATTTTTAGTATCTGGGTAGTTTGCACGCCAGTGCGTATTAGATTAAAGGATTTAAGAATAAAAAGCACAACATTACAGTTTATGTAGGTGCCTACTGCCTACCGACTGTAGCTAAATTAGGCATTTCGATTTAATACCACATGACCGCAGGCAGTCGTATTACATGACCACACGTTGAAATATGTCGAAATAAAATGTTTCAATGTTAACCTTTTAAGGGCCCGCCCAATTATTCAAAATATTAAGTAGCTAATTGATATTAACGTAAATATTATGTTTATTTGATTTAATTTGTGCCAATAGTAAAAAGTAATGGTTAAAAGGTTTTTTACGTTTCCTATTAAGATTTTCTTTTTATAATTCCCTTCGTATTTTGAGTGACATTTAAAACACTATAGTTTTTTTCTTCAGATTGTAGTGTTCGTACATAGTCCAATCCTTTTATTTATTGTACATTTGTTATAAGCTCCTTAATTAGTTGTAGTTTTGGTGAACGCAACAGCTACTAGCATATCAGAGAACCTGACGGCCTGTAGTAGGCACTTTGGGGACAGAACATCTCTTAGCTCATAAACGTTTGACAATCAAAGGCATTCCAATAAAGACACTAATTACACTTAGACATGCCGAGGTTTGAATGATTTAAATGTATTTTTTTCAATGATTAAAAACTACATTATCAACGAGTAACATACGCTATATTATATGCCAGTGTTCCCACGGCAACGAGATATACACCGGAGAAACTGTGAGGGACCGCTAGTAACATAAATAATAATTATTGACAAAAAATGACAGTCATAAAGTAATATGACCAATGATGATGAATGTAAATGAAATATATAGTTCTAGAGAATTTTAGAATTTTTGTCTTTTTGTGTCTGTTCAGCTTATTCGATGTCATGCAGCGAATTCATAGATAAATTATGCTAAGTACGAACAACTTTGTTTCACTGAGATCTAACATACGCTATTCGAGAAAAACCTAGTTGGTTTGGAGTATTTAAACGTTTTTTAAAAAAGGTGTGCCCTTAACTTCTCAACGCTTTATGTATCGAAAAAACCGTCTGGCGCCACATTGATAACCGTCTTAATATCCTAAAAGCCCTGTCATATTGGCTTTTAAAGTAAATAATGGGCGTAATTCTTTTAAAACACGGCTAAGTTTCTGGTAGCCCTTTGTGAAGTTTATCTTATCAATGGTGTAGTATTTCCGAGTGGTTTTTTGTTGGTGGCATTTGGCACGCGCTTTGTTCGGGTGCCTCACAACGATCGCTTGTTCTGCTGATAACTGCGATACGTGCACTTCCTCTAACTCGATTAGAACCGTGTGACTGATGCGCGACTAACTGTATAGTAGACTACGAGTATTACCAGCCCCTCTAGCCAATTGGCACGTTGATTCTCTATCTACGATCGCTAACGCTTCGAAAACTAGAAAGATGTATGCGAATGACATTCGCTATCGACAGGTCACGTGATCAAGATCTGTCTTTTCTACTTTTCGAAGCGTTAGCGATCGTAGAAAGAGAAATGACTTGCCACTTGGCTAGGGGCGCTGGACTCTTTGTGACTGAACTCGTACGCTATATGTAACCTGAATCTACGATTTTTAAAAATTTACCAAATTATGATTATTTTTGTTATAAATATTTTATTTATTAAAAATTTAAATTTAAGTAATAAACTGTTTATAATTATTAGTTTTCATTTATTTTAATTTAATTATTGTATACTTATTGTTGGCTGCATAAATAATATTTATATTTATTCAGGCAACAAGGCTGTACAAGAAAAAAACATACCTATAATCTATACTAATATTATAAAGCTGAAGAGTTGGTTTGTTTGTTTGGTTGCTTGAACGCGCTAATCTCAGGAACTACTTGTCCGATTTGAAAAATTCTTTTAGTTTTAGATAGCCCATTTACCGAGGAAGGCTAAATGATATATTTTATCCCCGTATTCTTACGGGAACGGAAACCACGCGGGTGAAACTGCGCGGCGTCTACTAGTATTTTAATATCGCGCCTAGTTGCTTCGACTGGTGACAGAAGTGCTGGCTCATTTTTTGCGCAAAGGATCATCCTAGCTGTCCAGCGAGGAAATGCAGCCAGTATTCTTGCCACTATTTCACGTGGGCATGATTTGTATTGTTATTAGTATAAGCTAGCGTAAGTTACATATTATTAAAACAAAAAAAAACAGGGGGTTTATATGAGCCAGTGGGCGAATCCGACTCACACTTGTTCGATTCAATGCCCACATCCATAACGCGTGCTGCAGACAACGCTGTATACTTGATCGTCTGTGGCCGGCGTTAGACCGACGAGCAACGGGACCGGCTAGCCCACAGCTGACGCGGCCCTACTAACTACTTTAATTTCCTGTCTATAGTATTTTCTTGGTATACGACTATATATTCTGTAACTGTAAATATAGAAAGAAGGATTCATTGCGACCGTGTTATTACTTTTTACTGACTATTACTTTGTACCAGTTTTAGTTATTAATAAAAAGTTTAAAAACAACTGTAACGATGAATGAATAAATCATTGTTAGTAACGCAATAATCGACTCCTTGGAGTCCTTATGCAAAATCGCATGAATAGCGTAAAAGCTACGGAAGAATATTCATTGCGTAAATACGAAAATACATTACATAGACCAATGATAATTTTAAACTATAGATCGGTTATGTCCCTACAAAATCACCGCAAAAAGTGATCCGAACAATAGGCTACAACACTGAGCGCACACATGCATAATTTTGTCTTTAATTCTATTATTTATTAATGTTTACATAGTTTTCACACTTCCTGAACACACGACTCGACATTGTAGACGATTTTTAGGTATTATTTGTTTAAATAACGTCGTTGATCATTAAGAAGTGGAAATTTCCTCTTTTGAGGGCCTCATTTTTCATGATGTACTATACACATTAGATGTGTATAGTACACAAATTAACATCGTTGACATAGACTGCTGAAATCATAACCCTTATGGCTTCGTCTTAGTCGGGTAAACTGTTTTCCATAATGTTTTCCCCATTATTTTTGGGATTTACAAGAAATATTATTTCTACATTTTTTTTATATCATCATCATCATCATCATCATCATCATATCAGCCGATGGACGTCCACTGCAGGACATAGGCCTTTTGTAGGGACTTCCAAACATCACGATACTGAGCCATCTGCATCCAGCGAATCCCTGCGACTCGCTTGATGTCGTCAGTCCACCTGGTGGGGGGTCGGCCAACACTGCGCTTACTAGTGCGGGGTCGCCATTCCAGCACTTTGGGACCCCAACGTCCATCGGCTCTTCGAACTATGTGCCCCGCCCATTGCCACTTCAGCTTCGCAACTCGTTGAGTTTTTTTATATAGGCAATCTTAAAAGATGCTATCTGTTATCACTCACCATCTCCACCAGGCACGTTGAAAGTCGAACGCTATATTACATAGCACTACATAGCATTGCGAAGCACCTGTTGTTGATTTTTCCTAAATCTTTGGGCATTACATACATGAGAACCATACAAAACGTACATAAGTCATTAATCGCGTGCGACTCTAGATCATATGAAAATTATCACCAATTAGCGAAACAATAAGAAACGACAGTGAATGAAGCCGTCAAGGTTGCGGTAACGAAATGTTCTAAATAGTGAACGCACCGTATCCTCCGGTTATTAGGACTAAATGCTACAGCGACTGGTAGTGTCAACTGTCAAGTCTGTATGACTGGTCGCGGGTTGCCGTGGTTTGCCGTGGGTTGCCGTGGGTTGCCGGTTACCGGTTACGTAGCGCCACGGCAGCGCTCGGCGTGCCGTTGGCCGATCGCAAGCCGACTGGCTGCGTGCTACTCATTCACTCGCGCACATAAATGAACGACCGGCGACACGTGGCCGAAAACCAACTGAAACTGCTGGCAGGAAGCGCTGGACCGACCTTGTCTAACGGTGACTACACTATTAGTTCACTATGTGAACTATTGTACCCGTGTTTATTACTATTACATAAATAGCGATCGCGTCGCGCTTTAGTAGATTATTTTATTCATTCATTCATTTTCATAATGCATACTATAATATTTATATTGCATTTACTGATTCGATTACTAATTATTAGAATGCTACTTATTATAAGATTTAATTAGAAAACGGAAGTCATCCCTCCTAGCAAGACTGCGGGCGAGCCCCAATAGGATCTTGAACATGTTAGCAAGCAAGACTGACTCGCCAATCCTGCAGAAATTTATTTCTGTTTTGGTGCGGTGAGATACTTTATTATTCATTTTTATTTTCTTAAATGTAATTTGTGTACCTACTAACATAACTTTTAAGATTGTAACTAACCAATGGGCCTTTGTAGCCATAAATAAAGAAAATTATTATTATTATTATTATTTGGTTGTAAAGTAATTCTAATTACGTTACTTTTTTATCAGAATGAGAGTGGTTAGGCCAATAGTCCATCACGCTGGCCCAATGCGGATTGGCAGACTTCATACACGAAGAGAATCAAAAAATCTTTCTTGTATGCAGGTTTTCTCACGATGTTTTTCCTTCACAGTTTGAAACACTTGATACTTAATTTCTTAAAATGCACACAACTGTAAAGTGCATGTCCCGGACCGGATTTGAACCCACACCCTCCGGAATCGGAGGCAGAGGTCATATCCACTGGCTATCACAGCTCACAATTCTAATTATGCTATAAATAAAAAAGACAAATTCTTATAGATGGGGATCCAAAGGGAGAATTTTGGTATTTACTCGAGCAAGTCCGGGGGAGGAAACTTTTATGCTGTCAAGTACTTAACTCAATCAAGTATAGTCCTCAATAGGTCAACCCAAAATTAAATAACTTTAGAAATACTCAACCATGCATGCATGACGGATAAGGGAAGTGAAGAAGGTGGATTAGTTATATACTATAACTAAAAAGTGTGCATTTCAGGGGCGTATTTATCGCCGTATCAGCCGTATCAAAGATACGGGGCCCCCGAACAACAGGGGCCCTTTAAGTATGGAGCAAAAATTAGTTAAATGTAAACCACAATATGGGCCTCATAAGAAGGCTCAGAGTCACACAGCGGGCGATGGAACGAGCTATGTTAGGAGTATGTTTGCGAGATCGAATCAGAAATGAGGAGATCCGCAGAAGAACCAAAGTCACCGACATAGTTCAACGAGTTGCGAAGCTGAAGTGGCAATGGACGGGGCACATAGTTCGAAGAGCCGATGGACGTTGGGATCCCAAAGTGCTGGAATGGCGACCCCGCACGAGTAAGCGCAGTGTTGGCCGACCTCCCACCAGGTGGACTGACGACATCAAGCGAGTCGCAGGGATTCGCTGGATGCAGGTGGCTCAGTATCGTGATGTTTGGAAGTCCTTACAAAAGGCCTATGTCCTGCAGTGGACGTCCATCGGCTGATATGATGATGTTGATGATGAAACCACAATATTTCAATGTTCCTACACTCGAACCCACACAAGAAACATTACATCTTGTGTAGTATTTATATTACACGAACATTTTAGTAGGTACCAATTTTACTTTGCGGTAAAAGAGTTTGCCGCTCATCTAGTGGGCCCCTTAACTAATTTTGATACAGGGCCCCTCCAAAGCACGCAACGCACTAATGCATTTAGAAAATCTAACTGATTCGAGCGTAATCTATTGAAATGGGAAGGTTACAAAGTTGCAAATTAAAACCCCTGCATTTCTGTTGTCTAACCACGAGCGCGGTTATTTTTTTTTTATTTTGAAGGAAATAATCGCAAACTAACAAAATTATTTTATGAGTATTACTAGAGGCAAGACGAAGTAATACTCATTATCTTCGACCAACACCTTAAGAAGCTTTCACTTAACTGTTGGATCAAGAGTCGGGATACAGAAAGTGATTCTTGAGACAGCGCGTATTGTGAGGAGGTTCCTCACTCTGGAGCTCAGACCGCCGGTTGCTGGTTGTTATCAATTGTAGATTATAATACTGTATGAATTTTTATATAAAGAGCAATTATTGTGTTGAGTTTCTTGTCGTTTCTTCTCAGCAGAACCTGCCTTCCGAACCGGTGGTAGAATCTTTACAAATAGTCAACTGACGTTTCAAAAGTTCAATTTTATCACTTTTGAAATGTCAGGTCTGTCCGTTTGTGGTGACTCTATCAGTACTTATCAGTACTTGTTGTTTCATTAGAAATTATGTTGAGTAGAAGCCTATATCTTAATTTTGTAAGGATATACGTTTAGACGGAGGATGGATTCCCTCGGCTGGATATTAAACATTGAATCACTTGCAATTAGTGCAAATATTTTAGTAAACAGTATGTTTTTTACTATTACGTAATTTATTATATTTTAATATTACAAGGTATTCAAAGGTAAGTAAGTTCTTTTTTATTTAAATCAATTTAAGAGGATTGCTGATGATATACGAGTAAATAGCATTTAAGGCTTCATTTCTTGTCAATACTTGAAAAATTAAGTCATTTAATGAAATTGTTTGAAATTCTAAGCCTACCTAATTAATTCAAGAAAACCTGTTTTCAGGACCATCACTGAAATAAAATGATTAATTATTAGATATCTGAAATAAATTGAAAGTGTAGGTACCTGTAAAGGTGATAAATTTTCAAAATTTTCAACTGCGCCTTGTGACCTAGATTTTGAAAATGGTAGTTACCTTAATTAACTGCCACTGCAAGTGATTTTGATAGACACTTAACACAGTTAACAACCAATAACACACACTGAGGACTTTTTTATATTCACTTGACTGTGACACACTTAACCAAGGACCACGGATATGGGACTTCCATCAACTGGTTGCGACGGACTTTTGAGCTGTACTGGAACCCGGCGGCCCGCGCATGCGCCCTGGACACCGGGGCGTGACCTAGACCCTGAAAACACCACCCTCCCGCCTACGCACACCGAGTTGCCATGGTTACCGAGCGAAAATGCAGCTGAAAATGCAAGCGGAAACCCATCTAACAACCCAAATTAATCAACTTTAATTTGTGTAAAATTAATAAATAATCATTTGTGTGTCTGTGTGTCATTTTGAAGCTTTATTTTTATTACTTAATGTTCTTTAATCGGTCGAAATGAGGAACGAGGAAGTGAAATGCTACCTACGTATCTTCGCTCCTCCCAACCAACGTTTATGCTTGTTTAGCATTGGCTCAAGCTCTTGCTGTCCTTCACGAGGCCATTATGGATTAAAAACAAGAGCAATATAGGTGACGCTCCATTAGCCTGTACAAAGGTTACATCTAGATGATAGCTTATATGAGTGTCCTATACGAACTTAGTAATATATTTTTTTTATTCTTTACAAGTTAGCCCTTGACTACAATCTCACCTACTGGTAAGTAATGATGTAATCTAAGATGGAAGCGGGCTAACTTGTTAGGAGGAGGATGAAAATCCACACTCCTTTCGGTTTCTACACGACATCGTACCGGAACGCTGAATCGCTTGGCGGTACGTCTTTGTCGGTAAGGTGGTAACTAGCCACGGCCGAAGCCTCCCACCAGCTAGACCTAGACCAATTAAGAAAACCTCAATCGGCCTAGCCGGGGATCGAACCCAGGACCTCCGTAATTAAATCCACCGCATACCACTGCGCCACGGAGGCCGTCAAAATATATGTACAAGAATTTATAAAAAGCATCCACGTGTATGTGCAATCGATTTTAATCCAACTTGGTAAAACTACAGTTATATAAAGTTATAACCTGCCAATCCGCATTGGGCCATCGTGGTGGACTATTGGTCTAACCCCTTTCATTCTAAGAGAAGACTCGTGCTAACAGTGAGCCGAAAATGGGTTGCTAGTGATGATGATGATGATGCCTTGGGTTCGAATCCTGGATCAGGCTATGTAATCACTTAACATCTGGTGACTTGCGTGCTCGTTCATAGTCTGGCAAGTTTCAACCCAGGACCACATGATTCGAAGGTAAATAAACTAATCAGAAACAACTAAAACAAAAAGGCATTTAAAGAAAACTCCTTATCAGTAAAGAATACCTTTAATGAGAAACGCTCCTATTGAAATAATAGTGAGATCGTATAATAATATTTTTAAAATAGCAAATCTGGATATTTTCAATAGCTGTTCTAATTCAGAAGTAAAATTAAAAACATATTATGTCGATATAATGTACCTACTTTAAAAACATTGTGTTTTTGTTCATAATGTAATTTATTATTGTTAATTCCCATTAATATTATTGTTATTACATTTTTTTTTTATTTCTTTTATTTTTTAATGGTAAATTAAGAATTGTCTAAAATTAAACGCATGTTGTGTTAGCCTGTAAGTGGGGTGTACAATGTAGCATATTATTTTTTAACGCATGCTATGTTTAAGTTAAGTTTTTTGTATACAACGTTGCCTTCCGAATAATTAATTAAAAAAATATCCTACGTAATGAAGATATTACCTGTATGACCCAATTCTTGATCAGCGGGAAATGTCACTCAGTGACTCAATACCTCTTGTCTTGAGCTAAGAGTGAGTACTGAGTAGGTAGACATATTGCATCAACTGACAATGTCAAGTATTCTCTGACATGAGATCTTGTGTGTAAAATACCTACCTACAACTTACGTATTCCTTCTCTGTTGAGAATTCTTTTAGACCTAATATTATAAAGAGGTAAACTGAGCTATAAGAGGTAAACAGAGCCATGATAGCCCAGTGGATATGACCTCTGCCTCTAATTCCGGAGGGTGTGGGTTCGAATCCGGTCCGGGGCATGCACCTCCAACTTTTCAGTTGTGTGCATTTTAAGAAATTAAATATCACGTGTCTCAATCCGTGAAGGAAAACATCGTGAGGAAACCTGCATACCAGAGAATTATCTTAATTCTCTGCGTGTGTGAAGTCTGCCAATCCGCATTGGGCCAGCGTGGTGGACTATTGGCCTAACCCTCTCATTCTGAGAGGAGACTCGAGCTCAGCAGTGAGCCGAATATGGGTTGATGACGACGAAACTGAGGTAAGCTGTAGAGGGAAATAAACGTGATAGCCCAGTGGATATGACTTCTGCCTCCAATTCCGGAGGGTTCGAATCCGGTCATGGGCAAGCACCTCCAACTTTATAGCTAAGTGTCTCAATAGCTCAACGGTAAGAGCGGTTGGACTCATCACCGAGGGGTGGTGGTTCAATCCTCACCCCGTTGGCCTATTGTCGTACCCACTCCTAGCACAGTCTTTCCCGACTAGTTGGAGGGGAACGAGAATATTGGTCATATTATAAAAAATATGGCAAATATTCTTTAAAAAAAAAGAAAAATAAAAGTGGAAAAACATCGTGAGGAAACCTGTATAGCTGAGAATTTTCTTAAATGTCTGCGTGTGTAAAGTCTGCAAATCCGCATAGGGTCAGCGTGGTGGACCATTTGGCCTAAACCCTCTCATTCTGAGAGAAGACTTGAACTCAGCAATGAGCCGAATATGGATTGATAATGAATAGGGGGTAATCTCTGAATCTACTGAACCGATTTTAAAAATTCTTGTACCAATAGTAAGCTACGTTATTTGTGAATGTCATAGGTTATCTTACCTCTATATTCTCACATGAACGGGAACTACGCAGGTGAAACCGTGAATATGTGATTATGTTAAATTCATTAATGATCACTTAACGTGCTCTCCGAGGCATAGGGTTGTAACCACCAAATCCCCAACTCAGGGCTGAGAATTGTAACCGAATTTCTTAGAAGAAAGAAAACCTCAAAATCTCATAAACCGGACCAGGATTTGAACCCAGAACCTCGTGATCCAAAACCAGATAGGCTATCCACTAGTTACCTACATAAGAACTGTAGGTATCTGGGGGCACAGCAGTGCCCTCGCAAGACGAGCAAAAACAGCGGCACGGCCGTACTATACTTTTCTCGCAGCAATTAAAGCCATTTTCGACTCCTTATAATTTCATTGTAGGTGAAACCAAAAGCCTGAATTTTGAGTAACCAAGCAAGCAGGCTTTGTATAGACACGGTTTATTTTAAAGTTCGTTAAATTTAAACGAGTACTTAGTTTAATAATCATAACTAGTCTTTCCTATTTAATTAACGCCATGCTTGTTCAAATTGCAGAAAAACAAAAATAAAAACAACTAATGTTACTAATGTTTTCTTTTCTTTCATTAATGATCCATTAGCACTTAGCATCCATTAATCCATTTGCAAGAAAAAATAAGTTATTGGTAGAGAGGTGCAGAGGTTCGAACTTCAACTTTGCTTTGCTCCTTACCTTCGTGCCGTTTTAGGGTTCCGTAGACTACAAGGAAGCCTTATAGTTTTGCCTCTCCGTCCGTCCAGGTAGTACGATACGAGGTATACTTACCTAATAGCAAAAATGTCTATAAAGGTTTCCACTGAAAGTTACAGCTTTATGCTATTACTAGTGGACGCCCGCTACTTTGTCCGCGTGGAATTTAGTTTAACACAAATCCTTTGGGAACCATGGATTTTACCTGGATAAAAAGTAGCATAGGTATTAATCCATGCTATAATATATGTCATTACCAAATTTCAGATAATTTGGTTAAGTAGTCGAGGCGTGAAAGAGTAACAAACATTCATATCACTAAAGTTTTCGCAGATCTCGGGAATCCATGGATTTTTTGGGGATAAAAAGTACCCTATGTGTTAATCCAGAGTAAAATCCATTTCCATTAGCCAAATCGCTTCACTGGTAGCGGCTTTAAAGAGTAACAAACATCGAAACATCCATACAAAGTTTCGCGTTTATAATATTAGTAGAATTTGGTCACTGCGCTTTTCTTTTTCTTATATAATTTAGAAGCTTACTTTTAAGTTTTTACTGACCAAATAAAAATATTTTTTATTCTTTCTTTCTTTCTTTCTTAATAGCACGTTAGATTTTTTTTTATTCTTCCCAAGTTAGCCTTTCATTAGGTACAATTTGACCTGATGGTAAGTGATGATGCAATCTAAGATGGAAGCGGAACATCTACACCGCTTTCGTTATACACAACATCGTACCGGAACGCTAAATCGCTCGGCGGTACATCTTTGCCGGTAGAGTGGTAACTAGCCACGACCGAAGCCTCCCACCAGCCAGACCTGGACCATTAATAAGAAAATCCCAATCGGCCCAGCCGATGATCGAACCCAGGACCTCTGTCTCGTAAATCCACCTACGCTCGTTTTAACAAAGCAATATTGTGTAAATTAAAATTCGGGCATCACTCTGAAACTACTGAATAAATTCAAATAAAACTTTTGCTCGGTTTGCGACCATAATATGGAGAAGGTTACAGGATACTTTTTATTGCGAAAATAAAATAAGAAGAGGGTGAAATAGGGCTTGAAAGTTTGTATGGAAAGTCCTTCATTTTAAAAGTTAAAGTTTTAAAAATTTGTTCATAAATCATAAAAAAAATACGAAATATATTGTGATTCAAAAATGTTTTAAATTCAACCCCTAAAGTGGTGAAATAGGGCTTGAAAGTTATCATTGATTTCCACGAAGACGAAGTCGCGGGCGTCCGCTAGTTGTAAGTAAACTAACCTTGTCCGCGTGAGCCAGTTCAATCTCCTTGTGCCAACACAGGATAAGCCCATCTGAATATATCCAGTTATCTGATTGCAATTATTTGAAATAGGACAGACAAGAATAGATTCCAACGTAAAACCAGTATAGATACCTACAATCGCAGACCGAACCGATCTGCCTTCCATTTTTCAATTTTTCATTTTTCATTTTCTTCCGAACCGGTGGTAGAATATTTACAAATAGTTACTAAAGTGTTTTTCAAATAGCATGCGTACGATGACTGTCGCCTGTATGACGTTCATAATACGTACTATTATTGTAAATCGTGGCAAACTTTTAAGAGTGAAACGAACTGTAAGTAGATAAATAAATAATATAATGGAATAAGGTTAGGTTATATATAAATGAAAAATCAAAGTATATATTTAGTAATTTATTATTATTAAAATTTCTTCAATATAAGAATATGTCCGATTCCATCTATATAATACAAAGCATTTAAAAAACAGGATAATACCTACAAAAAATACAACCTTCTGTATCTTTATTTCGGACTCATGTATTAATAATTGTGACAATTCAATTAGACAAGACAACATTTACATTTTTAACAAATATAATAAACGAAATGTTTTAAAATATAAATACACAAGGACGATTAATATGATTTTTTACTTTACACTAGGTGCCGTAAAATCGTAACAATAATTGGGATGAAACTAGATATCTAAAGATCTCGATTAAGATACTCGTATATGATAATTGAGAAAGAATAATTTAAAGGAATAGCTACAATTAATATAATTAACACATTCCATATTTCTATGATTTTAAATTACATGCCTATTTATTTAAAATGTTAGTTTTAATTGTACGTACACAGTTGCCTTTTAACGAGTATTAGAAATTTTAAAATGATTAAACAATAGAAATATTCGGAAATAAGATAAAATATTTGTTTGAAGTTTCTCACATTTTCTTTATTACTTCTATCCACGTTCATTGAAAGAATAATAAATCCGAGATCTTGTATTGCATCCTCATTTAAGAGGTCATTAATTAAAAAAAAAGAATAAATCACCCGGTGTTGCCACTCTATATATGTACACTAAATAAAAAAAAAACATATCAAATAATTCATCTGTAATATTTACAAATAATTCAATTACATAATGTATAATAAAGACATTTGACAAAAGATTTTTATATTTCGTACATAGACAAATCCGAGACCTAATAAAAGATACCAAAAGGTTGAAAATAAAACGCGCTTTGTTAGTTTCAATAAATAGAATTTCTAATGGACTATTTACACATGTTAACGAGAGCGTAGGAGGTTTCAATACCAATTTTCATTCTCGAGGTTGAAACACCAAATGAATAGCACGAAACGTACCACTAAATATCTATATGGACGTAAAATATGGTTGTATCCTTTTAATAATACGGATACGAGATTCTATGATGCGTATGGTTGTCGAATTAACATAGGTACATAATTTAGTAGCAAAAATTATCATATAAATAAATGTGTGTGAAAGAAAAGTGCCCTATTGAAAATACCCCCGCAGGTTTAGAACTTAAGATAAACTACGAGTAATATGGCAAATTAGCAAGGTGAAGCATAAAGCCGAAACCATAAGGCCCTGATCATCATCATCAAGGAAGCTGCAATATAGAATATACTAATATCAAATAAGTAGTCATTTTTTATTAAACACAAACAGTTCAGAAAAACCAGTAACCACGCTTCAAGACCTTACACTACACTATGCTGTTACTTCTGTAGTGTGATTTGACAATACATTTATAAAATATTAAAAGGAGATGGCCCATTTCAGGTCCGCTCTTGTACCCCGTATCATTAAAATTTTAAAAATACAAGGATTTTATTAAACTCTAAATAAGTGAATAAATCTAACTAAATAAAAAGAAATAAACAAAACTAAAACCCAAGTTTTTGAGTTATATCAAGATGGCGCCCATAACTATAACATGAGAGTTGACAGCAAATGTCTAATAGACTACTGCATTGAAAACGTCATCAAACCCATATTAGTGTTGCATTCCTTGGGAGAGAATGAATATTATTTCGAAAGAATTAAAGTAAATTCATAGATTTTGTACAACCAAAAATTTTAAAAAAATATTTTCCTTTATTTCCGCCAGGGTACAATGACTGATCCTGGTCTACATACAATTTTGGACCATCTCCTTTTATGTGATTTATACTTTCAACCAAACTTATTTACCTAAATCTACAGGATATAAACTGTTTTTTTTAAAAGGGGCATTCTTCCAGGACACTACACGTTTCCACTTGATTAAATTTGACGCCAACAATGATAGGATGATATTAAGAGGAATCAGATTAGATGGAACAGACCAGACACCTGGAGAACCGACCAGGAGGATATTATATGATAAAAATCTTCGCACCACAGAAGTTGCTTTTAGGATGAGAGCTTTATAAAAAAAGCAAGTAAAAAATCACATGTAACATACTGTTACAAACAACGAGACACTACATACATTCAAGGTGTTATAATATTGTATAATTTCAATTTTAGAGTATTTGGAAGAGCTTTTTCAGCTCGACCATCAATTGCCAATCAGTTTTGATGAGATCGTCCCTGAAGTAATCCTTGCAAGCGTCGATACTTGCGCGCGATATCTGAAACAAAGACATTTTGATGAGCAAAGCTACTGAAACATTACAAAAACTGTAGCATATTTAAATATTCTTTCGTAACACCTCAGTGTCCATTGTTAGCTTAGAAATAAGTTATGTTTTCTACTCAAACACGCTTAAATTTTGCAATCAATTATCATTTAATATTATCAGTATCTTAATTACTACCAAAGTTTGTACAAAATAACATTATTTATATTATAATATGTATTCTATGTATATGTATTTTAAAAAGATCGATATTTCAGAATATTATTTTAAATTGTGAATAGCTCAATTTTGACTACTGGCAATTATAACAGAATGTCAATTGAGTATCATATTTTTCCTTCATTAAACACGGGTACATAAGAAGTCAAATAATCTCTATTGGGCCAAAATCTATCCTAAGCATGACATGAATTTCATGAGGTTCGTAAGTTAACTATGTTTAGACTACTTGTATTTCCTATACATATGTTTTCTGTGCTAGCATTGATTTCCATATCTTTATAAAGTTTCTACCATTCAACTATGTATGATAATTATTTTTCTTTACGACTAAGTAATATATTACTTCATCTAAAAAAATATAGTTGGAGTACTATTGAAAAAAAATCTCTAACAAAGGAATATTCTTGTAAGTGTTCGCATTTATAACGCCGGGGTATTTGTTCAGCTATAAATAGCTTCCATGAATGTACAGGGGTTTCCATTCAGGTCGACCCAGTTTCGGCGCATCGATTCAGCTTCCCGGGGTTGAATGAGGGGATGACGTCACTGGGAAAATAGATCAGGTTGTGCAAGCAGCAACTGGGTCATGACCTGACACCCCTCCGCTGCACCAGCCCCTCAACTATGACGTCATTGAATGAACGGGAAATATAATTCCATGTCAAGGATGTAGCTAAATTCGATATGGGTGAGTCCGGGAAAATATTACAGCACAATATTTTATGTATAACATTTCTGTTCGGTTGATGGAACAGAAATGATAAATGAATATTTTAACAAACGTTTTGAAATTAATGTTATTCAGTCAATTAACATTTAATTAAAATCATACTTTTGTATTAATTAATAAAACAGAATATTTATGAGCAACAATTTTGGCTAGGTAGCTTGGTTTATGACATATTTTATTTACTCTAAAAAAATTGTTACATTTGGGATTTTATTACAGGTTCAATGCTGCCGATTTTTAAAATGTATTTACTGTGATGTGTATAATATATGTGACTTATAATCATTATTTTAAATAGTGTATAAATATCAACAACAAATATATATTGGCCATTCAAATTGAAATTAAATTTTTATCCCTACTTTATTTAATAAAATTGCAAAATATGAATAACATGAGAGAAAAGTAACACACGCATAAAATTCTACTTTAACAGAGTAACGCAATAAATATTCAAAGAATAATAAATCTTTGAGAAAAAAAAAAAATGAAAAATCAAAGTATATAAGTAATAAATATTCAAAGAATAATAAATCTTTGAGAAAAAAAAAAAAAAAAAAAAAAAAAAAAAAACAGAAAACCATTCACAGATTTCCACGAAACGTACTTTTCGTCGAGCTCATGATGAATTGCACGTAAACACAAATGGAAACAATGAGAGATTACATAAAGCAACGCTTCTGAATGACGAGCGTGCAGCGAGGTTGCCATATTTCATCAATGAAGCCCGCGTTGCGAAAATATCAATGGAGCTCTGAAGATTTGACCCGGTCAATGTAGCTGTGTGCTGTGCGCACTGCATGCCATGGCGAATGCGCGTGTGTGTGTTAGCAACAGCGATTCGTATACTCGGTCTTAGCTATTGCAAACTTTTAACATGGCCTGTGGATCAAAACTCAATTCGAAGTTCGATTAGTCTCAAAGGACAACAGGCACAATATGACCCAATTAGTGAAAAATAGCGAAAAAAATTCATGTTTTTTACTGTGGGAGTAAAAAGTCAATAAAAAATCCGATGCTAATGCTAGATATCGTAACAAGAGCTTTGACGAATTGCACGGTTTAATGAATTGAATCATCATTACGGTAACTATTATTTGATGAACAAGTGACGCAGTGGGTAGTGACCCTTACTTCTGCATCCAAGAACGTGGGTTCGATTCCCACAGCTGGAAAATATGTCAATCCCCACAATAATGCGACCATTGGGTATTATCGTAAATTAGAATCCTTCACATATCTATTCCATTAGTTATTATCGTAAATTAGAGTCCTTCTTATATCTATTTCTCTTCATTTTATATCAGTACCGCCTGGATATAGTTTTCATATTTTGATGTAGGAACTTATGTAGTGAGGCACAATTTTGTTTTTTTCTTTCTTTATTTCTTTTCTTTTCTTTCTTTAGTACCAATAGTACATACCCCCAATGATGATGTATATCAATGTAAAGGATACTAAGTAAATCGATAAGTTTTATAATAATGCAAGTTTTGTCGCTTTCTTTCTTTGTGTCAAATGACAAAGACAAATTGTGTGAGAAATCTATCCGACTTATAACAGGGGACTAATTCACTATCTTTGACTATGCTAGTTGACTTAAACAAAACTGAGATTCTATGTAACAAATGTCATCCGGTGCTTATTGGTACATCATACAGTGTAAATTGTTTTGATGTTTATTTTAATAGGTTGATAATAAGGACTAAAATAGTGAATACGCCAGCAGAAGGTGGTGAAACTTGTGATGAATGAAGACGTTTTGACAGATGTCAATATTAAAATAAATGCTTGGACAGAGTATAGTGCTCAAGACTAAGCGATCGTTGTGTGCACATGACCTCATGTCGTGACGCTACTGTTGCATGTGAATACACAAAGCTAAGCCTTCTTATGCGCTAGTGTGCAGGTTTATGCGCTTGTGTGCAAGTTTATCTCACTTGGATTTTATACGTACTTGTTGACTAATTGAATTGTAAATTTTAAACTGGTATTATCATATTTTCGTTGTACGTAATATGTTTCCGCTAGAGTATTTATGATGCGATGATGAATATTAAAATATCGAATCTATAGATGCGTATAGGGTGAATTATTGAATGTTACCGTGGAACCTGGGTGTCAACTCTGGACTTTTATTGGAAATTCGTTTTTAGAAAGAAAGCTCAAAATTTATTTCAAAGTTAAATGAGTATTTAAGTTGATATTATTGTTATTTTCATACATATTTTAATTGTAAAGATGTAAATTTTAAATGGTGAAATTGTCTTTTGAATCATTAAATACTTAATAAATAATTTGCATGCCTAATTGGCAAGATACATTTACCATCTACATCTACCGACCACCTGTATAAATAATGCATGTATCTGCAAAGAAATAAATTGATTGATTGATTGATTGATTGATAGTCCGACACAGAATTCTAATCCTCATAATCTGATGCCACTAAAGCACTAAGCCAGTGGAACAACGAATCAGTCCACTGGTTAGAGTTCACCAATTAATTAATATACGTATCATCATTATCAACCCTTCGGCTCACTGCTCAACTCAAGTCTCCTCTCAGTATAGGAGGGGTAAGGCCAATAGTCCACCAACACTGGCCCAATGCGGATTGGCAAACTTCACACACTCTGTGAATCAAGAAAATTCTCTGGTATGCAGATTTCCTCACGATGTTTTTCCTCCACCGTTTGAGACACGTGATATTTTAATTTCTTAAAATGTACACAACTGAAAAGTGCATGCCCCGGAACGGATTCGAACGCCCACCCTCCGGAATCAGAGACAGAGGCTATATCCACTGGGCTATCACGGCTCTCTTACGAAATACGTATAGAATTTACTTTATTATACAGCTACTAATTTTAGATTTTATTATGTACAGATGAACAAAATCTAGTCGAAAATTGGCAATCTTTTAAGTGGCGGAAGAGTAAACGTCTACAACAGAGTAGCTCATTGATTGTTGACTCATTAAGAACTCGAAAAAACAACACTAAAATTGCGCGCACTTCAATTTAAACGTTGCGACTGGGCAGAGTTCCAAACGCTGATTTTCATGGACTAGGTCGACAGATTTAGAAGTTATGAATGAATTTTATAGAAACACACTAGCAAATGGCCCCAACTTTGTCATCATAATTTTCGTGTCTGCACAATCGTATATCTAAGATAACGTGCCTTAAACAATTCGTCAACTAAATTCAAAGAATCTAAAAACAGATAAATCTTACATATACAATTTTCAAATAATATGTTTTTATGTGACGATTAGCAACTTAATCGTAATTCATTGATTATTATTATTCATTTGTCGTTAAAAGTTATTTTTAGGTGTCGTGAAATTTTATTTCATCACATAATTCAAATACTTCTATTTCAAAGTAGGCCCTTTGTGAAACAAATAGTCTACTTGGCTATTATAATAACTTTAAAATCGGAAATCAAATTCAATTGAAAGGAGCTGGCTGGGAAGGAAACTTAGTGATCTTTCTGTAAGTTACATGTATAGTTTCCATTTGCGTTTAAAATTTACAATTGTACATTTTTCATAGTAATTACATCACAAATAAACAAAATTAGATTAAGAGATTTAGAGTAGGATTTAACTAGATTTAGAGCTAGCTAAATACAAAGATTATAAAATAGAAATATGACACTAGCGCGTAAACAACGAAAGTTAGTTAAACGAAAACAAATATAATACTCAAATATTGTATAAAATGTAGAAATGAGTGTTCAGAAAGTGTAAAAACGGTATATACATAAATATACATATAATGGAATTAAACGCAAAAATGTGCATACGTTCGCTCATTGGAGTAGCTAAGTTCGGATCACTTTTTGCGGTGATTTTGAAGGTACGCATCTGTCTATAATCTATACTAATCTATACTAATATTATAAAGCTGAAGAGTTTGTTTGGTTGAACGCGCTAATCTCAGGAACTACTGGTCCGATTTGAAAAATTCTTTCAGTGTTAGATAGCGCATTTATCGAGGAAGGCTATAGGCTATATATTATCCCCGTATTCTCACGGGAACGGGAACCACGTGGGTGAAACCGCGCGGCGTCAGCTAGTACAAAATATCTTGAGCTTCTGTCTATAAGCAATTTGATCATGTACAAAACTGACATTTCCTGTGACCAGAAACGATCAAACTAGTACTCTTTCTCGAGTTTTTTTCGATGATTTATCACCTTTGATCCGTTCATTCGTGCATACCGGCAAAGCTGTTAGCGAATCCATAAATTTTACATTACTGGGACGCGGTACAGGAAGTTCTCCAACATAATAATAGCGTAGAGTAGCTCCAATAACGCCACATGTTCCAACAATGTAAACACTTCTGGAACTTTCTCAGCGAGATTAGAAATAAACCTCAATAACTTCTATAGATATCCTATTAGTTCACTTTGTGTGGTCGTGGGAAAATTTTCCAAGGTCCCCACTTACATAGAGTGTAGATAGGTCCAGCTCTTGTGTGCAATCGATAAACAAGGTCGCCCCATACAGTTGTTTCCCAAATTATGATTGGATACTACCAAGTAGCAGTGGCGAAGGATTTTTCATTACAAGTTAGCCCTTGACTAAGTAGGTATAAACTCACCTGACGGTAAGTGATGATGCAATCAAAGATGGAAGCGGGCTAACTTGTTAGGAGGAGGATGAAATCCACACCCCTTTCGGTTTCTACACTACATCGTACCGGAACGCTAAATCGCTTGGCGGTACGTCTTTTTTAGAAGCCGAAGCCTCCCACTATCCCGAAAATTCTAATTTGAATAAAGGTAAGCCGTCCCAAAAAAAAAAGGAATTTCATACAGCGTCATACAAACTGCGGTATCTCATATATCTAGATACAATACAACAATGAATATGCATGGATATTTAATGGTAACCCGGCGGGAATCGACTTGCATGAACCCTTCGCCGTTGGCAAGTACATACTAGCAACGAAAGCGATGAATGAAAATCAACTCTTTCATAATCCCGCAATGCGCTTGAATGTAACTGAGTGATCTGATTCACAAATTTTCAAGGCGTTTAAATACCTTGTACCTACTACCGAACAATATCTACATTAAGTTAACTAATATCAGCCACTGGCGATCAAGTAATCTCACATGCCTGCAGCGCTAACGGCTTGGTCGCGATGTGCATCACACCGATCGCGACCAACACACGATCAGTTTTATCGGCTGTCAATCAGTTCATCAAATATATTCAAGAGATAAATCTTACAAACAAAATTTTCAAAATTCATCGTCAATAGATTATTAGTTGGTCGTTAAAAGTTATTTTTAGGTGTCACGAAATTTTATTTCAAATTCATTAATATAATCTATTACATTATTTTTTGATTTTGTATTCAGCCCAATACTTTTGTACTATTATAATATTTTCTGTGCCTATACTGTACATTGGCTTTGTGAACGAGATGGGATGTAAGAAAAAAAAATGTAATTCGGAAAACAGTCGAATCACATACAAATACAGAAATATGTTTAAGGATAAAGATAATCAAGTAACTTGATACGACGACATCACGTCGCCACGTCAAATATAGAAAATATCTTCGAAAAATGTATATTGGCTTTTTGAATAAAGTGTAATTCCAATACTCTCGGCGCTCTTACCTAATGTATGGAAAGCCGTGACGTCACACGTCCAAAAATAAAGCGGCCTTCGCTCTGTGACGGAAAACTGCCGAGTTCATAGCGAGTGCTTTATAAAACGGTGGATTAAAGAAAGATTGATGCTTTCATGTTCCCAGAGATAAAATGTTTTTTTTTTGTCATCAGCTGATACGCACAAAGAGATTGCAGTCATCTTGACGTCAAAATTTATAAACGGTCTATTAGTTTTAGCCCTCATTCGCACGAGAGATTTTTAACGAAAGTAAAAACTCTATCAAATACAACAAATGCATTCTCAAGTATAGGTATGTTCACACGACAGCGTTTTTAAAACACGACGCTTTTTTTTCGAGCAGTATTGCATTTTCAATTTTGGGCGTTGGAAATAGACCTTACTTTACCAATAATTTTCCTCACTAGGGAACTAAAAGAGTGCGAACTCAAGACATCAATAAAGTCACATGATCCAACCACTGAATTGAAAGCAAGAAAAAAGCTTTATTAGTGAATTATGCCACACAACACAATTTGTTCTTTAACAATATCCTGCGATGTGTGGCACAACCCAGTAAACGGATCCAACTCAGCATAATGCTACATACTCTTTAAATAAAAAGAGCATGCAGCGCTGGTTTTCAGTTGGAACCGTTGACCAGATGCCGCCACAAACACAGCACACAACAACCTTATTAACTAAACTAAAATCAACAATAATAATAACTAATAAATAATTGGTTCAGTTGTTTCTATGAAGTTAGACAATACAAGCAAACACATACAAGTAGGTGAATGTGTTGAAGTGCTGGATAAAAAATAAGTGGTGGGTTTATAGGAAGTTCACAAGAAATTTACCCGGCAAAGTCTGGCCCTTGTATTATCATTATTATCACCATCACACATTGTCAATTACATTAAAACGATAACCCTAACAGTGTGATAAAGCGACAAGGCAGCAAGGTACTATCGTCGCCGGTCCCCTCGACCTAGTGACCTGCGAGATCAATGGAGCCGCGGGCGTGGCTGTGCATTCATACTTGCAGCTCAATGAAATGCGGGCAAAGTGGAGTGAAAATAGAATGCTTGTTACGCGCCTTGTCGCGTTCTTTTATGGTGTCACGCAAACGCCTTTGATCATTCATGTTATGCTGAGGAGTTTAGTTGTCATCGAGACTAATTTTTAATTTTAGAATGACGGTTTTTGGGCATTGATTTCTTTTTAATTTTTATAATTAAAGCCAGTCTTATTTACTCATTTTCCAACTCTTTCTTTATATTAATATTTCTTTAAAAAATATCATATAGAATGCTTTAGACTGTTGAAATGTAACCCATTTAAAAGCTCCCACTGAAAATCACTAATACAGTTCTAGTTGTAGATTATAAGTGGAAGACTTCTTTTGTCTAGTAACGTTTTTTTAATATGTAGAGCGAACTAGAATTTCATATCTAAGTTTATTTGGTTCCTTGTATTTGCTACGCATTAGTCAAGTTTTTTTTATCAAATGTAAATTGCAAAGGATAATGGATCGATATATGGCCTAGCCTGATAGATCAATAAAAACTATAATTTTGTCAGTCCATGTTTCTAACTTCCTTCCATAGATAAATAGGTACCTTAGGCAACTATTCAAGTGCTGTTTTTAACTCAGAAAAGCATGTAGATCACGATTATGCATGTCATTGTCATTATCAACCCATATTCGGCTCACTGCTGAGCTCTCTCGCTGAGAGTCTCCTCTCAGAATGAGGGGTTAGGCCAATAGACCACCACGCTGGCCTAATGCGGATTCGCAGACATCACACGCACGCAGAGAATTAAGAAAATTCTCTGGTATGCAGGTTTCCTCACGATGTTTAATGCATGTTGCCAGGAGGTATATTGGTCCATTATTTTGTTATACCCTACTTCCCTTTGGTGTCGAGGATTTTCTGATATTGACTGAAATTTGAATTAATTAAATTTAATTATAGATTTTTCTCAGTTATAATGCTTGATAATCCAATATACGAGTATATTAAGAATATATATTTATTATAATAGCTAATCTATTAAAAAAATACAAGAAAGTTAAAAACAAGCATTTTTTAAATCAGTCGTATCGCGTAAAGCATAATTTTTTAAATTTCTTCCATAAGCAAGATCAATTTTAACAACGTCTCGATTATTTTACTACAGAACTCTGACAGAACATGACTAACATCTTGTTTTACCTAAATTTTAATAATTTTAAGTACGACTGTGGTACGAGTTATGACGCATCGGTATTACATCGGGCAATGCAAGTAAAAAAAATTGGCCAGATACCAAATAATAAGATGTAGGTAACAGGATATCCGTTGTATATCATTAAGGACGTCCTTCGTAATTTAAAGTTCACGTCCAAACTTTTAGAGGTTGTGCAGATTGTACAAAGATGCCCTTTTATTTGAAAATACATACCTAATACTAATATTATAAAGAGGAAAGATTTGATTGTTGTTTTTGTGTATTGAATATGAACCGATTTGAAAATTCATTTAAATTTGAAAATTCATTCACTGTTGAGAACCTACACTATCCCCGAGTGTATCTATGGCCCCCGTAAAGTCAAGCGTGAGCGTATTCACTCTAGAGCCCTGACCACCGGTTGCTTGGGCACTCAAATGTCCTGCAGCGGGAGGGATTTTTTTATAAATTTGTAAAAAAGTGTTTTGTATTCTATTTTTTATTTGTAACATTGTTAAAAATTAAAAGAGCAAATAAATAAATGAGAGGAACTAAAAATATAATAATAATATTAAGCCTTTTATACACATACATCCAAAGTACCAACCAGCTTTAAAATTTATTCTTATTTATATAACTAGAAAGAGCATCTCGCAGAGCAAATTCGCTTGAATCATGCCCTAAATCTATATCATATACCGAAGCTTATAGTTGCTAAGACTCTTGTGCTTGCAATATCTCCGGCAAACGCACCCTCTATACCACGATTCAGCTTGTTAGTTGGAACTGAGACTTTTGAGATCAGCTTTCGTAAAGAGCCTTAATATTCGTCCGAAAACCTTTTGACAATATCTCTGCTGAAGTTAGTAGTAATGTGGTCTCAACAGTGAGATCAGATCGGATCACTTTAGGATTTTATATTTTCTAAATTGGCTCTGGTCTGCCAAGCGACTTAGCGTTCCGGTACGATGCCGCATTGAAACTGTCAGAGGTATATAATTATCAAGCCATATTCGGCTCATGAGCTGAGCTCGAGTCTCCTCTCAATCGATCAATCAAATGAGAGGGGCTAGGCCAATAGTCCACCACGCTGGCATTGGCGGATTGGCAGACTTCACACACGCAGATAATTAAGAAAATTCTCTGGTATGCAGGTTTCCTCACAATTTTTTTCTTTCACCGTTTGAGACACGTGAGAAATTAAATAATTTCTTAAAATGCAAACAACTGAAAAGTTAGAGGTACACGCTTCGAACCGGATTCGAACCCACACCCTCCGGAATCGGAGGCAGAAGTTATCACGACTCAGTCAGCCTGTCAGAGGTATGGGTAGAATAAACTTGCACCTCTTCCAAGTAAGCCCGTCAAATATCAGATGTGATCCAGTGGCGTAGCGTGCCTTGGAAGGGGCCCTGTATCAAAATTAGTTGGGGGGCCCAGAGTAAAGATTTCTCACATAAGAAATAAAAATGCTTGCTTAAAGTAAAAATATGTAGGATGTTTAAATTTTTGGGTGCACGCTTTACCTTTAAAATATATTGCCTTTTTGATTTTTGTCATTTTTAAAGTGAAACTCTGTCGGCAGTTGTTAATATGATTTTTTTCTGGGTAGCACCAGAATAACAGTGGAATTCAAAGACGTTGTGGGGACGCTCCCAGGGGATCGTTTACCCGCTAAGTGTCGAATTTAAACTCTATGTGTTTGCGAATTTGACACTCAGCCAGTGAAGTATCCCTGCGACGTCTGTGAATTCGTCTATGAAAGTAATTGACCTTGTGAATAAGATTTTACGAATTTTTGCTTTTACGCGTAAGGGGTCTCTGTGGTGCGTATCATTGACTAGCTGACGCCGCGCGGTTTCACCCGCGTGTTTCCCGTTTCCGTAGGAATACGGGGATTACATATAACCTATAGCCTTCCTCGATAAATGGGCTATCTAACACTGAAAAAATTTTTCAAATCGGATCAGTAGTTCTTGAGATTAGCGCGTTCAATCAAACAAACAAACTCTTCAGCTTTATAATATTATTATAGATACGGCTCGGCTGATACGGCGGTAGCTCTAGCTACGCCCCTGATGTGATCGTAGTCAAGGGCTAACGAAAAAACAATACGTTTTGCAATTAAATGCAGTCTGATGGTATATTTTGTAGTCTGTATATGGAATGGACGTCAGCGATTGTTCGAGTTCGAGGTATCAGGTATACAATGCGCAAATATCAATACGGCCAGCGTGTGTTGTTAATAGTTTGCGCTATACATCCGTTCTATTCCCGTAACCAAACATTTGAACTTCGGATGTGCTGTTAAGGGACATGCAAACTGTTATATTTTACGCCGGTGATATATGATGCACTGCCGTGCTAATTTTATAGTGTCTATGGTTGAAAATAAATTATTATATATTATTATTATGTTAAAAATGCGGTTAACATTCTTTAAGATATAACATGCAAAACTGGTATAACTAAGGAAACGACGGTTATAAAAAGTAACGATAATTATGCGTCTATAAAACTTTCACGCACGTTCCTTTGAGAACGTTTACAAATAAAAAAAAGCTAATTCATTTCGATGAAATATATTTACAGCTTAGCTTTGATGTTATTTCTATAGGGGCTTTATAAATAGACAATGTTTTGCGCGTTCAATACGTATCTATATAAATAAGTAGCAGACTTCCCGCGGATTCACCCGCGTAGTTCCTTTTTTTTCTTTTTCGTGTTGAGTAAGTGCCGATGGCTCCATGTGGGACCACTACGGCGACACCGGGGGGTTTGAACGAGCGCAAAAGCATCGCCTGATGAGACCCGAAGGTTGAAATAAAGATGAGGACGTAACGACTCTCTAAGGGCGTCTCCTATGAGACTCGGACCTCGGCTTAGAGGGCCATTCGGGAGGGGTAACCGTGACCTGAGTGAATCAGTCCGGACGCCCCCAAGATCGTGAGTTAGAAAACCCACGTCCGAGAGACTTTAGATATCGGGACCTCGTCTTCGCCGGCGAAGACGCTGCGTTGCTTGTGATTATGTTGCCCGGGAAGCATTGTCGGTCGTCCTGTCATCGTCTGGATCGTAAAGGATACGTAGTTCCTATTCCCGTAAGTAAGGGAGAAAAATGTAGTTTGTGACACTCGCAAATAACGTGGCTTTCTATTAGTGAAAGACTTTTCATAATCGGTTTAGTAGATCGAGAGCTTACCCCTTAAAATCTCACTGCGTCCAAACACACAAAGTTTACCTCTATGTAATATTAATGATCTAGATAGATTTGTAGCTGAATCAGAGGTTTTCAAATTATCTACATATAGATAGGTATTAGTTTAGTTTTTATATTTTTCGGTAATTGTAGGCTATTCCTATAGTTAGCATACCCAAAAAAACGAACTTCGTCGTGGAAAACTACTGCCATTTTACAACGATAAATTTTTTTTTGTTACTACGTACGCATTATTTTATGTAAATAAAAAACTAATATAACGGATGTTATGCATCAACGAAAGTTATTAGTTTGCTATTCTTCCAAAGCGTCACTTCACTTTTGGATGTAGGTACTCGTAATGTTTATGTAAATATATATTATGTTGTACTAGCGGACAGTTTTTTACAAATCCCGCGGGAACCATAGATATTTCCAAGATGAAAAACCTATGTGTTAATCCAGAGTAATATATATTTCCATTCCAAATTGCAGCCAAATCGCTTCAGTAGCATCAGTGCAAAGTAGGAACAAACATACACACTTATACACAAATTTTCGCCTTTATAATATTAGTGTGATGGTACAGTGTTGAGCAATATAATTGTTTAGTAAGTATTTTTTTCGATATATGATTATATTTATACAAATAAATACTCGTACAATTAGCAAAATCGGCTGGCAAAATGTCACGTGCCCTCGGTTCCAGAGGCCAAAACAGTTACAAAATAATAAATATCTCTGGATCTACTGATCAGATTTTGAACCACTAGAAAGCCATGTGGCTTATTTGCGAGTGTCATAGGCTATATTTTATCCCTATATTCTCAGGGAAACGAGAACTACGCGATTGAAACTGCGGGCCGGCCGTTAGTCTAAACTAATATTATAAAGAGGTAAGTTTGTGGTATTTTAGGGGGTAATCTCTGGATCTACTGAATCGATTTTGGAAATTCTTTTACCACTAGAAAGTCACACTATTTGCGAGTATCGTAGGCTATATTTTATCCCCATATTCTCACGGGAACGGGAACTACGCGGCTGAAAGTCGTTTAGGTTTGAATAAAGGTGGACTGAACAAAAATATAAACAGGCATAAAATTATCAAAGTGCAAGTATTTATTATTCCGATAAACAAATTGGTGTTTTATGAGCATTATCAATTTGAAAAAAAAAACACAACTTGAAAGCTTTTTAGACTGTAGTTCTAAAGCCGGGAAATGTTTATATAACTATTCCAGTTTTTATAGCATTGAAATTTAAAAAAAAATCACGTGATTATATTGAATACTAGCGGACGCCCGCAACTTCGTCCACGTGATATTTGGTTTTACAAAAATCCCACTAGGATAGAAATTAGTCTATAATATGTTGCTCAATAACCTCCTCTATCTTACATTAAACATCCCATTAAAATCCGTTCAGCAGGACAAACAAAAAGACAGAAATTCAGACAGACCGACAAAAAATTTATAAAAGCTTGACTATGTTTTAGTATTGTGTAAATAAGTGCTTGAAAAAACACAATTTTATTCTATTATATTTTATACCTCCGTATTGATGATAAATAATGTATATTAATTTATTGCATTACTTTGAAGTTAGGCAGAATTTTTTTATGCATAGGAAAGTTTATGAAGTATATTTGTCTATTGAAATGTGTAGCTAAGTAGAACGTATCCACTTGCTCGTGACGTCACCACGAGCCGAGTGACACAAGTGACAAAGTGTTGTTCGCACTGACCTTGCTGACTAGGAAGTCGGTCTCGTCGAAGTGTCGGCCGAACATCTTGGGCGACTCGCCGGGGATGGGCTCGATCTTGATGCACACCTCCTGCCCCTTGCGCGCCGTCTCCACTTGCTCGTGACGTCACCACGAGTCGAGTGACACAAGTGACAAAGTGTTGTTCGCACTGACCTTGCTGACTAGGAAGTCGGTCTCGTCGAAGTGTCGGCCGAACATCTTGGGCGACTCGCCGGGGATGGGCTCGATCTTGATGCACACCTCCTGCCCCTTGCGTGCCGTCTCCACTTGCTCGTGACGTCACCACGAGTCGAGTGACACAAGTGACAAAGTGTTGTTCGCACTGACCTTGCTGACTAGGAAGTCGGTCTCGTCGAAGTGTCGGCCGAACATCTTGGGCGACTCGCCGGGGATGGGCTCGATCTTGATGCACACCTCCTGCCCCTTGCGTGCCGTCTCCACTTGCTCGTGACGTCACCACGAGTCGAGAGACACAAGTGACAAAGTGTTGTTCGCACTGACCTTGCTGACTAGGAAGTCGGTCTCGTCGAAGTGTCGGCCGAACATCTTGGGCGACTCGCCGGGGATGGGCTCGATCTTGATGCACACCTCCTGCCCCTTGCGCGCCGTCTCCACTTGCTCGTGACGTAACCACGAGTCGAGTGACACAAGTGACAAAGTGTCGTTCGCACTGACCTTGCTGACTAGGAAGTCGGTCTCGTCGAAGTGTCGGCCGAACATCTTGGGCGACTCGCCGGGGATGGGCTCGATCTTGATGCACACCTCCTGCCCCTTGCGCGCTGTCTCCACTTGCTCGTGACGTCACCACGAGTCGAGTGACACAAGTGACAAAGTGTTGTTCGCACTGACCTTGCTGACTAGGAAGTCGGTCTCGTCGAAGTGTCGGCCGAACATCTTGGGCGACTCGCCGGGGATGGGCTCGATCTTGATGCACACCTCCTGCCCCTTGCGCGCCGTCTCCACTTGCTTGTGGTTCACCTCGATTGACGTCACCACACCAAGTTCCACGAACTGAACCAAAACAAAAAAAAACATTATCACCAATTTTTAAACTTTATCCAAAGCACCTAATGAAAAGATCTATTAGATGGAGAGGCAACATTAATAAATCCAATGGTAAATTGTTGTTTTCTTCTATTTCCTTAAGAAATGTATCTTCTACATTTATAATCTATGCTAAACTCAAACTAACTTCAAATTGTGCATCGCGCGTTATCTCAACATTTCAACCCACAGTAATGCTTACTTTATTAATACTAATATTAAAAAAGTTTGTCTGTATATTATCTTTTCACTGTTCATATTATCTTTAAACTAAACAGATTTTGATAAAAGGTGCACGCCCGCGACTTCATCCGCGTGGAATTCAGTTTTGCGCAAATGTCGCAAAAACCATAGATTTTTTCGGGATAAAACGTAGCCTATGTGTTAATCCCGGGTATAATCTATCTTCGTTTTAAATTTCAACTAAATCGGTTCAGTAGTTGCGGCGTTAAAGAGTAACAAACATCCAAACATACATCCAAACACACATCCAAACAAACTTTCGCGTTTATAATATTAGTAGGATGAAACTCTAAAAACAACGAACCTCTTTACTGGGAACGCATATCGGCGTCCCCTCTTTAACAACGCCAGCTTCCACCATAACACCGGCGACGATAGGGTCTCGCGAGTTGAACACGAACTGCGGCATTATCTGAAACAAACACGAATTTACATCTCGATTCACGATTATAAAAGGCAAATAAGTCGTTTTTTACTCCATCCATTCATTTTATTCATTTATTTGTACAGATTAACAGTATAATTATGCATTCGACCATTTTTACGATCCGTGTGCGAAGCCTGCCTCGCTAGACATTATTTTTCTGTCAATATAATCAATGATCTAATGCAATATTTTTCTGTCAATATGATCAATGATCTAATGCAATATTTATCTGTCAATATGATCAACGATCTAATGCAATTATAAAAACTATCTTTAATTGTATCAATGTTTCATAGTTGTAATCGTGTTCGTCAGCGCTGTAAAAATACCTTTTTGTGAAGCTGGATGGTGTAAAAATCGGGCTAAATCTTCTCTAATTTAGTATAAGACATACTAAATCTAAGCTCGTTTTCTCAGAAAATGACAGACAAATTGTTTTCGTGAATTTGGGTGTGATACAGCCACTGTAACCAAATGGCACGACAATTCTCTTTCTACGATCGCAAACGCTTCGAAAACTAGAAAAATGAATGGGAACGACAGATCTTGATCACGTGACCTGTCGATAGCAAATGTCATTCCCATACATATTTCTAGTTTTCGAAACGTTTGCGACTTGCGTTTATAGGGGGCTGGTCCTTTTGTAATTGGTCTGAGGCTAAGGGTCTAAACCAGCGGCATTTTAGCTCACCTTCAGCTTGCAGGGGAAGACGGCGATGTGCTTGAACTCCTCGCGCTTCCTCTGCTTCAGCTCCTCGCGGTACGCCGTGAATTTGTCGAACAGGTGGTAGATGATGTCCGCCGCGAAGATCTTCACGCCGAGGTTGTCGGCCATCTCTTGCGCGTCGCGCTCTATCTGCAACCATATCAATAACATTACTATTTTGAATTTCTAAAAAACCGATAAGCCGCAGAGTGGTGGGTCTAAGTTCCATATTTCCTCTCCTATACATCATCATCATCATACAGATTGACAGTGTAATTCATTTTGTATGGCAATAAAAATCTACAACAAACTTCATTACAGTCTAAAAGGGAAGCCCTGGTCAATATTTTTAATATACAAGTTAAAATTTATATTACATATATATTTAATTAACAAAATTTATTATGATATTCAAGATTATTTTATGGACATTTTGTAATTATTTTAATCCAGCCCTTACAGTAGTATCGCTGTAAAAATGGAGTAACTTCTCCCGTTTTCCCAACATTTCCTTTCACTGCCCTCCTCCTATTGATCGTAGCGTGATGAAAAGTATACTATAACCTGCCCAAGAGTATGTAGAATAATTGTACCAAGTTTCATTAAAATCCGTCGAGTAGTTTTTGTTTCTACAACAAAGATACAGACAGACAGACAGACAAAAATTTTACTGATAGCATTTTTGGCATCAGTATCGATCATTAATCACCCTGTGACAGTTATTTTGGAAATATATTTTATGTACAGAATTGACCTCACTACAAATTTATTATAAGTATAGATATTATAAAAACTGCAAACTTTTATTTAATTACCTTTACATCGAAGGCCAAAATGGTTGCGTACTGCGAGTCGTGTTCCAACATGGCCGACGCTTTCATGACGTCACGCTTCACCACCGGCCCTATCCTGATGGCGGAGTACTGTACACAAAACAAAAATAAATTATAACATTGTTGGCGACACAAATTTATTATATAATATTTAAAATTTTTACATGATTTGTAATTATTATTTCTAGTATTGTGAAAATTAGTTTTTGATAAATCTTTCGGGAACCATGGATTTTTCCGAGATGAAAAGTAAAGTAGCCTATGTGTTAATCCAGAGTGAAATCTATTTCCATTCCAAGTTTTAGCCAAATGAGTATAGTAGTTGCGGTGTTAAAGAGTAACAAACATCCAAACATCCATACAAACTTTCGCATTTATAATATTAATAGGATTAACTGGCCGAAGCAGGGACGCAATGTATACCGTACAAAGGGAAATTGTCAGTTTTGACCACAGAATAATAATAGAATAAAAAAATAGTTACCTATAAACAAATACTCCATATTATTTTTTTAGTTTTTGTGAACAGTTTTTAAAATATTTAAAAACATAAGACGCCATTTTTCTTAAATAATATTGTAAACTGATGCAACGCTTCCTGTCATACTGACTCGAGAATGTATTCGTTTTTGAATTTGTATTTGGAATGGCTGCATCTTATTCTTTAATTTATGCTTTTGACATATATTTGTTTTACTTTTTTTTTTGTCCACAACCTGGATTAAGAAGATCTAAGGTTGTTGGTATTGTGATATATCCGTGGTACTTACAGGAATTTTACTAGTTCTAAGGAACTCAAGCAGCGCCTCGAGCGAGCCGAGCGTGGACGCTTGGACGTACACGCCGCGTTCAGACAGCTTGATGGACGACAGAGCTGACTTTAGCTCTCGGGCCACCTCCTCCCTGCGACAAGCATGCAGTTATAGCTTGGCAACTTCGTTGATGACACTCCCATAATATGCGGGCGACGTGAGGGGAAGAACTGCACGGGTGTGAAATCGTCGCGCGGTTCAGAGGAAAGGATTGCGCGGGTATGAAATCGTTGCGCAGAGGGAAGGATTTCAGGCTCCCGCGGACCATCGGGAGTGTGTCGAACGAATTTGCCAAGCTATAATTAAACTTACTCATCATTATCGGCTTATTTGAACGGCTCACTACAATACCCGACCCTCTACAAAGTTCTCAGCCTAAAGTTGGGAAGTTGGTGGTGATACACCACGTGCTCCGGAGCGCACGTCAAGCCGTCACGTCGGTCGGACAAGTATGAATTGTAGTTAATAAATAGTGTACAAAATTTTCATCTAAAAGACTGCCTAATCCCTTCGAGATATAAAGTGTGGGATATTGCTAACACTTTCATAAGAGGGTGCCCCGAGTGAAGTCGAAGAGATATTGATTGTCTGTTTGCCTTGAATAGGTTCTGAAGGTACTGGACCAATTTGAAAAATATTTTCATCATTAGAATTCTACATTTAGGCTGGTGGGAGGTTTCGGCCGTGGCTCGTTACCACCCTACCGGTAAAGACGTACCGCCAAGCGATTTAGCTTTTCGGTACGATATCATGCAGATATCGAAAAGGGGTGTGGATTTTTATCTTCCTAACAAGTTAGTGCTTCCGTCTTAGATTGCATCACCACTTACCATCAGGTAACATTGTAGTCAAGGGCTAACTTGCAAAAAAAAACATTATCACTGATGAACATAAGCTACGAGGGTAGTAATTATTAAAATAAAATCGCGTACTATCGCTGGACTAAACATACGGTTTAGCGTATGCTAGTAGAAAACATAATAGAAGATAATTTACCACTTACTTTAAAACATCAACTTCATCAGGTTTCTGTGCCACAAGCAAGTTGAGCCCAGCTATAGCTTTCTCTAACTCTTTAGCGGCTATCTTGACTCCCTGAGCAGCTACCACTTCTTTGTGTTCTATGTAGGCATTCTGATTGAAAGGAAAAATCATGGCAATCATTAGCTTCGTTTATCATCATTAACAACCCATATTTGACTCACTGCTGAGCTTGAGTCTCCTCTCAGAATGAGAGGGGTTAGGCCAATAGTCCACCACGCTGGCCCAATGCGGAATGGCAGACTTCACACACGCAGAGAATTAAGAAAATTCTCTGGTATGCAGGTTTCCTCACGATGTTTGCCTTCACCGTCACTTCACACAACTGAAAACTTGGGGGTGCATGCCTCAGACCAGATTCGAACCCACACCCTCCGGAATCGGAGGCAAAGGTCATATACACTGGGCTATCACGGCTCTTGCACTAAATGTTTTGCATCAAAATTTCTAAGTAGAACAGGTAAGATGAGTAATGCCTTTGGTATCTCTGTTCCCAGACATGTATGATTTATGCACCTTCAATTACAAGCGCGCTCCAAGTTAGACCTCATCATCGCTTTCCATCAGGCATGATACTCAAGCGCAAGCCTCATCATCATTCATCATTCAGCTGCTGGACGTTCACAGCTGGACCTGGACAGTTGGACAAAGGCCTCTCTTACAGGTCTCCAAAGAACACGATTCTGAGCCGCGGTATCTCCCTCCCGAGGAGTACCGTTGATCAGGATTGTGTCGATCGTCGTGCCCAGACGTGGTACAACGTACCTTGACCCTGAGCTCCTTCATCGGCTGCGGCATGAGCAGGGACCGTATCTGCGTGACGATGGGCCCGTCCGTACCCACCAGCACCGCGGTGTCGCCCTCCCGCAGAGTGCCGTTGATCAGGATTGTGTCGATCGTCGTGCCCAGACGTGATACAACGTACCTTGACCCTGAGCTCCTTCATCGGCTGCGGCATGAGCAGGGACCGTATCTGCGTGACGATGGGCCCGTCCGTGCCCGCCAGCACCGCGGTGTCGCCCTCCCGCAGAGTGCCGTTGATCAGGATTGTGTCGATCGTCGTGCCCAGACGTGATACAACGTACCTTGACCCTGAGCTCCTTCATCGGCTGCGGCATGAGCAGGGACCGTATCTGCGTGACGATGGGCCCGTCCGTGCCCGCCAGCACCGCGGTGTCGCCCTCTCGCAGAGTGCCGTTGATCAGGATTGTGTCGATCGTCGTGCCCAGACCGGGGATTGCTTTCACCTACAAAAAAAAATTCATTTACATGCCTGCCTGTCTTTTTAGAGCTCTAAAAACCGGGTTTTGCCATATTTCTACTCCCTTCACTTCTGCGACGCCACAGTCAGCGAACAAGTCTTCAGATACATACCTACATTGGTTATTACTGTTAAAATTTAAATTAAAGTATACAAAATTAATCTTATTTTACAAACTTACACATAGTCAAATTACTAACTAATACTCATTGCTTTGTAAAGTTCTTACCTCAAGCACAGTCGCCTGCAATTGGTGCGAGAAAACAAGACGTTTGTGCAGAGGCCCTTCACAAGCCTGGACTATCATGGCGAGTAGGTTGCCCATACCCTCGCCCGTCACTGCCGACGTGGGTACCAGTGACACGTATGTACGTGGGTCAGGGTTCGAGTAGAATAGTGCTGCATTCAGACCCTGGAACAAAATCAAAATCGAGATTTTCAAAAATTTCTTTTATTTGGTAAAAACATTCATTTTCAATACATTTTTTTTTCAGACTATCATAAAAACAATGGTAACAAGTAAAATCGCAAAATAAAATCACAGCTTCTTTGAGTTGTAGACTTTATCGTAGATTCTATGAAAAATAGTAAATTTTAAATAAATAAAGCATGAAATAAGCTTCCATTTTTCATATTAGACGACTAAATAACTAATGTGGGTATATAAATAAACATTACTTTACTGTTTATATCTGCCAACCCCACATTTGCAGTGTAAAAGTAGACAACCTATACTTTTCAATTCTTTTGAGTATATTTCACTAACTACCTAGTACCTATGATATTTTTTAATTAACCAATGAGGGAAGGATTTTAAACAAATTAAAAAAAAATTATAATAATTTAATTGGGCTGCAATTTGACTAGACAACCTATGTGCAATATGTCAATGTAAATAATTACCATTATGATGAGGGTACACAGTTCTTATCTCGTACTAGCAGGCAAAGGTATCTGCACCAAAGAGGTTGACATACTCGTAATTTAAGACAGAGAGCTTTCTTACATACCTGTTCAGCAAACTGTAAGATCACATCTTTGCTTCTCTTCTCGAATTCCAACTGAGTATTTGGCTGTTGCATCTTAAGGATATCTCTCACATCCTTCCTTTGAGCACTCTGCCAGTCGTACAGACGGTCAATTTTGTTCAGTGCCACAATGAACGGTGTCTTCTTCTGTTTCAATAAGTTTATAGACTCGATTGTCTGCGGTTCCAGCCCGTGCATAATATCAACAACCTGAAAAAATATGGAATTTTGTTTACCATATTTAGTCTATTTTAATCTCCCACTACAATGCCAGGGCCACATCGAATCGCAAATGTATAGAAGTGAAAGGTAAATTAAAAATGTACAGGAATGACATTTATTATTGACCAGTCACATAATCAAGTTATTAATCGGATTTGTCATGCCCATACGTTTTTTTAGTTTTCGAAGCGTTAGCTTTTGTAGATAGAGAATCGACGTGCCACATGGCTAATTGCCCAGGCTTCGATCCTTATAGGAGATGGATTATGGAGCTTTAAAGCTACTCTGCTGCAATGGATATTTAAAATTCTATAATGACCTCTGTAAGATGTTAACAATACTGAAAGGGACCGACTGCTTAACTCCAAGCCAAGGGTGTAAAACCACAAGCTTCACAACTAATGGCGATGGTTATTTAAAATTTCTTAAAAGAAAAAAAACAACTCAGAAAACATCATTCTCTGTTTTGTTGCATAAGAAGAAAAAGAGAACGATATTTTCGATTATGCGGCTATTCATCGGCGTTTATCTTTTTCTTTACACGAAATATGTCATTCTAGGATTACAGGCATGTAAATAAATAAATAGTACACGTGAAAAACATTTAGTCATGTAGTAACATGAAACTTACTAAAATGGCAATATCACATAAAGAAGAGCCCCTGTTCCTCAGATTGCTGAAAGATTCGTGGCCGGGCGTGTCGATGATGAGTAAACCTGGCAACTTGAAAGATATTTCATTCACCTGCAAAACAATAAAGACAATTTGGTCATGAAATTACTTTGGAAGATGAACAACTTGAAATATCATTGGAAACTCAATTTTAGACTTTGTTTTTAATGTGAAAATGTTTCACCACTATTTGATAAGTAATGGATAGCATATTCACAAGTTTTGTCTTTGTCATTTGACATGAAGTCAGAGAGTGACACGAACTTACGTTTAGACTATACAACCGTTATCGAAGGTGATGAAATCGGCCTTTCCTCAAACATGCTTGGAAATTTTGACAACCTGGTGGTGGTGGTTCAATCCTCACCCTGTTGATCTATTGTCGTACCCACTCCTAGAACAGTCTTTCCTTCTTTGACTAGTTGGAGGTTTTAAAATAGTATTACACGTAAAATTAACGAAAGCATCTTATCCCGACCATCAACTTGCCATCAAAACTTTAAAATTCAGAATCACGCCCAAGACACTGGTATACAACAAACTTCAACCTCGTTTGAATTATCTCAAACCAACACAATTGCCGGGCAATCCACATTAAACTTTTTAAATTTAATGTGGATTGTCCGGTGGACATTAAACACTGGAAATGGAGAGTTCCACAGTTTTCCTGGGAGTGACCTTGGATTGTAAACTTCAGTGGGGTGCTCATATAGAAAAACTGTCTGGTAAACTTAGCTCAGCGGCATTTGCCGTGAGAAAAATAAGACAGTTTACTGATGTCGATACAGCTAGGCTTGTTTATTTTGCGTACTTTCACAGCGTAATGTCAACCTGGTGGTGGTGGTTCAATCCTCACCCTGTTGATCTATTGTCGTACCCACTCCTAGAACAGTCTTTCCTTCTTTGACTAGTTGGAGGTTTTAAAATGGTATTACACGTAAAATTAACGAAAGCATCTTATCCCGACCATCAACTTGCCATCAAAACTTTGAAATTCAGTATCACGCCCAAGACACTAGTATACAACAAACTTCAACCTCGTTAGAATTATCTCAAACCAACACAATTCCCGGACAATCCACATTAAAATTTTTAGAATTGTACATAATTGTATTTTCAAATAAAAGTTCTGAATTGTACTACTTAGTTTAATTTCCGGCATTAATGGACTTATGCACGTATGTGTCACATTCACACGTTCGTCCATCAATGCCTTCTTTGCCGGCCGCTGCAGTAATGCTACTATAACATACTTACGCCTTTAACATGTTTAGTTTGCTCCTTAATATTTTCGATGGGTACATTGGTAGCACCGATCTGCTGTGTGATGCCGCCCGCTTCGCCATCTTGGACATTAGTCCTACGCAACTTGTCCAAGATCTTTGTCTTGCCGGTGTCCACGTGTCCCAGTACACATACCACAGCTGCACGTAATGGGTTGTTAACTTTGTTCTTTTCATTGTCTTCACGGCGTTTCTGCGCAAATGTATATTATTAGAAGAATAGCAATACGACTTCATCATGACTACTGGCGGCAAACCTATATAAGCGCGTGAACGTCTCATTCTGGACATTTTGTATAATAACAAGAAGTGTAAACTGGAAAGAGAGAGAGAGAGAAGGAAAGAGATCTCTGCCCGTTTGGGAAATCAAACTGCCTATTTTGTTATTAAGATAGTGTTGTGATATTCAATTAAAAGTTATTAAAAATCTTTGATTATTGATTTTGTTTAAATTCTTATTACACAGTAGATGTAATAAATAAATGATTGTAATTCTTTATTTTTAATCAAATTTCCCTTCTGTTTCCTAAAAATATTATAAAAAACTAACTCACCAGACAAATACCTAACTGTGTATTACTATTAATCATTAACAAAACATATGGCTCATTGTTGAGCACGAGTCTCCTCTCAGAATGAGAGGGGATAAGCCTCAGTCCACCACACTGGCCAAATACGGATCAGACACAATTAGAGAATTAAGAAAATCCTTAGGTATGCAGATTTCCTCACAATGTTTTTCCTTCACCATTTGAGACAAGTGATATTTTATTTCTTAAAATGCACATAACTGAAAAGTTGGAATTGCATGCCCCGGCCCGGAAATCCGGAAAGAAAAAAGTATATTTACTGGGCTGTCACGGCTCTTATATGGATATGGATATATAAAATTTCTGAAATCTAATAAATAGATAGTGTTGCCTGTCTTGTTATTTAGTTGGATTATTACATACTCCTAACCAAACCCTTATTGAAAGGAAGAACATTAATATAGCTAATACTAAATTTTTACTTAATTATTATTTCCTATTTTAATATATAGGTGCTGGCAGAAAACTAACCTCTAATCTCTTCAGAACTAATTCTCTCTTCTTTTGAGCATCTGTCATTTGTTCATCTTCTGAATCTTCTTCAGAGCTTGATTCGTCCTCTGAGCTGTCCTCTTCCTCTTCTGAACTTTCTTCTTCTTCCTTCTAAGACATTTTCAACATAATTTTAGGGATACTTTATATACATCCAATCACTATTATGAATAAATATCCTAACCTGTTTCTGTTAGATTTATTATAACAATTAAATTAAAATTCTTTTGGCCCCTTTTTAATTAAATAGCAAATAAAAATAATTAATGAATAAATAAAGAACACTTTAATACAATTAAAATCCTTAACTTAGAATTATTAGAAAAATTAGCACGAGTCTAACTGACTCTTGCTTGGTGATTTTTTAGTACCTCATTAGCCTTGTCTTCAACTGGTTGAGCTTTCTTCACTTCAGGTTTTGGTGGTGAAGGTTCTGGTTCTTTCTCAGGTTCATCTTCTTCTGATGATTCAGCATCCCACGCATCTTTGACTGATTCACTATCAGATTCCTTTTTAGGCGATTCTTCTTTTGGTGAATCCTCCTACATCCAGTTTATGTATTAGTTAATATAATCAACCAAAGAGGTGTATTTGCAGTTTAGTTTATAATTGAAATCAATTGATATTACAATTAGTAGTCCCAGTTTTATGAAAAACAATATCAGCAGTTTAAAATCAAACACAATGTAAAAAATATACATAAACAGTGCAAAATTATATTGAAACTTACCTTCTTGTCTGTGATTTCCAGTTCAATTTTCTTTTCCTCTACTGGAGTTACAAGAGCTTCTTGTGACATTTGTGTTTTAAGTTTTACCGGTTTAACTCTAGTACCAAGTCGCGGGGGCTTTTTCTCTGCCGATCCTACTTCTATACCTTGAGCTTTAAGTGATTCAAGCATAGCCTGAGCTCTAGCCTTTTCGGCCCTCTGTTTGGGGGTTAGCAGTTTGCCTTCTGCTTTAAGTCTTTCTTTTCTCTCCTTTTCTTTCTGCTTCTTCCTTTCTTTGCGCTCTTTTTCTAACCTAATGGCTTCAAGTCTTTGAAGTTCCCTCTCCTCTTCTTGTCTTATTCTTTCATCCTCTTCTTTTTGCAAACGTTCTTCCTCCTCTTTGACCTTTTTTAAGGCTTCTTGCATAGCTGCAAGAGTCTTCTTTGTTGGCCCCTTTTTACCTTTGTCATCTTTATCACCCTTGTCACCCTTTTTCTTCTTCTTTCCTTCTGCTGCTGGTGTATCTCCTTCTCCTTCCTTCTCCTTGTCTTCTGAAGGAGGTTTTTGATCGTCTTTTACATCTTCAGCAGGCTCAGGCTTTATCTCTTCAGGTTGAGCTGAAGCTTTTTTTGGTTCTGCTGGATCTTTTTTACCATCCTGTTCTTTTTTCTTTGCCTCCAACTTTTTCTGTTTCTCTCGCTCTTTCTTTTCTTTCTTCTTTTGAGCTGCAGTTTTTATTGTTATATCATTTTCGTTATCACTTTCTTTATCTTCTGGCTCATCATTCTGCTCTTGTTTCGGTTCTTCTTTTTTACCTTTTTTCTTAGTTTTAGGTTTTTCTTCAACCACTTCTTCTGATTTTTCAGGTTCAGGGGCGGGAGTTACTTCTTTTTTAACACCAGAGTATTCCATTTCAAGTTCAGCCAGAACTTTTTCAATGTCCTCATCACTATCATCTTTCCTCCTTTTTGCTTTTTTGCCTTTTTTTCCAGCAGGCTCTTTCTTTTCTTGTGATGGCTTTTTTTGTGGCTTCTGAATAGGCTTCTCATCATCAGAAGATGGAGGAGCTTCAGGAGCAGATCCACCTGAATCCTCAACTTCTAACAGTGAAAAAGCACTCTTTTCTTCTTTTTTATTTTTCCCTTTCTTAGGCTTTTCTTCCTCCTCTGACTCATCTAAAATGAAAAAAAATAATGATTTACTATGTAATTAAATTCAAATAGAAAACAACAAAGGTATTTTATAATTAGCACTAAAATTATGTTGTATTTTAATTCACAACATTGTGATATGTCTAGGTATTTCACAATATTATGAATTTGGTCCTTATAATACTGAATCCCACTACCCTACTAATAATAATATAAATTATGTAAAAGTTTATAATTTATTGTGATTAACACATTTTTCCTCAATCTTATGTATACATGGAGTTAATCCCTGCAACTCATTTGATGTTGTCAGTCCATCTGGTGGGGAGTAAAGCAACACTGTGTTTTCTAGTGTGGGGTCGCCATTCCAGCACTTTGGGACCCCATTGGCTCTTCAAACTATGTGCCCTGACCATTACAACAACATTGATTTTGTTTCTTCTGCTGTATTTTTTTCAGTTGAAAAATATTTAGAAGCCTCAGATATGATATGTAAATAAGGTATACATTTTATGTGTTATTAAATAAGCATATACCAACACCTTTACATATTATGTTTATGAATTAACAACCAAGTTAGAAGTTTTACATAAATTTATTAAAAAATATTGTTACCTTCACTATCAGCATTCACTACTTTCTTTTGTGACTTGTTAGAAATTGACACATTCTTCATATTCTTTGTGACATCCTTTACATCTGTGTCAACTGACTTCTTCTGCTTTGTCTTTCCTTTGGGCTTTTCATTTTCACTGTCATCTGAGTCTTGTCTATGAAGTAAGACACAATTAATAAAGCAAGCAGCTTCACCCACATAGAGGGATAAAATATAGCCTATGACACTTAACAGTTAAGCCAATAGCTCAGTGGTAAAGTGGCCTGATTCATCACGGAGAGTGGTTAAATACCCGCCCGCTGGTCTATTGTTATACCTACTCCTAACACAGTCTTTTCTGACTAATTGGAGGGGAACAGGAATTTTAGTCATATTGAAAAGATTTGGCAAATATTCTTTTTAAAAGGACCAAAAAAAAATCAACATGGCTTTCTGTTGATGAAATAATATTTTTAAATTGGGTCAGTATTACCTACAACCTCACAAATTTTTCAAGAATATTCGCCATAAAAAGAAGAAGTATACACACTTGTATTTGCCTATGTTTAAAGTAACATTCACTTAAATTAACTCAAAATATTAAAACTATTTGAATATTAAATGGATTTAAAATAGCATTTTTGAACTACTTATTAATACTAGCTAGTATCTCTATTTATGGATTTAAAACACAATTTACTATATATATAAAAATATATATTTTTATCATTTTATAAATAAAACTATTGTTACATTAAGTAAATTACGTACAATAAAAGATTATAATTTAGGGGTAATAACAGTGAACAAATACTATATAGCGAAATATAATAAAAAGAATTAAATGATTATAACCTCCAAGCTACTCACTTCTGTCCTTTATTTTGAGTCGGTTTCAGGTTTTCTATGGTCGTTGTTTCCACATCACTATCACTGTAAATATATTAAAAATTATAAAACATAGTCAGAATTTAACCAAAGCATCATCAACATATGTTTAGACTCGTAAATTACCCATCTTCCACCGACTGATTTTTCTTCCCCTTTTTGGCTTTACCCATGATTTGTAATTGTGTGATTAAGTCACGATGCCTATGAGGATGTGTTTTATTTTGAAATATGTAGTAAATTCTATCATGTGAAATGTAATCGATGCACAAACGGAGTTAAGCCGAAATAAAACTCCAGTCGTCGTGTCCGTACGTACTTTTCTCACGTCGTCGACTTTACGTACGTTACGTCAAACGTCAGTGAAGAACGTTTACATTATTTGTGGTTAAAACTTATGCCAGCTATACACCTAGCGCTTTACTTGCATAGTTTAAACTTGCACAATTATAGTAGTACTACACGTGTATTGGAAATGGAAGAATTATGCATTGGATTTGCCCTCAGACACCCAAATTCACCAACAAAAAAGTCTATCGTTTTTATTACAAATTTGATAAAATTAAGATAGAAATACTTACAAATGAAACGTTACTCCATTACAAGTTTTGGCCGCTTTTTATGCCATTCAACCATTCCATTTAGGGAGCTCTTTACACGACGAAAACGATTACAACCATATATAAAAAGTACTCTGTGATTACAACAATGAATTATCGATTCTATAGCAACAGTTTTTTTAAACGCGTTAGATCATTGATTCTTGATCTATGACAGAGGGGTAACCAAAGACCTTATACTTACTAAACTAAAGACCTTATACTTATAAGTATATGGTCTTTGGGGGTAACGGTTTACGAGGCAGGTCCTTTCGTTTTAATGGTCTAAGTGTCTATTTGACGTTTGTGGTCATAGAATACATTTTGTCTATGACACTGTCATCTATTAATCTGTGGTTCTGTATAAAAAAAATGTAATAATGTCACAGCGCTAAGTTTGTTAAATTTTTAGTAAAATTAATTATTAATCTAATCAAAATGTACAAAGGTTTTTCACGAATATGGAACGTTTACTGTTTAGATAGACTACAACCGTGTGTCACGCCATTTGCCACAAATGTATTTAATTCTCAGAAGGGCAAAGTGGGAAGTATAGGTTATGTTTTTAAGAGGACCAAAAAACATGATAATAAAGGCAACCCGTCAGCACTATTCGTTCCTGTACCAGTTAAACCGAATCCTGATGACATAAATGTAGGCGAAGAATTAACAGGAAGGCTCAAAAAGCAAGATTTATTAAAAATTTTGAACAAGTTTTATCAGAAGCCTGAGGTTAGAGTTTTAGCAGCAGAAAATGGTTTGGATGAGCAGTTATTGCATCAATCGTTTTTATCCTTTAGAAGGCATTGCTTGGAACACGATTTGCCTCCCGATTTACATATTACAATAAGTGATATATTAGTAGGTGAGAAATAAAACACATTTTAAATGTTTATCTCTTTTTAAAACTTCATCACAGATAAATAGCTTATTAAAATTTTATTTTATGTTTTTTGTAGGTGCTGGTCATGTTGATGACTTATTTCCATATTTTCTTAGACATGCTAGACTTGCATTCCCACATCTTGACTGTTTAGATGACCTTAAAAAGATATCTGACTTGAGAACTCCAGCTAGTTGGTGAGTATATATAAAACATATAAAAAATATAACTTAAGATCATCAAAAAAAGTTTTTTTTCTTGTTTGTCCAATCTGTGATCAGTTTTAGGACTATGAACAAATATTTTGCGAGTTTCATTGTCATTTGGGGGTTGATCCTCGTTAGGGGTTGGCGTTAATTTGGTGCATCCTGTTTTCAAATGTCCAGGTTGAGTATACATTAACTTTTCAGACCCCTTTGTTGCTGTTGTAATATTTGATAGGGTTGGTGGGTTGACTGTGTATATCATATACAGAGTAGTCCCAAGTACAGATCCCTGTGGTACACCAGCACTATTATTGAAGAGCAAGGATGTTGTGTCTTATTTTTTCACTTGAAAAATTCCATCAAACAGGTAGGAGGTGAGAAGCAAAGCTGTGTGGTTACACTCATTTAAGTTTGCACAGGAGGCCTTTGTGCCAGACCCTATTGAATGCCTGTAGGATGTCCAAGAAAGCAGAATCACAGTTTTCTTTGTGTTCTAATCTTATTGCACACTATGTACTTGTTCAACTGTGGAGTTATGCTGTCTAAAGCCAAAATGGTCAGGCAGAATGAGATTTTTCTTGTTTAAAATTCGAGTTATTGTTCCAGAAGGGCTTAAATAATTTTGGCAAAGTTGGGAAAAGGGATATGGCCGATGACATTTGATTTTGTGTGGTGGTTTCCCTGCTTTGTGAACCATCGGTATTTATACCTTCCATATTCTTGGAATCTTGGAAAATATTGTGTTCTTAGAATACTGTTAAGATAGGTATAATAGAAAAAATAATGCCTTCTTGGGTAGCTTTATTAGTACTTCTTTTGTAATTAAGTCAAACCCAGTTTCTTTCTTGTTGTCTAGTTCTCTAATTAGTTGTGCTAATTCACAAGGAGATATCAATTTTGGAAGAACATTTAGCTGATAGGTAGCATTTATGATTGATTCTATAGACTCTTCAAAGTCACAGTTAGTCCCAAAAAGGTGTTCAGCAAAAGCATTTACTTTAACTTGGTGCTCTTGGCCCAGGTTCCATTTTCTAGTATCAGAGGTTTACAAGTTATATTCAAATTATTCTGGAAAGTTTGTTTGGTTGCATGTAATGGTAAGATGGTAACTGCAGGTTTCTTTTTTGATAAATAATGTTCCTTCAGTTTTATACACTTTCTGTCTATTAACTGCCTACTGTCAAATGCATGTTTTTTTTAAACACGCATGATTCGAAATGACATGCGTTTTCTACCTTAATTTTAATCTGATTTTTTTATGTTTTACAAGATTTTTTTTTTTTTTAAAGAATATTTGCCATATTTTTTTATAACATGACCAATATTCCCATTCCCCTTGAACTAGTCGGGAAAGACTGTGCTAGGAGTGGGTACAACATTAGACCAATGGGGCGGGGATCGAACTACCACCCCTCGGTGATGAGTCCAACCGCTCTTACTGTTGAGCTATTGAGGATCTAAATATGTCTCTTTAGAAATGTATCTTTACAGGTATCCCCAAGCTCGTAATATTAATAGGAAAATAATATTTCATGCTGGCCCCACAAACTCAGGGAAAACCTATCATGCGATGGAGAGGTATCTCACGTCAAAGTCTGGTGTTTATTGTGGACCACTTAAATTATTAGCTACTGAAATATATCACAAGTCCAATTCTAAGGTAAAAAATAATCTAATCACTTAAATTATTTTATCTATATATTATGTATTGAATTGTTAATATTCTAAAACAGATTTTGTTTGTGTATTTGTTTATAACCAGTAATCTATACTACATGTAGTATTGTAATAATTATGATAGTCATGAGGTTACTGAAATTAATAAATTGTGCTTCTAAAGGGATGAAAGTACTTGTATTAATATGAAAGTCCTTCACTTTAAGATAAATTCATTAAAGTTAGTACATGAATTAGAAGTTAAATATAAAATGTAATAGATCAAGAAAATTTATATAGAATGAAAATTTATTATTAATAGTTTACACTTCCTTTTAGGGCACGCCATGTGATTTAATCACGGGTGAAGAAAGAAGGCATGCATCCCAATACAATACACTAGTAGATAATAATGAAGAGACTGACACAGCACAAGAGAAGGAGTCATATCTAATAGATGAACCAGAACTGACTCCCTCCAGACATGTGGCGTGCACTGTTGAGATGACGTCACTTAATGAAATGTGTGAGTTTGAATTTAAAAAAATATTTATTTATTTTAATTCTTTATTGCACACAAATAAGATACAAAAAAAAATAAGAGAGAAAAATAATAGAAAAGTAAGATTCGCAAAGGCGGTCTTATCGCTAAAAGCGATCTCCTCCAGACAACCTTAAATGAAATATTTAAAGAAAGGAAAGCGGATAGTGCAATATAACATACCTATAGTAATTAAACTATTAAAAATAATATACTATTTAATAAATTTTAAATATGTTATTTAATTCAATTCAAGTTTATTTCAACTGGGATTTAGAAAGATTGTCTGGTGGTAGTGACTTTATTATTGGTTAAGGCAATGATGTTAAATACTGTTAGATGTGTTAGGTCATGAAAGAGGCGCTCAAAAGAGGCAATTTCCACATCTCAATGTTAGTTTTGGTCAAAAAGGAACATTATATAAACCAATAATACCTAAATATCGTCTACATTTATGTTTACGTTTTAATCTACGTCTTTGTTTTGTTCATTCAAACATATTTAGATAAAGTTCAAAAAAATTACATTATTTATAATGATTTTGGGTTAAATAATTTCTGCCCAGTAGAAAAAGTAAGGTTTTAGAAAATGACAATTTACACACTCCATTTTTTTTTGAATACAATGTAAAATTAGGTTTGGCTAATTTATTTAGTTAGTTAGCCCTTATTTTTTAATCATATATATTTTTTGATACAAATATACAAATTTTACATTCACAGATGAAGTGGCAATTGTTGATGAAATACAGATGATTGGTGATAGAGGCAGAGGTTGGGCTTGGACGAGAGCTGTTTTAGGTAATATAAATAAATATATATCGTAAATCTAAGCCTCAACAGCTAGCAACAAAAAGACAGGACTCAATTCTGAAAAATCATAGGTTCGAATTCTGGTTTTTTGTTGTACCCACTCCTAATATTTTCTGTATTATTATTTGGTGAAACATTAAAAAATAAAATGAAATCCCACTTCTGATGTCTTAGACGCTGACATCAGAACAGGATTTAAAGAACAAAACACAATTATTGAATGAAAGCCTATATAGCCTTTCTTGATGAGTACTGTTTACCAACAAACAAATTAAAAATGAGGGTATAAATCTCTAGTCATTTCACACCTAATAATAATTATTTGAACACTTGCTTTCACTGCTTGAGTTATTTTCCTCGCCTAATCCGCCTCGCGCCGATATATGCATATTAAATTTAAATAATACAATACATATAATATAGTCGTAGCTAATATAATTTTCGTTACATTTATTTCAGGTTTACAAGCAGAGGAATTACATTTATGTGGCGAAGCAGGTGCGATAAATTTAATAGAAGAAATATGTAACACTACTGGAGAAGAAATTGAGGTTGGTTCCGACTTACATATTTTTGTTATAGTAATAAACCTATTGTTCACTACGGAATCATAAAAATACATGAAAAATAAAGCAAATAGTACTTGTAGACCACACCATAAAAGAGAATAAATATTATAACCTAACAAATGAACTAACTAAAAATGGCTATGTAGTTACTCCTCTTGCACCAACAAAGTCTCTCTATAACTTGCTTAAAGTACTTGGCCTCTCTAGAAGTGCAGCTAGCTCTATAAATTAGAACGAGTATCCAAAGCTGCTCTAATAGGATCTTACCAAATTTGGCTATGCAGGGAGAACAACACGAGCAGAGAACGGGGAGTGTTGATCAATCGTCAAGGAATTCCTTAACCCTACATCCTGTAGTCACAAGTTCAGGACTCTGCTCGGAGTTTTTTTCTCTACCACGCGATGGACCCGGGATCTGCACGGTGAATCCATGGAATGCTAAGATATTCATCTCTTCTTTACTAATAGGTTTTTCATTTATATTAAATATATACATTGTTACCAGGTGAGATCATACAAAAGGCTAACAGAGTTGAAAGTGGAAGACGCCGCGCTGGGCTCGTTGGACCGCGTGCGGGAGGGCGATTGTATAGTCTGTTTCAATAAGAACGACATTTACAGTGTAAGTCGAGCTATCGAACAGAGGTCAGTCCCTAGTGCAGGCAGGTATCCAGTTATATGTACCATTTCATTTAATTTATTGTAAAACTTCTTAATAACAAAGAAAAATTTCATTGTATTGTTTGAAACTTTTTAAATGAAAATAATACACAACTCCAATTTTTATTTTTTCCTTAATATTTGCCTTATTTTTTTTAAAGTACGACCAATATTTCCATTCCCCTCAAATTAGCTGGACCCATTACTTCTTGGGAATGAGTTCAAATGCCAGCCTCTTAACTGTACAGCTGTTAAGGCTTCAAATTTCAATTTAAGTAAAATTAATTATTAATTAAAAGTAAGTCTATTATTTCAGTTTTACTCACAATATTATGAACTATTTTATTTTTAACTACTTGTTTTTCAGGAAAGACAACCAACAAAAAATAACGTTATCTAAAATAATTCCAATAATATTAATTAATTATAGCGATTTTCGAGATACGCCAAATTATTGTGCAACTAAATTAGACTACTTTTTTGATTAAACACCATCACTGTCTTTTTACAGTGTTTTTGGGTGAAAAAAATATCCAAAAAAATGTTGATAAATGTATTGTAGTGATAATAAAAGTAATAATTAAATATAAACTCATTAGTCATTTTCAGTTTGAAAGACAATTGATATAATAAAATAGTAATGGTAAAAATAGTATGTAGACGTGCCCAGTGGATATGCCCTCTGCCTGCGATTCGGCGGGCGCAGGTTCGAATCCGGACCGGGACATGCACCTACAACTTTTCAGCGAGTTGCATTTTAACGTGTCTTTTCCTCACGATGTTTTTCCTTCACCGTTCAATGAAAGATAAACATCGTGAGGAAATCTACATACCTGATAATTTTCTTATTCCGATAATTTTCTCTTTTGATTAAGGCCGAACCCCTCTCATTCTAAGAGGAGACTTGTGTTCAATAGTGAGCTGAATATGGGTTGTGAATGATGATGATATAAGTTCTTCCCTTTAGTTCTTCACAGAGTTTTTGTTGTTGTAGGGGTCATGAAGTGGCTGTGATATATGGAAGCTTGCCACCTGGCACGAAATTAGCGCAAGCCAACAAATTCAACGACCCAGAGAGCTCTTGCAAAGTTATGGTGGCCACTGACGCTATAGGACTTGGTATCAACTTGTAAGTGGACATATTTATTTTTTGCTAGCGGACGCCCGCGACTTCGTCCGCCCTTAGACCTCTTTAATCCAGCCCTTACAGTAGTATCGCTGTACAAAATGGAGTAACTGCTCCCGTTTTCCCAACATTTTCTTTCACTGCTCTGCTCCTATTGATCATAGCGTGACGAAAAGTATACTATAACCTGCCCAGGAGTATGAAGAACAATTGTACCAAATTTCGTTATAATCCGTCGAGCAGTTTTTGTTTTCTATAATGAACATACAGACAGACAGACAAAAATTTTACTGGTTGCATTTTTGGCATCAGTATCGATTACTAATCACCCTGTGACAGTTATTTTGGAAATATAATTCATGTACAGAATTGACCTCTCTACAGATTTATTATAAGTATAGAAGACTAGCGAACGCTAGGCTATGGCGGCAGTTTTTTTTGTACAATAAATATGAAATCTCTTTCAGGAGTATACGAAGGATAATATTTTATTCGCTCATAAAGCCAGTGGTGAACGAGGATGGCGACAAAGAGATGGACGTTATAAGCATATCGCAGGCGTTGCAGATTGCGGGTATGACTTTGACCTCTTATAACAAAACGACACACAATCATGTAGAAAATTTCACTTAAAAACTGGCCAATTTTGCATTGACAGTTTTAGAGTTATTGATAAAGAAAATTGCACCTAAAGTCCTTTAAATATAGTCCAATATTCAATAAAATCCTAAATTCAGAGCAAATTCAACATTAAGGATTAAGTTCAAGGCTGAATTTGCAAATGCGGCTACTTGAATTGAGTGCCAAGAAGTTGTGTTTAGCACTCATTGAGTGGGGACGTTTTTTGTAGATAAATAACCTATCCTATCCTATAATCCTGGCTTGGGTAGACTTGAGTTAATTTTCTGATGATCGCAAAAACAAAAAGAAGATGAAAAACAATGTAAAGGTTCATGAATCGTACATGATACATAATTGACAATCAGGATTGTGGCCGAATATTTATTTTGTTTACTCGCTCATATATCCACAAATCAAATATTCTGAAGTGATTTAAAGTAATATTAGAGTGAAAGTGGATATCACTGAACTCGGCTACTATTCTGGAAAACATGTATTGAAGAGCTGTGAAGCCTTATCGGAATAATCTAGTGCTATTATTACAGACCACCGAACCTAGCACGTAACAATATTATTTATATAATGATTTATTTATTTTGCTATCATCCGCGAGAAGTCGACGAACCCATGCGACAACGTCAATTGACTTTGCAATTGCTCGTTGTAGAGTCAACATCTCCTGAGGATGCTCCGGTTTGGGGGTGAAACGTACGTAGAGAGTATTTTGTCGGACCTGGGTGACGTTGTCGCATGGGTTCGTCGACTTTTCGCGGATGATAGCAAAACAAATAAATCATTTTATAATCATGATGAACTTCCGCAAAGTAACGCCTGCTTCTATCCAACAATATAATTTGTCATTGGTCAGGTCGTGCTGGTAGATACGGTAGCGTTTGGGAGACAGGCTACGTCACCACGTACAAGCCAGAGGACCTTGCGACGCTGAAGATGTTGCTGGCGCAGCCCCCGGACCCCATAGCGCAGGCCGGCCTGCACCCCACCGCCGAGCAGATGGAGCTCTACGCCTACCACCTGCCACACGCCACGCTCAGCAGCTTGATGGTGAGTACAAGATGTGGCTGGCGCAGACCCCATATCGCAGGCTGGCCTCATGTAGATGCTTACTCTGTTATGGAACAATATGGCTGTATAACTCATATTTGCCACAATATCTGCATGTGATGACAAGCCTTGGCCAAACAACATTGGTAGTTATTGGCACATCTTTTGTTTGCAGCATTTAGCACGTCTGTCACGTTGGCCGTGATTGAATCATCTAATTTTAATTTGTGCTGCTATTCCTTGTCGATCGGCCTTATGTAGATGCTTACTTTGTTTTGGAACTATATGGCTATAACTCAAAGACATTTGCCACAATATTTGCACGTGACAATCGTTGGCCAACCAACATTGGTAGTTATTGGCACATCTTTTGTAGTGTGCATAATGATTTCAATTTGTGCTTCTATTCCGTGGTTGCTTATCAAAAATCTATTAAATTGATGCTTTTTGCCAAAATATAATTAAAAAATTATTGTATTAATCCTATTTAATCTAAATTGTGTACTCTTTTATTTGCAAAAGTTAAGCGTTTAAAATGTTTCCAGGATATATTCGTCCACCTGTGCACAGTGGACGACTCCCTATACTTCATGTGCAACACGGAAGGTTTCAAGTTCCTGGCCGAGATGATCCAACACGTGCCGCTGCCGTTGCGGGCACGGTACGTGTTCTGTTGCGCGCCCATCAACAACAAGCTGCCGTTCGTTTGCGCCACTTTTCTTAAGGTATGATACCCTCAGACCAATTAATGTATAGGACCTGCCTCGCTAGTCGTTACTTTTCTGTCAAAGTATATGATCGATATATAGTCAATCGAAGTATATAGTATCGATGTTAAATAGTTGTAATCGTGTTTGTCGGTTAAAGAGCTCCGTAAAAATACCTTTTTGCGTAATTGAATTGTGTAGAAAACGGGCAAAAACTTCTAGTTTAGTATAAGATATATACCAAATCTAAGCTCGTTTTCCTCAGAAAATGACAGACAATTTTGTTCGTGACTATGAGTACGATACAGGTCCTTCTATAATTGGTCTGAGATGATACCGGAATATGTACTACTTTAAAGATTCTGAGTGACTAAGAAGCTGAGTGACTTTGAGCCTTCAGAAGGCACAAAGTCACTCAGCGGGCGATGGAGCGAGATATGCTTGGAATTTCTTTACGTGATCGAATCAGGAATGAGGAGATTCTGCTGGATGCTCGATGCGGCTCGAGACAGTTTTGTTTGGAAGTCCATGCAAGAGGCCAATGTCCAGCAGTGGACGTCTATCGGCTGTTAATGATGATGATGATGATGGTGATGATGATTTGATGATGATTGAATTTGTTGGCAGATGGTCCGCCAGTACAGCCGCAACGAGCCGATCACTCGCAACTGGATGAGCAACGCAGTGGACTGGCCGCTGCCGCCGCCCAAGACCATCATGGACCTCATACACTTGGAGGCTGTGTTTGACGTCATGGAGCTCTACTTGTGGCTCAGGTAAATATTGGCTGGTGGGAGGCTTCTGCCGTACCACCCTACCGGTAAAGACTTAACAACTTCGACAGAAGCGATAACCTTCTGCCGAGCGTCAGAGCGCCAGAAGGCGGTGCCGTAACGCGTTACGTTACGAAGCGGCTTACCCTCGCATAAGAAGCTATCACTTCTATAAGAGTTTACTGTAGACTATACAACTTAAATAAAACTTCTTTCAAAAGTAAAAACAAAGCGCCATCTATGAGCCTCAGGCATAACTGCATCGCAACAGTTTCTTGAAGTGTACAAAAAGGATTGTTTCAAAGTTCTCTTATAATGCCATCTAGTGGTAGTTTAAAATAACAATCACCACTATGTAGATGGCAGCACGCATCGCTCGATTACAATTTTCGTAACACATTTATCAACTTACTCAAGTCAAGTCAAGCGTGCGTGAAATTTCACTTCAATAAAATGATTAATTAATGTGTGTGCGTACGTAACAAACACGTACGAATTATGTTTGTACGCAGTAGGTATTGAAGTTGTAACATATCCTTAAATTTCAAACTCCAAAATCTCGAAATTTTTTCAAAATGCCTTTAAAATACTAATTTTAATTTTTTATTTATTTTATTTATAATAACTTTATTGCACAAAAAAGAAAATAACATAAGAACACATAAATTTTTAGGCAAAAGGCGACCTTATCACTAATAGTGATCTCTTCCAGGCAACCTAAACATAAATATATAATTTATTCCAATTTAATTTATTATCTTCCTAAATTAATATTTCACGTTTTACATTGTAGTTTTATCTATAGGCCACACTTTAACGAAAACTATTTCCAACAGCTACAGATTCCCAGACATGTTCCCCGATGTGAAACTTGTACGAGAAATGGAAGTTGGTTTAGATGCTATAATTCAACAAGGAATATTCCAAATCACTAGGTAAGCAAATTAATTAACCTAATCCCTTGATCTTCTGATTTTTAGGCCTAAGATACCTACCGCGACATGTCTCAGGCCGACAAAAAGACAAATGTAGACAATAGGGATAATGACAGTTTTTTAATTTGTAGGTATATAAATTAAGAGTATGCTAATAGTAAAGCAATTTTGTAAAAGGAACAGGGTATCTGCGATCATTACTTTCGGAGCTACATGGATTTAAAGGGTCAGGTGATCCCTGAAAAACGCAGTACAGAAAACAAAATGGTACGATTTAATGACGTCGTAGGTTATTGATTGTTAGATTTGTATGGGCGGTCAAACAAAATTACTAATATCTTTGTTATCTGTGCGTTTATGTTAATAGTTCATTTATTGAAAAATATCACATTTAATGTAGGATTGTATGAATGATAAACGACTTGGTGTTGAACTGCACTATACAACTGTGTACTTAGTTCTAGATAAGTAAGTTTGTAAACAAAAAAAAATAATGAACTTTGGTTGAGTTTGTTGTGGACTCTTCTCGGACCGAGGCGCATTTGGAACCCTCGTAACAATAATAAAAGTTTTCGACTTTAATTACCACCATTAAATCATGACGTAACTTCAAAAGTGCTTGTAAACTAAGCCTAATTGAAATAAATAAAATTTGAATTTGAATTTTAAAGGTTACTAAGGAATTCGGAGCAAGTCTTACGCAGCGATCCGGAAATGACTGAACTGGGCAGAAATAGGTTAGGGAAACTTCACACGCAATCCAGAGATGATGAGCCAAAGGGAAAACTTTCAGAAATGCTTGTTGCCAAGGTTAGTATTTTGCCGCGTGTGGTTAGAAGGTAAGGAGGCAAAGAAAAGCGTGTTTATCAATTACCGTTTACTGTTCAACTGGTTTAATATTACTAAATACATTAGTAATGTGTTCTTGAGATAGTTATTAGTGTGGCCTGCACATGTGAAATGAACATGTGCAGGCCACATGTCGACTTACAATTTGTTACGTTGTCAAGTTGTGGATAATCTACGAACTAAATGTTAATGTAGATAAGCTAAAAATAATAATATAATAATATTTATATTTATAACGCTATAGTATGTTCTATTAACTTTTTATGAATCAGGTTTACTGCTTGTGAACCTGCTTGATTGTGTATCTATTTGTATGTGCCCTATAGTGTAGGGTATCGTTATCGGTATTTTTGTGCATTACATAAGGGATTAAAGTGTGGTGTAAAACTTAATCTACGGAACCCTACTGCGCGTGGCCCGACACGCACTTGGCCAGTTTTTATTCTTTAATAATATTGAAAATTACTGATGCGACGGTTCGTGTCGTACTGACTCGAGAATGGAATGAAATACGACACCGCCGTTTACCGTACGCTCCATCTGTATATTATTGATTAATCTGTGATTATATGTATAAATTATATTTATCAAATTCATTGTTGCAGGGATTAATAACTCCACAAATGCTGAAAAAGTTACAACAAGAACTCGCCGTGGAGAAAACAGACAAAAAAACAAAAGGGAGTAGACATAGAAGGAAATAATAGTTATTGTTGAATAATAGATAAAAGATGTATTTTTGTGTTCGTTTGGTGTATGTTCAAGAGTGAATGTGTAATAAAGTGTATCAGTGAATAGTTACTAATTCTTTTATTCGTCAAATTTAATCTCTTCAAATCTTTTTTGACGGCCTCCGTGGCGCAGTTATTGCGCGGTTGATTTTGAAGACGGAGGTCCTGGGTTCAACAGTAAAAAAAATATCTGGTTAGTAACAACTTTTGATAAACTACCCTCCTCCCAACTTATTTACTTACGAGGTTATTAAAAGTTGTTACTAACCAGCTGTTTTTTTTTGTTGCTTAATTAATAGTTATACAATTTCATTTTTATTTCCTGGTAAATCAGTAAGTTACCAGAATCAAGAATTTTCGTAAATAAAAAAGTTGAGCGTCTCATCGAGATGAAGCTACTCACGAAAAATTAACTTGATAGTAATCAGTTTGTTATCGCGGTATCGGTTGTTGACTTGCGGTACGGATGGCTTCAGTGTGCTCGTGGCGTTCGAGCCGTCCACATCTCTTGTTGTGTAATTCTTTATGGGTTACTTGGGATAGGCGGGGAGAGTGACTTGAGTGGAAAAGGGGAATGTTTGTTAACAGTCAAAGGATCCTTTAACCCTACACCTCCTCCTACAATGTCCTACAATGACGGCCTCCGTGGCGCAGTGGTATGCGCGGTGGATTTACAAAACGGAGGTCCTGGGTTCGATCCCCGGCTGGGCAGATTGATATTTTTCTTAATTTGTCCAGGTCTGGCTGGTGGGAGGCTTCGGCCGTGGCTAGTTACCACCCTACCGGCAAAGACGTACCGCCAACCGATTTAGCGTTCTGGTACGATGCCGTGTAGAAACCGAAAGGGGTGTGGATTTTCATCCTCCTCCTAACAAGTTAGCCCGCTTCCATCTTAGACTGCATCATCACTTACCATCAGGTGAGATTGTAGTCAAGGGCTAACTTGTAAAGAATAAAAAAAAAAAACACACACATCGTTCACAAGTGCGTGACTTCCCTCAAGGTCATTCTCTGCCATTCTAGGGTCTTATTTTGGTTACAGTTTGAATCTGCTAAAAACTTTTGAACTTTTGAGTCTGCTAAAAAGTTGTTGTAAAAAAATGTTCTACGGATCGCTGACTATTCGTGGGTGAAACTGCGGGACGTCGGCTAATTTTTAATAAAATTACGAAGTTCTTAGCCATAGAGGTTCTAAGCCCATTTTAATAACTCTTAACTTTCAAGTGTATTGAAGCCAAACTCAAATTCGTCCGATTCTCACCATCCTTGCTAAACGGACCATGACATGACAATTACAATTTTAAGCGTTATGAATAAAATTAATTAAATATTCAAACACAAATAATTAATTCATAATTATTTTACTAAACATTGTTTTTGAACCTAAAGTAGGGTACTTACGATAAATAATGAGTGAATAGTTAATGAAAATGAAAGTTAAAAACTTAACGGAAAGTTAGAATTTAAATGCAAAACACCATGACCAAAGTAGATAATGTATAAAATACCCACCTTATATTATTTCCTAACGGAACAAATTGGGCATCGACCTTAGTAATAAAAGGTAGGTACTCGCACCTAGTTAAGTCAAGCAACTACCTATTTAAAAAATACTGAATATTACCAACATCATCATCATATCAGCCGATGGACGTCCACTGCAGGACATAGGCCTTTTGTAGGGACTTCTAAACATCACGATCCTGAGCCGCCTGCATCCAACGAATCCCTGCAACTCGCTTGATGTCGTCAATCCACCTGGTGGGGGGTCGACCGACACTACGCTTTGTAGTGCGGGGTCGCCAACTTGGGACCCCAAGATCTAGATTAATCTAGATCTAATAATTTAGAGGTAAAGTTTGTGGTATTATAGGGGAGATCTGGACTTACTAAACCAATTTTGAAAATTCTTTTCCACTAGAAAGCTATGTATCTGTAAGTGTCATTAGCTATATTTTATCCCCGTATTCTCACGGGAACGGAAACACAACCCGTAATCGGCTCACTGTTGAGCACGAGTCTCCTCTCATTAAGAGAGGGGTTAGGCCAATAGTCAACCACGCTGGTTCAATGCGAATTGGCAGATTTCACACACCTAGAGAATTAAGAAAATTCTCAGGTATGCAGGTTTCCTCACGATGTTGTTCCTTCACCGTTTGAGACAAGTGATATTTACCTAATCTTAAAATGCACATAACTGAAAAGTTGGAGATGCATGCCCCGGACCGGATTCGAATTCGAACCTACGTCCTCCGAATCGAAGGCAGAGGTCATATCCACTGGGCTACCACGTCTCTTTTACAGCTAATAGAGCGTCTTCAAAAAAATAATAATTAATTTACAAGTTGGAGTACGATACAAATTAATTTGAGTACCTACACGCTTATTACGTATACGAGTGTGTTATCGAAAATTACACCGTTAAGTACGACCTATTGACTCCTAAATGCGCTACAGTTAGCATCTGTCACTCGCTACCGACCAGCGGGGAGGGTAGTAACGAATACGAGTTAGTGACAGTTTAAAATGCTTAACGCAAATACGTTGTGCGTCTTCAATGTATTTGTATTATTTATTTTTAGTTTATCAAATGGTAATTAAACAAAAAATAACTTTGCATAACAGGTTTCATTTGGTTAAATTGTAACAGTGGATTAGTAATGGCATTGTGTTCGTTTTGCAGCGTTTAGGATATTCGATATCGACGGCAAAGAAACAATATTAGCATCGGAAAATGAAAATATAAGCATACAGTGTAAATCTGATTATCCAATGACGTATTGCGGTTTCGTACATCCCAGTGGAAAACGATTTTCGTAAGTATTTTCATTTTTCTTCTAGTTGTTTCTCATAACTGAAAAATCTTTTGACATCCATGGCACAGTGGTATGCGCGGTGGAATTACAAGACGGAGGTCCCGGCTGGGTCGATTGAGGTTTTCTTAATTGGTCCAGGTCTGGCTGGTGGGAGGTTGCGGCCGTGGCTAGTTAGATACCCTAACGGCAAAGACGAATCCCCAAGCGATTTAGCGTCCGGTACATACTCGTATGTATTCCCTGATTCCGGTATTATGTCGTGTAGAAACCGAAAGAGGTGTGGATTTTCTCCTCCTAAGAAGTTAACCCGCTTCGATCTCAGATTGCATTATCACTTGCCATCAGATGAGATTGCAGTCAATGGCTAATCTAAAAAGAACAAAAAAATCCTATAAGTAGGTACCTATTACCTAAATAAAAATGTGTAACTAGTTGTTTTACTTACTTACTTTATCAGCCAATAGACGTCCACTGCTGGACATAGGGATCTTACATGGACCTCCAAGCACAACGATCTCGAGCCGCCAGCATCCCGCGGCTCCCTGAAATCCACTTGATATCCTCGTCCATATAGGTTAATGCCCAAAGAATGACAACGCTGGGCATACGGGTTGGTCATTCGCAGGGCTGGATTTTTCCGCACCGATCCATGCGGTCCAATTTCGAGAAAGAGGTGAATCGCCGAATCCAGCTCGGCTGGGCAGCGTTTGGGAAACTCCGCGACATCTTTTTGTCCGAAATTCCTCAGTGCCTGAAGACGAAAGTCTTCAATCAGTGCGTGTTGATCCGAGACTTGGTCGCTAACTATGGGCCATATTAGAAGGCTCAAAGTCACTCAGCGGGCGATGGAGCGAACTATGCTTGGGGTTTCTCTGCGTGATCGAATCAGAAATGGAGGAGATCTACAGACGAACCAAAGTCACTGACATAGCTCAGCGAGTCGCGAAGCTGAAGTGGCAATGGGCAGGCCACATAGTTCAAATGGTGGAATGGTGCTGGAATGGCGACCCCGCACCGGAAAGCGCAGTGTTGGTCGGACCCCCCACTAGGTGGACCGAAGACATCAAGCGGGTTGCAGGGAGCCGCTGGATGCTAGCGGCTCGAGACCGTTTTGTTTGGAGGTCCATGCAAGAGGCCTATGTCCAGCAGTGGACGTCCATCGGCTGACAATGATAGTGTCACTGCTGCCCGACACCGGCCTGTGCCATTTATAAGCCAGCCGGTTTACTAGTAACTAGTTGTTAAGTATTATTATATCATATCATCATACGAGTATTATGTGAAGATTTCTACGTTTGGTAGTGTAGCTAATTGGATAATTTACCGTAAAAATTACGCTAAAACGACTTTTGAACAATAGTCGCTAAAACGACTGTTCAACAATAACTTAGGTAAGTAATAATTAATTATAAAACACGGCTAAAACTCACGTGATACAACGTCGGAGTATCCCCGACTAGTTAGGAAACCATACGAGGCCCTTAGTCATGAGCTGGTTCTAACCACGTTTTAGCCGTGTTTCATAATAAATTAATATCAATAACACTCACGATAAAATAAAACGTACGGTAGGTATTAATTGGAATTAAACTTGGCCCAAAACAGTTTCTTACCGAGTAATCTCCGAAACTACTAAACTGTTTGGCAAATGAGATAGGGGTTAAAAAGGGAATGGAACCAATTTAGGTCGCTGACGGGGAAACAACTACTGAACTACTGGTCTGTTTTGAAAAATTCTTTCAGTGTTAGATAGCTCATTTATCGAGAAAGGTTATAGGATATATATTATCCCTGTATTCCTACGGAAAGCGGAACCACGCGGGTGAAACCGTGCGGCATCAGCTAGTCATATCATTAAAGGAATATTGACTGGCATTAAAATAAAACTGAACTGAAAAGTTAAGAGTTAAGGTAAAAATATTATAAGTAGGATCTATTGTGGGCAGTACAAAAGAAGTTAGGTAGGGTAAGTTCGCCTGTTCGCGTACATCGCCCAATTCGCGTCCATTTTACGGATCTCCACATCTTTTTACATTATCATAAAAATATCATCCCTTTATTCCTTGTCTAAGCTGGTGGACGCCAAGTGGTCCAGCGGGTGGACGCAAATTAAATTTTATGAACGCAAAGTGGGTAAATGGCCCATTTCTGATGTTTGTCTTTTTAAACAAAAAACTACAAGATGTTTCGAATAAAACTAAACGTTACCTTAAAATAGACTATTATACTGAATACATTAAATAAACTTTCCATTAAAATTAGTGCTAGGACATTTTTATTTTCTCCTTTCAAACTTGCCAACTGCACTAAGTGGACGCGAACAGGCGAAATGACCCTACTTTCATTGGGTACCTACTCAGACCAATTATTGTATAGGACCTGCCTCGCTAGACGTTACTTTTCTGTCAAAGTATATGATCAACGATCTAATGCTATTATAAAAACTGTCTCTATAGTATCGATGTTAAATAGTTGTAATCGTGTTCGTTGGTTAAAGAGCTCCATAAAAATACCTTTTTGTGTAATTTAATTGTGTAAAAAACGGACAAAAACTTCTAGTTTAGTATAAGATATATACCAAATCTAAGCTCATTTTCTACAGAAAATGACAGACAATTTTGTTCGTGACTATGAGTATGATACAGGTCCATCTATAATTGGTCTGAGGGTACCTACAACTTGTTTATTTGTAACAGTTTGATAAAAAATAAATAGGTACCTACCCGTGTATAGATAGGAAAGTAAGTACCTATAAGTAATTTGTTTTAATAAACATTAATTAAACATGATAACTCAGTGTGTATATAATTTGTTAAATACAGCTCTTTACCCAAACGGAATTCATATTAATATATTGAGACATACGTAGACTCTCAGAGTTGACCTGTTTTGACAGCCTCCGTGGCGCACTGGTGGTATACGCGGTGAATTTATAAGACGGAGGTCCTGGGTTCGATCTCCGGCGGGGCCGATTGAGGTTTTCTTAATTGGTCCAGGTCTGACTGGTGGAAGGCTTCCACCTCCGAGACCGCCAAGCGATTTAGCGTTCCGGTACGATGTCATGAAGAAATTAAAAGGGGTGTGGATTTTCAACCTCCTCGTAACAAGTTAGCCAGCTTCCATCTTAGATTGCATCATCACCTACCATTAGGTGAGATTGTAGTCAAGGGCTAACTTGTACCTAAAGAATGAAATAAAAACCTTCTTTGCTCCTTCTATAGATGAAAGGCACGGTAGGGTTATGGTGACTTTCGGAGGTTATGGGTTACCTAGTACCTACCTAAAGATTACAAGTCTTTACTAATAACAGATATCTTATGTATTCTTAGAGCTGTGATTGCCCAGTGGATATGACCTCTGCCTCCGATTCCGCAGGGTGTGGGTTCAAATCCGGTCCGGGGCATGCACCTCCAAATTTCACGTGTCTCAAACGGTGTGTGAAGTCCGCCAATACGCATTGGGCCAGCGTGGTGGACTATTGGCCTAACACCTCTCATTCTGAGAGGAGACTCGAGTTCGGCAGCGAGCCGCATATGGGTTGATATGTTATTATATTATGTATTCTATCATCAGATTTACAGATCGCGCAGTGAACGACGGCAAATGCGTCAAAAAAGTCAAGGCCACGAAACTGGACAGCGGCGAATGGGGTTGTCACATAGGAAGAAAGTCTGTTAGATTGGAAACCATCAAGAAAATTGATGTTCGAATAGTGAATGAAGTGGCGGCGTTAGAGCCAAACATTACAGCGAAGCTGGGGAGACCAGTGACCATCGCTTGTGCCACTACGAAGGGGCTGATACCGTTGAGCTATTGCCGATTTGAACCACCAAACGGAAAATCATTTAACATCGATTCAACTGTAACCGAAAAAGTGTAAGCATTTGATCATATTTTCAATGTCAGCCATTTCTTTTACATATAATTATTAATTATCTACATAATAGTCCCCTTTCTCTTCCAATTTGGCAATCTTCTTTTGTTGTTTATGCATAGTCTAACGGCGGGGATTAATCATCGAACTCTAGACTTTTTAGATTTGAGACCAATCTCTTAACCGTGGAGCCAATTAGGCTCTAATAAGCAAACTCTACTCTTGTACCTACTATATTTAAATCAGTGGCGTAGCGTGCCTTGAAGGGGCCTTGAAATCAAAATTAGTTGGGGCCCAAATGAAGGCTAAATTGCTTACAAAAGAAACAAAAAAGTTTTAATATGGCAGTGACTTTTTAACCTATGTAGGATGTTTCCAACTTGGGTGCTCGCTTAACCCGAGAAAAAAGAGATTACTTTTTTTTACTTTTATCGTTTCTGGAAAATCTGAGAGCAGTTTTTTTTCGGAAGGCACCAGATTCAGTGTGGTTGTGGATTACATTTTACTAATGTTTGCTTTCAAACGTAAGAGGCCCCTGTAGTCCGGGACCCCGCATCATTGATACGGTTAATACGGCGGTAACTACGCCCCTGATTTAAATGTTTCATTCGGAGCTAAATACAGTAGATAGATACCTAATACAGGGTAACCTATCCTACCTAAGTAGGACTTTTCGTGATAAGGCAAGAGGCAAAACATCGATATTGATTGCAACATTGTAACCGTATCTAAAGTTGTAAATAAGTCATGTGAGGCCAAGTTTTATTACAAACAGATAGGTAGAGGTAGTTACCTACTAAGTAAAAAAAAATGTACTATCTACTTTGTTTTTATCTGCCTTAAATAAAACAAAGCCAGGCCCCTTACAGAAGAGGAAATAGGTAATGCTTTTAGCGTTTAGAGTTTTAGACCTACCAAGCTGGTAGATATAAATTGGTGGGTTAGGGGTGATAATTTTGACTCTTTGACGATTACTATCAGATGTTAATAATATTAACTGGGGCTGACGGCTTAACGTGCTCTACGAGGCAGTTGTAACACCACCAACATCCCGACTCAAGCCTGCTCTAGGTATACCTGAGAGTGAGAACTTCTTTGAAAACAGGAAACGCAATTTTATAACTCGATAAGGATTTGCTAATTCAAATAAGGCTCAGAATAACTCAACGGGATATGGAGTGAGCTATTCTCTGAATTAAAATATCTTTAGGGTCGTGATTCGTGATCGAATCAGAAGCGAGTAGATTCGCAAAATAACCAGTCTGTGACAACGTAGAACTCGCAACGCTGAAGAGACAATGAGTGACTGGACTTTATCAGCTGCATTGGACCTGTGTTTTGGGTGAAATTTGTAAAAAAAACTCCCATGCGTCAATCTTTCAACCTACGGTTGCTGTTGAGGATGTTCAACTATGAAAAGAGCTGTTTTTTCATCTATACTTATAATAAATCTGTAGAGAGGTCAATTCTGTACATGAAATATATTTCCAAAATAACTATCAGGGGGTGATTAGTGATCGATACTGATGCCAAAAATGCAATTAGTAAAATTTTTGTCTGTCTGTCTGTATGTTCTTTATAGAAACAAAAACTACTGGACGGATTTTAATGAAACTTGGTACAATTATTCAACATACTCCTGGGCAGGTTATAGTATACTTTTCATTACGCTACAATCAAAAGGAGCAGAGCAGTGAAGAGAAATGTTGAGAAAACGGGAGAAGTTACTCAATTTTTTAAGCTTCCGTCGCGTGTACAGCCTTAATGGTTAAAGCTACATAGAAATCATGTATGACGGAAATATTCTCCTTAAAATTATCTATAAAACACAATAACATATATATGTCTATCTTTTATGGTTGACTCACAATAACACGTGTAACTCCCGACAGCTTAGCAGTTCGGAGCTTTCTAATTATATTTGTCGACTCTTATGTTTATAACACTCATCACTCATCCCTAATTAAAAAAAATAACATTATTACCTATTTAATAAAAAAAGAATCATACAAATCGGTAAAGAAACACCAAAGTTATACATGAAATACGCTAAGCCATTGCGCGTGAATACTAATTCATGCTTTAAGGACTTTAAGGATTATTTTTGTGTAACGGTTGCCGCGCTCGACGCGACTCGCGGTGGGAGGAATAAATAAAGAAGTGCAGCCTTAATGAGTAGGGTAGGGGTAGGGTAGGGTAGGGTAGGGGTAGGATATGGGTAGTGTAGGGTAGGGGTAGGGCAGGGGTAGGGTAGGGTGGGGGTAGGGTAGTGGTAGGGTTGGGATAGGGTAGGGTAGGGGTAGGGTAGAGGTAGGTTAAGGTAGGGTAGAATAGGGGTACTTGAAAGTTTACAACGACTTTCACGCGGACGAAGTCGCGGGCGTCCGCTAGTATTGTCTAAAAATATAAATTAGAATCTGCCTTCTGTACCGGTATTTTTGACGGCCTCCGTGGCGCAGTGGTATGCGCAATGGATTTACAAGATAGAGGTCCTGGGTTCGATCCCCGGCTGGGCAGATTGAGATTTTTTTAATAAGTCCAGGTCTGGCTGGTGGGAGGCTTCGGCCGTGGCTAGTTACCACCCTACCGGCAAAGACGTACCGTCAAGCGATGTAGCGTTCCGGTACGATGCCGTGTAGAAACCGAAAGGGGTGTGGATTTTCATCCTCCTGACAAGTTAGCCCGCTTCCATCTTAGATTGCATCATCACTTAACATCAGGCGAGATTGTAGTCCTTGACTACAAATCTAACTAACTTGTAACTAACTTACTAACGCTAACTTGTAAATAATAAAAAAAAATACTAAAAGTCGCTAAAAAAGAAGTTCAATATTACTTGTAAAACAAAGCTTTTTGTATTCCAGTTCAATTCTCGGCAAATACTACTATCCATCGAACGCTAGCTTAGACCGCGGAGACTGTGCGGTCACCATCGCCAAAGTGAAGTATGAGGACGTGGGTGTGTGGACCTGCGGCGCCGGCCTGGACGACGGCCAGGAGCATATCGACGTCATCAAGCTGGAGGTGGAAGGTACGTGAAGTATTGTGTGCTAATACGGTAAAGCCTGCTGGTAGACCTTCGTCATTTTAGAAAAGCTTCAAAAAAGTACCTAGGTAATAGATACGTATATACTCGTACTAAGTATATCCTGCTGTGATTCTAGGAGGTAATTTACCTATTACTTTGTAGGGTTTTGTTGATTATTATCTACAAAATACATACACAAGTACTCACTTTTGATTTTTTTTTTTTGTTATATGTATCTGCAATCAGTCGACAGACTATAAGCAGATTTGGTGAAGGTATGGTGGTGGCTTTACCAGACAGGAAGACCATTGTCTTCAAGTCTGTACAGAGTCGAGCACATCAGCTCGCTTTAACCGCTTGACTCTTTCCACAGTTAATAGCCCGGAGGCTAGCGGATTAGGATGTTTCAGCAATCGTTCTTTGTGTTTCAGCTTGTATTTGTGTATCTCTTCTAAGACTGTTGGCATTTCTAAGTACTGGTGTATTTCATTGTTTCGTGTAAACCAGGGCGCATTGGTAATTGTTCTTAGTATTCTATTCTGGACTCTTTGTAATGATAATATGTTGGATTTGCAAGCGGAACCCCATATCTGGACTCCATAAAGCCAGATAGGTTTAAGAACTGCGCAATACACCAGTACTTTATTGCTAAGAGACAACTCTGACTGCCTGCCCAACATCCACAGTAAGTTTCTGAATCGATTGTTAAGATCGTTGCGCTTGTTTTTTATGTGATCTCTCCACGTTAGTCGTCGGTCCATATAAAACCCAAGGTACTTCACACACGTAGTATTTGATAATGTCTCATTACCTAGTTTTACGGCCGGACAATCACCTGTTTTTAGAGTAAAGGTTATGTGTTGAGATTTGGGTGCGCTAGGTTTAATTCGCCACTTATTTAGCCATACATTAGTAAGGTCTAGCTGTTTTTGTAACTGTCTACTTGCTTGAATTGCATCTTTACTGCAGGATAGGAAGGCAGCATCGTCTGCAAACGTTGCAACAGTAATATCCGATGACAGAGGCAAATCACATGTGAAAATATTATATAGAACAGGACCCAGTACAGAGCCTTGTGGTACACCAGCAGTGCATTGGTAAAAGTGGGATCTCGCGTCTTGTTCTTTTACTTGAAAGTATCTGTCTTTCAAATATGACTCTAGTATTGGGTTTTACAAAGAATGAGGCAAGAGCTTTTTAATTTTGTATAGGAGGCCTTTATGCCAAACCTTGTCAAATGCCTGTTGAATATCAAGGAAGGCGGCAGAGCAATATTCCTTTTTCTCTAGGCATTGACGGACCGTATCATATACTCTATGAACTTGTTCCACTGTCGAGTGTTCTTGGCGAAAGCCAAACTGGTGCTCAGGTATTATATTGCATTCACTAAGGCTTTCTCTTAATCTGGCCAAGAACACTCTTTCCCATAGTTTTGATAGCACTGGCGTAAGACTAATAGGACGATAAGATGATGTTTGTTCCACAGGTTTGCCTGGCTTGGGAATCATGATAATTTGAGATATTTTCCAAATATCAGGGAAATGGCATGTTCTAAATATTGCGTTGAATAGGTTCGCCAGGAATACTAGGCACTTTTTTGGCAACTCTTTCAGCACTCTGGGTGTGATGAGATCAAAACCAGGGGCCTTTTTACTATCTAAGAGGGAAATTTGTTTAGCAATTTCTTTTAGTGTAGTTGGTTTTATAGGCAAGCAAAGTTGAAGATCCTGGGCCAGGATATCATCGATTTCTGTGGCATTATCGTCTTGACTCTCGTTGGGTCGAAAAACAGATTTAAGATAAACTGCAAAGGCTTCAGCTTTCTCTTCGGCAGTGCCCGCCCATGTCGTACCAGTTCTAATCGGTGGATAATGTATTTGGGGTTGCTTAAGCGTATTTTTGGTGGCATTCCACAATGAGTGCTCCCCTAGACCAAAGATTTTTTAAATTTATATTTTGTTGTAATTATAATAGGGAAGTCCCAGTTTTCCGAGATACAGATTTTAACTAGTAAAAAGGTTCATTATTGTTACCATAGTATTGTTTTCTGCTAATAAAAAACTAAACCTTAATTATTTCCGTTAAAAATCAAATTTTCAGGATCTGTAGCGAAGGGTAGCCATGAAGCTAGCTATGACTGATTTCTCATGATTTCCGTTAAAAATCAAATTTTTAGGATCTGTAGCGAAGGGTTGCCGTGATGTTGCTATGGCTGAATTCTCATGAAATCCCATAGAAAATATCAAAAAATACGTTTGAGGGTACCCTTGAAACCTGTTACCTCTCAAAGCTACCATAGATCGAACTACCGTTAGTTTTCTACAGTACCTAATTAAGTATCTATGGCAGAACCATAAATTTACGATTCAGTACAAGTACCTAATAATTCTATGGGTAGAACTATAGAAGGATGAGCCGACAAGCTTTCAGCTAAATGAATTGACGAAGATTCAGCCATCACACTTAGCCATAGTCTCTTAGCGTACCAATACGCTAGTATAAATATAGAAAGATTCCGACGAATTGATAACCTCCTCCTTTTTTTAAGTCCGTTAAAAACTACGATCTATGGCTAGCTGACATTTAACAGAGGTGTTAGGAGATTGTTCGCCTTAGATGAACTTCTCTTACAATGCTTCCAGGTATGTACAAAATGTCAACAGCATCGGCAACCGGCGTCACGCTCGGCGGCATCCTCATAGCAGTCGCACTCGGGTCACTGGGTTACATCGCGTGGAAGAAGAGGAGATTCCTCGGAGGAACACCTCCTGAGCCCGAGGTGATAGAGATCCAGGATATACCAAGGCCGAGTTCAGCCAGCCCAAGTCCTCGAGCACAGAGAGTGCCGGCTATCGTAGTCCAGTCCCCTTCTACGCCTGGAGAGCCAGGGATGTCACCGTTGATGGCAAGGTCTCAAAGCCCTACGTAAGGAAACACGAAACCAGGGAAACTCTAGTCAGATTAATCAGAGGGCGTTACTAATACATATAGGCTGTTGGAGGTCAGTGTCAAACGCGTCTGTGTGTTTTTTTTATTGATCATTGATTTATTATTTCTGCTTTGCTGATGCTTCAGTGTCACACAAACGCGCACTGTCTGTCTGTACACTATGCTAACGTACTTAATATTAAAGGAGCGAACAAATATAACTGCCTATTAATCGAAATATCATAATCTATACTAACACCTACTGGCGGACGCCTGCGACTTCGTCCGCGTAAAACCTACCCCTATTTAAGTATCCAATGTCAGCCTCCTGGTTCTAAGCTACCTCTACACCAAATTTCACCAAAATCGGTCTAGCCGTTTTTGAGTTCTAAATAGGCTAACTAACTCGACTTTCGTAAATATGTCAGGTTGTAGAGGCTGAGTATCGGAGGCTATATTGCACTCTTACGGGAACAGGAACTACCCAGGTGAAATTGGGGGACATAGGCTAGTATAACAAATAACAATACATATAATCATAATACATTTTACTCTATTCTATTCTAATTTCTATATTTTTGTTTCTTCATGTTTTGTAATCTTGTAATCTGTGTTACATTTATTTTACGTTCGCTCCTTCAGTGTTAACCTAATATAATAACCTTGGAATTTGAATATTTTTATGTAATAATTCAATTCTAATTATAATGTTATACTTATATAACAGAAGCCAACAAACAATATAATAATAAGGAAAATAATTATTATTAAGTGTATACAATTTGAATTTTTAATGTAATACATAATTAATTTAATTTTTTTATCTCAGAATTAAATAGATATACCAATTTATATATGTATTATAATTATAATTTATGATTGAAACATATTTATGTAGATATTAAAAAATATGACTGCCACATAAATAAAGAAATCAATATTTATTAATAAGTTACTTTAAGATAAACAGCAAAGACTGGATTTTTTGTTATATAAGCACCAAACTTTGAGTCCGTTCTGAACACAAGGCGAATAGGCAGCATACAACAACACATCCACCGCAAGGTTAACTTAATTACTTGCACAATTTGGTGTGTTGCAACTTCAAAACGGACTAAAAGTTTTGTGTATACTATATCTTGTGTTTCAAAATAAAAATCTATGAAATATTAAATAGGTAGGCGTTTTATTTTAACTTAAGAATAGTTTAAACTCTATCAGTAGCTAGGATGGTTCAACATAACAGCGAGCCTCTCCATATTAACTGCATACACTGAATGGCAAGCTATCACATTCTTGTGTGTCAGCAATGTGTTATAGAATTCTTCTATTGTCAGTTTGTCATCATTTGGCTCTGTGCTGGGTCCGCTGAAAATTAGCAATAATTTTCTGTTAAATTTTGTATAGCTTACAGTGGCGAAGGGTGGAATTTTGACAAAGGTAAGCCGTCCCAAAGAAAAGGAAATTCATCGAATCCAGTTTATTATTAATCCATACATATTTTGTTTGTGTTGCATCATGGTTAGGCTAATTTAAACATGTTTTTTGTAGAATAATAAATAAATAAAAAATATATATATTAATTACAATAATTAATACATATGTTGTGATGTCAGATCAAATCCGCACAATCTTGATACAAAAGTACACGAAGCTCTACAAATCGCAAAAAGCTGAACCGCATTGTGTGATATCATAACCTGGATTACGGTGATACAAAATTTTTTAGTCGCCTGTGCTTAGGATACAGCATATTTCTGTAAAATATTTCTTATTTCTTATCAATAATTTAGCTTGTTTGATATTTTTAGCAAACTTTATTGTCTGCCAGTGTATATTATGAATTCGCATATAATTTTTATTAAGAAAAAATATATTACCTGCAAGCAATTTCAAACGCAGCAGACTGCTCCACTTCATCAATGGTGGGAGGACAGCGAGGCCCCAGAGCATCCATACTGTCGTCCACATGGACGCGTCCCTCACTCTGGGGGTCGTACAGCATGCTACTATTCCTCAGCCACATGTTTGGCATGTCTCCACCGAGGTCATACATGAACCTCTTGTTTCTTAACTTGTATCTGTGGACAACATTATTCATTGATTTAATAATGTACAGTATCAACTCTACCTAACTGAATTTGAAGGGAAAAAGTATTTTATAAGATTGTGAAGACAGCATAAAAGTAAGCTATAAAATTATATTATGCAAATAAATATTACAACTGAAAAAAGTGAAAATATTTTACATGATGAATGATTTATTTTTCTGTTAACTTTGTTCACCTTTTAAATTGGTAGGCTTTTTCGTCTCACTCGATTTTGTGGATCAACAAGATCTTGAGATACCAATCAAAAAGTCACTTCCAATTTTTGTATGTAGCGTCATACATTAAATATTCATGTTAGCTATATAATGTTTATATACTGTACAATTGTACATGTAAAAAATTTACTTATTTTTCCCATTTTAATAATTATATTTATATATAATGAATCTGTAGATAATGTATAAAAAAAATATAATACCCTTTTCTTTGTGATAAGACTGCAGTTATAATATTTTTGAGAAAGTTCTGTACAGCGACAACTATGATGTCTGCTGCATCATCTTCAGCTCCTTCTAGTCCAAGCTCCCAAGCAGCCAGCATGAACCGACCCACCACCAAAGCGTGGTCTGGGAGGAATATTTCCTGCAATGTTCATGGTTGAATTTAATCGTTATAATTATATTCTTTTTAAAACTTTAATGTTTGTTTATGTACATATTATATAAATATAAATCAAATCAAATCAAATCAAAAATCATTTATTTCAAGTAGGCTCAGTTTACAAGCACTTTTGACACGTCAGTTGACTATTTGTAAAGATTCTACCACTGGTTTGGAAGGCAGGTTCTGCTGAGAAGATACTGGCAAGAAACTCAACAGTTGCTCTTTTGAAAAAGTCATACAGTATTATAATTTACAATTGATAACAATTACTGTTTACATTTCTTATAGTTTTACTTTCTGTGTGAAGGTGGAAGCTGATCCAACGGCCTCCAAGCATCTTTATCCTATGTATATACATAGGATATAAGTGTTTATATCCTATGTATATCTGTGTCTACTGTACAAGCCAGTTATTGATGTTTATGTCTTAAATCTGTATCTATTTTATATCACATTAAGCAAATTATTTTGTGTGCATGGCATTGTTGTTGGCCTGTCTAAATAAAAAAATAATATGTAAGCTTGCTTGAATCTAGAACTAATAGCCACCTTATAGGCAGCGCAGAAGGCTTTTAACCATTGTAAGCGATATTGAAGGCATTACACATATCAATCGTTTAAAATGGCAAATTCTTTCTCCAGTATAAGTACAAGGGTAAGTATGTAATTCACCTTCAGGGTAGGTTCAGTGCATTTTTGCATGCATGAAGTGCACGCCACTGCTTTAGGTGAGATATGGAGCTTAGATCCACAACACTTAGCAGTCTTTTGATTGGATTATGGTCCAGAGGCTGACTATCTCTAATAGTCAAAAGAAAGAGAAAAAGAACCACCACACTACTCCAATGCAGGTGGGCAGGCTTTGGGTGATAATACATCCACTCTGATGTTTAATTCTGTTATTATCACTATCAGGTGTTAATGTCAATGACCAGGACTTTATGTGTTCACTACTAGGTATTTGAATTAACTATTGTATGTTAATTAAATAAGACACATTTATTTGAGGACTTATGCTCAATGTCCAGTATATGCCTTCCTGCTTGCTATTTCCTGCCTTACAAACCAGTGGTAAGGTTTTTAGAAATACTAGCGGACGCCCGCGACTTCGTCCGCATGAAAGTCGTTGTAAGCTTTCAACTACCCCTATCCTACCCTACCCTAACCTACCTCTACCCTACCACTACCCTACCCTATCCCAACCCTACCCCTACCCTACCCTACCTCGACCCCTACCCTGACCTGACCCCTACTCATTAAGGCTGCACTTCTTTATTTATTCCTCCCACCGCGAGTCGCGTCGAGCGCGGCAACCGTTACACAAAAATAATCCTTAAAGCATGAATTAGTATTCACGCGCGATGGCTTAGTGTATTTCATGTAGGTATAACTTTGGTGTTTCTTTACCAATGTTTGTGATTCTTTTTTTATTGAATAGGTAATAATGATAACTTTCTTATAAGGGATGAGTGATGAGTGTTATAAACATAAGAGTAGACAAATATAATTAGAAAGCTTCGAACTGCTAAGCTATCGGGAGTTACACGTGTTATTGTGAGTCAACCATAAAAGATAGACATATATATGCTGTGGTGTTTTTATAGATAATTTTAAGGAGCACATTTCCGTCATACATGATTTCTATGTAGCTTTAACCATTAAGGCTGTACACGCGACGGAAGCTTAAAAAATTGAGTAACTTCTCCCGTTTTCTCAACATTTCTCTTCACTGCTCTGCTCCTATTGATTGTAGCGTAATGAAAAGTATACTATAACCTGCCCAGGAGTATGTAGAATAATTGTACCAAGTTTCATTAAAATCCGTCCAGTAGTTTTTGTTTCTATAAAGAACATACAGACAGACAGACAGACAGACAGACAGACAGACAGACAGACAGACAGACAAAAATTTTACTGATTGCATTTTTGGCATCAGTATCGATCACTAATCACCCCCTGATAGTTATTTTGGAAAAATATTTCATGTACAGAATTGACCTCTCTACAGATTTATTATAAGTATAGATTTTAGAATTTAAACTATCGTGAGTGTTATTCATATTAATTGATTATGAAACACGGCTAAAACTCACGTGATATTACGTCGGAGTATGCCCGACTAGTTTCGAACCCATACGGGGCCCTTGAGCTGGTTCTTGCATCGCGGCACGATCCAAACTGATTTTTAGAAATAGTCTTGACATTCTTGTAAACTAAGCCTACTTGTAATAAATGAATTTTGAAGTATGTCCATGTGTGCAAAAAAGTCCAGTAGAAACAAGAAGACAATGAATTAGACTTGGACTTAGCTATGGGCAAAGGCAATTATATTTCATATCCAATAGATTAGACCAAGCACATATAAAAGCAGAAATATGATTTTTCTAGTATACAACTTACTTGTACAGCATATTTAACACCATCACTTCCAGCACCAGGTGGTGAGTTGGGCGGCAAATACTCCAGCAAGTCAGCCGGCTCAAAGTTAGACTTTTCCGAAGTACGAGAGTTTCTTTTATGCCGCCTACTATTTCTGCTGTGAGAGATGGCTTTATCGTGGGCAATTGTTATCGAAGTTTCAGCCAATCCCTCAACTTTGTTCAACAGTGCAAGTAAAAACTCATTATGGAACCGAACTTGATCAGCACTCAGTAAAGCACGAGCTTCCATATCAAATTCTTCCTTCGTAAGTTTCATACGAAACCACTGTTTCATGTGGTTGAAATATTTTGAAGACTTGTCGCCTAAAACTTCGTTCAACTTGCGCCGAGATATGTTTATGGCGTCCGAAGACATGATGCACAAATTTATAATTTCAGAAGTACGAGCCACTAAACTTTTAACATAATTTTCTCCATGAGCACCTACAATACGAGTACGACGTAAAGTTGCGCCTTTAAATTAAAAAACAAAATAGTCAAGCTCAAGTCTCAACTTTCAACCGTAGTAATAATATATTCTTTGATGTAAAATGTAAATACAAATTACAAAGTTGTACAAATAAATATTTTTATTAATTTAAAACACCTGTTTTTTTTTATTTTGGTTTCAAGAAAAGACGAACAATTTTATTTTATAATAAACTCCGATTCCGATTTCCGCAATTAAACCATAGATACCATAGATAGAAAAAAACTACTATTAATGTCAATGTCATGTCAAAGACCAAAGACTCCGAACTCTTTGGACACAACCATAATCTATGGGTTTGGACCATTAATAGGTCGTACAGACTATTTTAGTATTTTAGTCGAGTACGAACGATATTTGGGCGGTAAATCCACTAATCATAATACACAATCTTTCGTACTTGACTAAATTATTAACGCGTTTATAAAAACTGTTTTGATAGTTTTTTGTTTTTTGATCTTTTATTGTTTTAATAGTTTTGGCCGTGCTTAAATTTTATGATTTTAATCACTACCTACACCAACTATTATTTGACGACTAAGTGACAGTGGTGCAGGGAGTAGTGAGCCTGACTTCTGCTTCCAAGGTCATGGGTTTAATTTAACAAATCGATACTAATATTATAAAGCTGAAGAGTTTGTTTGTTTGTTTGTTTGTTTGTTTGATTGAACGCGCTAATCTCAGGAACTACTGGTCCGATTTGAAAAAATCTTTCAGTGTTAGATAGCCCATTTATCGAGGAAGGCTATAGGCTACATATATTTTATCCCCGTATTCCTACGGGAACGGGAACCACACGGGTGAAACCGCGCGGCGTCTACTAGTCTAAAAAGATGACAATACCCACAATAATGCGATCCTTAAAGTAAACGTAACTCCTTATTTATTTTATCTTTTCCACTCCATTTTACGGCCTGGGTTTATTTTTCATATTTTAGTATGTGTAATGTAAGGACCTAAGAACTGAAAAAAACTGCCAAGCGTCATGTTCATGCGTTGCTCTCTTTTTTGAAAAAATGCGATCAACTATAGGATTATGAACTATAAATGTGTCTATTACTTTCTCTGTCTACGAATGCTACTTTGAATTTAAACGTTACAAAATCGTTCAAATTAATATAGAAAATAAGCTAGTAAATAAAAATACTTCTAAGAGTCCTTGAATCACGCACATAATGCAGGTTTACCTACTAATTTATCATTCATTATCAACCCATATTCGGATCACTGATGAACTCGAGTCTCCTCTCAGAATGAGAGGGATTAGGCCAATAGTCCACCACGCTGCCCCAATGCGGATTGGGAGACTTCACACATGCAGAGAATTAAGAAAATTCTCTGGTATACAGGTTTCCTCACGATGTTTTCTTTCACCGTTTGAGACACGTGATATTTAATTCTTAAAATGCACACAACTGAAAAGTTGGAGGTGCATGCCCCGGACCGGGTTCGAACCCACACCTTCCGGAATCAGGGGCAAAGGTCATACCCACTGGGATATCACGGCATAATATTATGTATTTAATAATATCAGATTAATATTACGATACTTCATACTTCAGTAGGCTACAATATATACATAAATGATTGCTTGTAACATTCAGTTTTGATCGGGAAAACAATATTCATTATATATATAATATAAACTAAATTATTTTTTTTAAATTCCATAATAAACACTGAATCTGAATTATCTACATAACACATGGTGTGTGCTGTTGCATATGTTTTTTCGCAGTAATATCTAGACGAAATAAAAGAGCTGATTCGTGATTTGTTATAATAATTTGTATTGTATATTTTTTTGTTTTATATTTCATTTCCGGAATTTATTTATGATTTTTTTAATATAAACTATTTAGAGATTCAAAATACTAGTATCTTTAACATTAAATTTAGATATTTGGACCCATAAAATATGTAGACTATAGGTTGACTATAGGTACATAAAATACTCGTAGGTTTGGACCAATTACATTTTTTCAAGATTATCCCCAACGAAATTTTATTGTACGTACTACTTACGTCGTTGATTAAACCTATGATTTGTAAATATTATATTTTTGAAATTATGCAATATAGCATCAAATATCAACCGAACCATCACAGATTACAATTAGCTACTAAAATAAATGTACAAAATTAACAGAGAATAAAGAATGTCCAAAATGTGTATTTACAAGCAGCCTGGTGAAGCTGGTGAAACCCATAAAAAAATCACACTTCTCTTTGACATCCGCGAAATTCAAACTTTTTTCATAATTAGTATATAATTTAACACTAACAACAATTACGTAAATGAATATTATAATAATCAATAATTACCAATAAAAAATACTCCATCTTATTTCTTTAGTTTTTTGTAAACAGTTTTTAAAATATGTATTTAAAAACATAAGACGCCATTTTCTTGAATAATGAAAATAACTGAGGCGACGTGTTCGATTCGTGTCGCACTGACTCGAGAATGTATTCGTTTTTGAATTTTGTATTTGTAACGGCTACGACACCGTCGTGTTCCGTACGCTCTATCTGCCTATTATTCTTTAATCTGTGACAAATAATAAAAATAATTATTATTATATTTAGATGATTTTTAACAGTATTTTTGATGAAATAATGGAAACCAACTTAATTAAGTTATATCTCAATAACTTCGTCTATTACTTTTTATTCTGTGGTAAATTCATACGCAGCGTAGAAACGACACGAGCTTCTTGAGTTTCAATGTTTTTGTTTTCTTACAAACTACGAATAAACTAATAGAGCCTAATAATTTTTATTTCTAGGTTTCAATTTAATATTGACACCAATATCACTCCTCAAAATAAGCTCAGCACACAATTTCGGTTCTTCTGTTTCTGCGGGTAGGACGATAAAGTTTTTAATGACACCCGCCACTGTAACTTTCAACTCCATCATCGCGAATTTTTGACCTGAAATACATTATTGTTTTGTAATTATGATGTAAGTAACTTGAAAGAAGTATTCAAATTTTTGGGCTTGTTGCTAACAGAATAAAATAATACAAATAAATTATATAACTTCAAATGTTATTTCGCCGCTTTAGTACACTTGCGAATATTTTCCCTAAAAGAGTGATAAAAAAAAGTGTGTCAGCTCCGACGCACGAATGGAGTTTACTCTTTTCAATAGCAACGCCTGAAAAGTGAAAGGTGCGCAACCGAGGTGCAGCGCTGCGTGCGCGCCCGCCAACAGCGTGCAAGTGCGTGCGGACGCGCTAGGCATGTGCACGCTATGGCGGCTACGTACGGTGAAAGGTGCGCAGAATAGGTTGCGCACAAAAAACGTACCGAGGGGTATAAATGAAAAATCGATTGTTAAGGAGTAAACTCCAATAAGTTATGAAATGACATGCGTTACGTTTTTTGTGCGCAACCTATTCTGCGCACCTTTCACCGTGCGCTGTGCCGCCAACAACTTGCACATCGCACCCATGTGCACGCTGTAGGCGGGTGCGCACGCCCCGGCCTGCTGCACCTCGGTTGCGCACCTTTCACTTATAAGGCGCGAGTATTGAGACGTGCTTCGAGCTAACTTTTTGTTTTTTTTAACATACACACTTTTTTTTGTTGGTAAACAGTGCACATCGAGTAGGGCTTTAGTAATACTTATGTTAAAGAAGACTAAATGTATAGAATTGTAAAATAACTAATAGACTTTATAATATACTTCACATTATATATTTTACTCTTACAATGATATAATCATTAAACAAACAAGCCCAATAACATATAGTATATAGGTATAGTCGCCTATACAGCATACCCTATGTACGTCTCAATACACTCACAGCTAAATTAGAAAGTTGCGCACTAAAGGTGCGCACCAAAAACGTGACACTTTTTCGTTAGTTCAGTTGGTTTTACCCCTCGGATTTTTCTCATACCGGGCGCCTTATATATAAAAAATCGATTCTTAAGGAGTAAACTCCAAAAAAAGTACTTATATTTCTTCAAGAAACATACTTTTACTAAGCCAATTAATTAACCACATCATATTATCATCTCTATATAATTTTTACCTGGGTTACCTGGGCCGACGTTGTATGGGCCGGTGGGCATTCCCCTTTATGCGGGTCTGTGAAAGCAGCGTTCGCTATATTTAATGTAGGTATCTAATATTACCAATACAGTTCCGCGGTCCAGCGCTGAAGGCGAGCCAACTGAAGGCATTCTTCGCGGACTGAGCAGCCGTCGAGTCGTGTCTCTCTGGTCGGAACTCCATGGGATTGTCGTACAGAGCCGGGTGACGTTGCATCTCCATTATGTTCACTATCACTGATGTGTTCTTTCTTATTTTTAGACCAGCTATTTCTGTGGACACAATTAGTATAATCATCATCATCATTATCATGGGCGTAGCCAGGATGGGGGGGGGGGCAGCTATACTTAAATAATAGTATCTCACCAATTGATACTGTCCGACCAAACCAGTTTTTCCGGTCGAAACCGAAACCGAATTTCAACTTTAGCTTCGGTTTTGGCCGGTTTTCAGCTGAAACTATTGTTTCTTATGTAACCGACCGCACTACTAGGGGGGAGGGGGGGGGGGGGAAGGGTAGCAGCTGCCAAAAAAAATTAAATCATTGGTTTGCTAAAAACTAATCAAAAAAAAAATATGGGTCCCACTGATCCACCAGGAATTCCGTAATCCGTATGATTTTATCCACCAGCGTAAGGGTTAGGTGTACTAACTAATTACTGTTAGGAGGCATTTATTGAAACGCATACGCATCTTAATTAAAAGCAATTTGCCTCTAATTATTTCTATTATGCTGCTTCTAGTAAACAGTTTGTAAATCGTTCTACGTATACAAAAAAAAAGTCTACTTAAGTTATATGACTTAGCGTAAATTAATAGACGAGGGAAGCGATAAGGCAGCTGTTAGCTGCTGAATTTACAATTACTGAGTAATTGGTAAATTATGTTTTTACATAATACATTTAAATAATAATAATTGATGTGTCTGTCTGCGATTTTAAAATAACATTGTTTTCTCACGTGTTTGAGTTATTTACACGTTTTTTTTTTTTTTGACAAGTTAGCCCTTGACTACAATCTCACCTGATGGTAAGTGATGATGCAGCCTAAGATGAAAGCGGGCTAAGTTGTTAGGAGGAGGTTGAAAATCCATACTCCTTTCGGTTTCTACACGACATCGTACCGGAACGCTAAATCGCTTGGCGGTACGTCTTTGCCGGTAGGGTGGTAACTAGCCACGGCCGAAGCCTCCCACCAGCCAGACCTGGACCAATTAAGAAAATCTCAATCTGCCCAGCTGGGAATCGAACCCAGGACCTCCGTTTTGTAAATCCACCGCGCATACCACTGCGCCACGGAGGCCGTCACGTTACCAGACCACAAACAAACTTTTATACAATTTTTGTCTGTTTTGCTGTTTTTCCGGGCTTGTCTTTGGAACGGCTGAACCGGAGCAACTTATAAGTTACTTTTTATCCTGAAAAATCCAGGGTTCCCGCGGGATTTGTGAAACTGAATTTCACGTGGACGAAGTCACGGGCAACCGCTAGTCGTAAATATATTGTACATTAATATACAGTTGAGTATTGTGCATTGACGATGTGAATCAAATCATCAAATAGAAAGAAAGAAAGAAAAAATAAAATCTTTATTACCAGTTAAGCTAAACATTACAATATAATTTATATAATTAAACCTAACTTTGCCACAAATACCTAGATTATGCCACATAACCCTAACCCTGCATTATGTAGTATAACCTAGAAAATGTCCCAACTCAGCATATTGCTATAATTTCCCCTACCTTAAATATGTAGAAAATCCATAAAGTTATTACATACCAGTATCTTTAACCATAAGCCTTTCTATCAATGGCACAGATGGATACAGCCGCAGACTCTCTTTGATGACCAGCTCTAAATATCTCATCTCCTTTAGATCTCTGTAATGATTTCATTCTCTATTAGAATTTAAATTTTAAATTTATATCATCCTCTAAGAGAATTCATATAGGCAAGCTTACAATGACGCTTAAATAAATAAAAAAAACATCTTATTCATTAACTTTTGGGAAACAAACACTTTTGTACGCCAAGCGGAAATGATTATAATAACATGAATAGTTTAAAAAAACAAAAAAAAAACAGGCTTGATGCCCATATCATGGGGTTGCATTTTAAATAGCTAAAGCGTTCAGGAGGTAACACATACGATGTTATTTTTCGCTTTTTAGTTTATTTTGCGATTTTGAAGTCGGTTGATTTTTTTATAATTTTTTTTTCTGTTTTTAGTGTCATAACATAGTGAACAAAAGCGCCACAGTACGGATAATTTTGTTATTTTCATTTTAGCACACAATTACTGGAGCCGTGATAGCACAGTGAGTATGACCTCTGCCTGCGAGTCCGGAGGGTGTGGGTTCGAATCCAGTCCGGGGCATGCACCTCCAACTTTTCAGTTGTATGCATTTTAAGAAATTAAATATCACGCGTCTCAAACGGTGAAGGTAAACATCGTGACATCGTGCATAACAGAAAATTTCTTAATTCAAAAATTGAAGTCTGCCAATCCGCATTGGGCCAGCGCGGTGGACTATTGGCCTAACCCCTCTCATTCTGAAAGGAGACTCGAGCTCAGCAGTAAGCCGTATATGGGTTGATAACGACGACGACACAATTACTGAACCGATTTTCAAGAAAACTAAATGGGACTAATCGAATCTGGAAGTATAGTAAACTTCCAGATTGGTCCCATTTAATTACTTAGTATAGACACAGAAACTATATGTGGTATAGGTATATACTCTTGCAAACAATAAATATTTTTCAAAATTGGTTAAGAAATGACGAAGTTAAGCGGTAAAGAAAAATTAAAAAAAAAAAACATACGCGTCAAATTGAGAGTCTCCTCCTTTTTTTAAAGTCGGTTAAAAATATAGCAGACATTTTCTTCCTCGCTGGTGTTTAGCTGGTCGCTAGGTCATTTAGAATTTTTAAGTTTGACGTAGATGACCATTTTTTTTCAATAAATAAAAAAAATTAAAATATTTATGTAATAATTAATCAATATGATAGATAATGTCTATATGATCAGTGGATATGACCTCTGCCTCCGATTCCGGAGGGTGTGGGTTCGAATCCGGTCCGGGCTTAGACCATCCGGGGCATGCACCTCCAACTTTTCAATTGTGTGCGTTTTAAGAAATTAAATATCACGTGTCTCAATCGGTGAAGGAAAACATCGTGAAGAAACCTGCATACCAGAGAATTATATTAATTCTCTGCGTGTGTGAAGTCTGCCAATCCGCATTGGGCCAGCGTGGTGGACTACTGGCCTAACCCCTCTCATTCTGAGAGGAGACTCGAGCTCAGCAGTGAGCCGAATATGGGTTGACGACGTAATTAATCAATGGGCGTATTGCAATATTTATCGATCTAGTGACTTTAATAAGTCAAGGTTTAATGACAATGTAGAACTTAATTGCTGCATAACGGATTAATTATTATTTAATTAATGATGATAATTACTATTACTTGTTTGTTACAAGAATCTTCATAATACCTTTCTAAGTACCTATTTACGTGTTTTAGTCAGTGCCGGATGAAGGATTCTTCATGCCGCAATCTTCCCCTTACCCTTAAGCCAACTACAAAGAACTAACTTTAAATATGCTACCTAGAACATTTGTAGGCAATCAAGGTCAATTAAAAATGCGCAGATTTTGAAATTGCTTTCTTTTGAACATTTTTGTCGGCGACGTCTCGGCGACAGTCGACGGTAGACAACGGCAGTCAACGGCAGTCGACTGTAGTCAACGGCAGTCAACGGCAGTCGACTGTTGTCAAAGGCAGTCGACTGTTGTCAACGGCAGTCAACGGCAGTCGACTGTTGTCAACGGCAGTCAACGGCAGTCGACTGTAGTCAACGGCAGTCGACTGTAGTCAACGGCAGTTAACTGCAGTCGCCAACGTCTCGGCGGCAGTTGATGGTGGTCGCCGGCTGCAGTCGACTGCCGTTGACTGCCGTCGACTGCAGTCTGCGGTAGCAGTTGCCAGCTGCCGTTGGCACCGTGATGCTTGTGTAAATGAACCCTAAACAATTGCTTAAATAGCGAGGCTAATTTCGAACTGGTTTTAGTTAATCAATGCTGATTATGAACTTTGTAGGGACAGTTGGATATTTAGTTGAAAATAAAACTCACACGTAGCTAGGATCCTTATCCAAACTCTCTCCGAGGATCCTTCTTTGTTCTTCGAGAATTTTGTCCTGAATTTCAGGATGTATCGCGAGACAGTATAAAGTAAATGAGATACCGGATGTCGTAGTATCGTGACCCTGGAAGAATTAGAAGACAATTTTTGTTAGTCGTCATCAAAGGCGGATTTGTAGTCTTGGCCGCCCAAGGCCCTAAAGTACTAATACGCCCCTTATGCATATTATTTAAACGGATACATACCACGATAAAATGATTTTTAATGTCGATATTTCGACCCAGTTGCATGGATCGTGGCCGCCGTGACCACGTTATCGTGGTATGTACCCGTTAATAATAATAACAACAACGAAATATGTTTAAAATCATTAATACGCCCTTTTTTTCAGCACCGATCATTAGGTTTTACAGACATTATTTATTGCCTTTGAATAAACTATTTTGTAATATTTTCCGAGGTCTTGGGAAATTGCACATTTAAATGAAAAACTCAAAATTATTGTTATTGGTGAAATTTGGTTACTTTTCATTGTTTATTCCCATATTTTGTGTCATTAATGTCTGTCCCTAACGTCTGGTCGCTTTAGGCCGTGGTCTACTGGGCCTTAGGGTAAATTCGCCACTGGATATACGCCACCTTAACCCACGTGCCACAAAGAGCATGTTAAGCCGAAGGTTTCGGTCATTAATAGGTACAGGTAGTATACCTATCAATAATATCATATAGTGGTCGTTGCAGAATCATTATTATAAGCAAAGATTTTATACTATTAGATAAGTATGTCACTAAAGTGTCGAAACTATATGTGTGTATATCCAAATAAAGTGATTTGGCTGAAATTTGAAATGGAAAAAGAAATACACTGAATAATTAATAAATAGGCTACTTTTCATCCCGAAAAAATCCATGGGTTCCCGCAGAATTTGGGAAAAAGTGATTCGCACGCGGACAAAGTCGCGGGCATCCGCTAGTAATATTCAAATATTGTCTTCAATGTCGTGGGTGTGTTAGGAAGCGTAAGAATTATAATTATACATAAATATATAACGTAGGTAAACAAAAAATTGAGCATATTATGTGCACTCAGAGGAGTAGCTAAATTCGGATTACTTTTTGCGGTGATTTCAGTGAGGTACGGTGAGGCACGTTAAATATTTAAAAGTATAAAATCATTGATGTTAAGGCAGTCAACCCGTATTGGAGTAGCGCCAGCGAGGTAATTCTAAAAACTAAGTCCGCTCTCGTATAAAAAGAAGGAAGACGTCTTTCTGAGAGAGGGATACTAAAACCAAAATCATTACCCTTCCTTTTGGCTTCGCCGTAATCGGGTAATAAGCGGAAAATGGTGTCAAAATTAGGTTATTATCAACATATTATTACAAAAATTATACTAATAGGTATAATATAGTAGGTAACTTAATTTTATTTTATTCGACTGCTATTATTATGTTATCTTGATGATCAGTCGAGCTCGTAACTACAATATTACCGTATTTTTCACATAATTAAATCTGTATGTAGGTATAAAAATACGTATAACTGGTTCGTAAATATTTTGTTTGTAACAAAATTTCGTCGTCCATCTTTGTTAACTTAATGTAGTTACTTAGTTGCCGAGTTAATATCAATATTAATAAAAGAGAATTATATTATTAACTAGCGGATGCCTGCAGCATTGTTCATTTGCTTGCAGAATTTCTGTTTTTCGCCAATCTTACTGAAACTATGGATTTATGTCCAAATTATATCCAACGTCCAATTTATATTTTTACCAATCAAAATCTGTATTTATCAAAAATATCTCCGGTTCGGCCGTGTATCTAAAGATAACAAACAGAAGGACTTTCTCATTTATAGTAAGTATTAGTATAGTTTTTATCCAACAACAAAAAAATTTAAGCGAAGGAAATACTTTTTGCTTATAAAACGTTTTTTTAGCGAATATTTATTATTGTTTATTTATGATTAACCAAACACATACCACACATAAACAAGATCATACATAACTTTGATCATAATAAAATTACCAGACATTTGCCTAATTAAAGTGGCTATAAATTGAAGGCCCATAGAAACTTAATCTAAGCTAATCTAATTTAATCAACCTACCTAATAAGCTTACGTCAAATTACCATTTTTTAGATAAGACCGTTTTTGTACATTTTTCTTTCGTCGTCGTCGTCATCAACCCATATTCGGCTCACTGCTGAGCTCGAGTCTCCTCTCAGAACGAGAGGGGTTAGGCCAATAGTCCACCACGCTGGCCCAATGCGGATTGGCAGACTTCACACACGCAGAGAATTAACATAATTCTCTGGTATGCAGGTTTCCTCACGATGTTTTCCTTCACCGATTGAGACACGTGATATTTAACTTCTTAAAATGCACACAACTAAAAAGTTGGAGGTGCATGCCCCGGACCGGATTCGAACCCACACCCTCCGGAATCGGAGGCAGAGGTCATATCCACTGGGCTATCACGGCTCTAAAATAAGCATTTACATTTTTCTTTATATTTTAATATTTCTTAAATTTGAAACTTTTACAATTGCGGTTTTTAATAACTCTGGTATGTAATTAACCTTCAATTTAAACTGTATCGCGATATTGTGGTTAAGCTAGTTTATATAGATGTCAAGGCTACTTTGTTTCACATTACATTGTCATCTTTAATGATAATTTTACACTATAGATCGGTTACGTCCCTACAAAATCACCGCAAAAAGTGATCCGAACAATAGGCAAACTAATGGCACACATGCACAATTTTGTCTTTCCTTCCATTATTTATTTATGTATATATAGTTTTTACACTTCCTGAACACGCATCTCGACATTGTAGACAATATACATATAGGTATTATTTGTTTCAATAACGTTTGTTGATCACAACTTACATTGAGATGTGGAAATTTCCTCTTTTGTGCGCCTCATTTTTCATGACCTAGTACCTAACATATCTAACACTAGGTATTTAACATAATTTGTCATCTTACCTCGAACATGAATGTATCCACCTCCTCTCTCACGTGTTGATCGTCGATTTTTTTGCCATCGATCGATGACAATAACAGCAAATCCAAGAAAGCGTGCTTATTTTTTTCACCTACAATGTAAACATCATAATTGCATTAACAACATCATTAACATGTTAATTTAATTGTTTATTTCAAGAATATTGTATCACGACGTAGATATCACAATGTTCTAAGAACCGGTATTAAAAATACATACCCTCATCTATTTTTTATTACTTAGTGATGTGAATAAATAGATGATAATAATATGCTCCCGACCGACTTTTTCGGTCACGGCGGCTAATCTCATGGTGAGATTAACCATGTACGCAGGAGATATTATAGTGCACAAGTGTATGCGCAAGCACAGGTGCACTCTCTATTCCCTCACTCTCGAAATCCGATGGGACGGCAGACCGACACGACCGGTGAGAGATCAGGCGCAGGACCGACGGCTTTACGTGCTCTCCGAGGCACGGTGGTGTACTAACACCGCCAACTTCCCAACTCCAGGCTGCTATTAAGATTTTCCTTGTAAGAAAAATCCCAATTTGTTTTTGTTGGCCTGACCCGGGATTCGAACCCTGGACCTCATTGTCCGTAGTTGAACCAGCTAACCACGGGACAAATGAGGCAGACAAATGAGGCAAAATAAATGATAGATAATATTCATAGTGACACATAAATAAATGAGTGAGGTAGACTAAATTAATTCAATAAAGAATTTAATCATTTAATAGCAGTCACCGGGCGCAATATTACTAGGCAACCTATTTGTTATATGTCAATGTGAATATTTCTATCATTTATTTCTTATCCCAAATAAATAATAGATGAGGGTTTAAATTACGGTTGCCGGATCTCGTACTATAATCATTTTTGAAAAATGAAGTCCGTCTCTTTGTAGATAGATTGTGGTTCTTCTGTTGCTGTGAGTCTGAATCTACTAAGAAGTGCCGACTCAGAAACTCAGAACTTTATGTTATGATACTATTTTTTGTTTATGAATACATAACAATATTAAAATGCGGAAGATTTTAATTTTTACCTGTATCGCTGTGTTTGTTGATATCAGATGCGTCCGTATTTTTTAGTTCTTCTCGTCGTATATCTATCACTTTCTGTGTCTGAGTATGAAGAACCTGTAAGGCTTCATCTTGATCTTTCTTATATTTGAGTAAATTGAAGATGGCGTCTTCTCCCGCAAAAGGATTTCTCATTCTCATAGAAATTATTTTGGCGAGACTAAAAATATTAAAATTATGAGAATTATATAATTTTGGAAAATCAGCTCTTTCTTTTTCAATTAGGTACTTGATAAATTGATCACAGTGTTAGTAAGTTACGTTTTCATTACTTACGTTTCAATTGATTTAACATATTTGGATTCGCTGTTCGTTTGTGCTTCAATAGACACCCCCATAATTGACTCTAAAATCAATTTCTTAATGTTCATTATTTATATACTTAGTGTAAAACTAGAAAGTCTATTTTAATAATTAGCTAAGTATTTATACATATATTGTTTAACTATTAGGTTTTATTAAGGCTTATTGTTTTTATTTGTCTTAATTTACCTATCTATGTTCTATAAGTAAGTTTGTCTTCGTGTTATTCTATTTCTTGACTTTATTGTATTATTTATAATAGTTCATTTTATTTTTTTCTGTTTTGGGTTGTAAGTCTGATAATGCAAAAAAGAACGCTAAGTCACCAAATCGCCGGACGTTACTTCATCTACATACGGGTACGTCGTATGATCCAGTGTCACCTTGTAAACGTTCAATTTATCTTAAGTGGTCATAAAACATAATAGCATTGTAATAGGATGGGGTGTCTAGTGGCATGAGACTTAGACGCCCTACGGACCGGAATTATCACCGTGAGGTGGTGGTTCGATCCCCAATCGCTGGAATATTGTCGTACCCAAACACAAAGGTAATGGTCCATTTCAGGTCCACTCTTGTATCCCGTATCATGAAAATTTAAAAAACACAAGAGTTTTATTAAAGTGAATAAATCTAAATAAATAAAAAGAAATAAATAAAATTAAAACCCAAGTTTTTGAGATAAATCAAGATGGCGCCCATAAAGCAACTATTAAATGACTATTGACAGCAAACGTCAAATCGACTACTGCATTGAAAATGTCATGAATCCGCCATTATAACTCTTAGTAGTGTTGCATTTCTCGGGAGAGGAAAAATATTATTTCGAAAGAATTAAAATAAATTCGTAGATTTGTATAATCAAAAATTGTTAAAAAAAATATTTTATTTCCGCCAGGCTACAATGACTGATCCCGGGCTCCATACAATTTTGGACCATCTCCTTTTAATTTTTCCCCTTCAATTAGTCGAGTTGGAGGGGAAACAGAAATATTGGTTATTTTAGAATTTAAACTCTCGTGAGTGTTATTCATATTAATTACATATACATACTCCGGCCTAATATCACGTGAGTTTTAGCCGTGTTTCATAATCAATTAATTTTGGTTATATTTAAAAATATAATGTCTACTCACCTGTAACATTATCCAGTGCAGTCAGTGCCATCACTGGGAACACGTCAAACGATTTCCCATCGGTGTAATTTTGCAATTTCTTTATTAGTATCTTCTCGTTTTTTAGGAATACAGGAAGAAAGTTTTGCAAAATGTTAAAATGGAAAGCTGGAGTCAAAAATTTTCGTGTAGTCCTCCATCGGGAACCTAAAGGACAAAATTCAAATTCTTTATAACTTCAAAGTTTTAAACATACATTCAACAGTTTAGGTTAGGTAAAATTTTATCTGAAGGTGTTCGATCTTTTTATGACTTAAGTCAAGAATAAATTTAAAAAACTTTACACTTATTAATAAAAGAAAACTTTCATTGTAAAAATTCAACAAGAAATTAAGCATTTTCTTCATCCTTTTATTTACAATAGCTACAAAATATAGGTTGCCTTTTTGAATTGCGGCCGAATAGTATTTTTGTTGCTAATATTTTTTGATTTATTTAATCTCCTTCATCCTCATTAGTTAATTTAAAAAAAATCATACACTCCTTGAAATAATATACCCAGCAGAATTTGAAATGTTCTCCTCTGCAACTGTGGGGTTGCCAGATAAAAATAGATGACTAAATGCTTATATACCCTCATCCAACCTCATCAGTTATTCAGTTTTCTAATATGTCAAAAGCTTCAAAAGCCATCTAGGCAATGTGACGCTGTGAATATTATCTAGGTATCATTTATTTCTTATCACGAATAAATAACAGATGAGGGTATATATTTCTAATGCCGGATCTTAGACCATTTATATTATGCTCATCAATATCGATAACAATTTCTCCGAATTTCATTTTACTTTTAATGACATCATTGTTTTTGTAGGTAGTTAATAAACTAAGATAACTGCAATGACTTTTAAAATAGATTGCGCCTTAAACTATGACCGGGTCAAATGTTGATAGACTCTAGTATCAATAAATGGAGCGCTCAATCATGTTATGGGTTTTTCTGTGAAGACATTCTTGTTAGCAGGAAAGAGCCACCCTCCTTCCTGTAGGCTAATTCACTAAGTTTAACCTATGTTCATCTTCATCATATTCATTATCAACCCATATTCGTCGTGCTCTCGCTGGGCTCGAGTCTCTTCTGAGAATGAGAGGCGTTAGGCCAATAGTCCACTACGCTGGCCCAATGCGGATTGGCATACTTCACACACGCAGAGAATTGAGAAAATTTTCTGGTATGCAGGTTTCCTCACAATGTTTTCCTTCACCGTTTGAGACACGTGATATTTTCGCCCTCCGGAATCGGAGGCAGAGGTCATATCCACTGGGCTATCACGGCTTAAACGTATGTTAGTTGACTTAAACGAAATAGAGATTATATGTAAGTAACAAACGTTATCTGGTGCCTACTGACAACCCTTCGAGGATTCGTACAGTAGGTAGATGACATTTCTGTTGATTTGATAGGTTGCGATTATAGACCAAATTAGTGAATAGGTCCCTGTACGTACGTAGCTTGTGCGGATTAACTTGACACCTGGCTCGAATGTTGTTTGTACTGTGTTTGTTTGGTAGCCACTTGTCAAGTTATTGCTCACGATTTAAATTTTAAAAACGCAACGTCTAATTAAGCGTTTAGTTTTTGCACGAGTGCATTGTTTAAAATATATTAAGTACTAGCGGACGCCCGTGGTTTCGTCCGCGTGGAATTCAGTTTTTCACGAATCCCGCTGGAACCATGGATTTTTCCGTGTTGAAAATTCCGAGATGATGTTATGTGTTAATGCAGAGTAAAATCTATTTCCATTTCAAATTTCTGCCAAATCGCTTCAGTAGCCGCGGAGTAAAAGAGGAACAAACATACTTACACACTTACATACTTTCACACTTACACACAAACTTTCGCCTTTATAATATTAGTATGAAGTATGATAAGGATAATCATCCATGTTAATTTGCAGCACCACAGGTAGACGGATAACCTAATCGTCAATGATCATGTCTTTGTCAGCCTTGTTTGTTGTCGAAAAGACGTCATTTGTGGTTATTAAATGGATTGTAAAAGACAGTTTTGGACTCTTTCTGTATGGAGCAGGATGAGCGCATTAGAGGCGATAGAACTCACATAAACTTATATCGATTAGGAGTTATGACTCTCAAGTTCCGAGTCCGTCAGTTAATTAAGGATCCGGGGTTCTGAATTAAATATAGACTTACCTATTTTTTTTTTTAATTATTTTCTAGTTATAGAATCCTACCTGTTGATGTGAGAAGACCATCTCCAAGCCAGGGCCTAAGGAAGTAATAGGATCTGCCTTTGCTGATCAGTTCGTTGTGTGATACTAAGGGCTGTAAATAAATGCAATTTTAATTGATGTTATTAGATAATAAAAATACTACAATATTATAGCATATTTAAAACTTGTCTTTTTTTAGTACCTAGTAAAAAATAAGATAATACATAATGGAAGTGACGTAATTCACGTGGTAGGTGTTATGGTCAAGGTCACCCTGTTTTTACAAGTTTACTAATTTAAGTAACTTAACTTATATCTATTTTTATTATATTACTAAATTAGTTGTGCTTGTCTTCTGGTGGAAACAAAACCCCGAAACCACGATTTCAAGATGAACTTCCTGAGAATTGCGTGTGCTTTAATATACTAAGAAAACGTCTTCACTTCGCAACTATTGGATTCAGTCCATTCACTATCTATTCGCAGAAAATCTAAGAAAGGTTTTTTCATGAAGTTTTAAAAAATATCCTCAGAACTTATTTAACTAGTATCGGATGTCAATAGCCAACTTCGATAAAATTGTAAATTGTATGAAGACCAATATTACATCGAGGACGTCTATCTAACCTGTAGTACCGATGTATGTACATAAACAACCTTTCTCAAATCACCAGAGGAGCGGTAAACTATTATACTGTTAAATATTGGATAGAAGCAGGCGTTACTTTGCGGAAGTTCATCATGATTATATAATGATTTATTTATTTTGCTATCATCCGCGAAAATTCGGCGAACCCATGCGACAACGTCACCCAGGTCCGACAAAATACTCAAAATTTATTTTGTCGGACCTGGGTGACGTTGTCGCATGGGTTCGCCGAATTTTCGCGGATGATAGCAAAATAAATAAATCATTATACAAAATACTCAAAATTTATTTTGTCGGACCTGGGTGACGTTGTCGCATGGGTTCGCCGAATTTTCGCGGATGATAGCAAAATAAATAAATCATTATATAATTATTATACTGTTGTGTAAGTAAAAAAATATGTACATGGAAGTTATAGGATTTTTTATTATCAAACAAATATAATTATGATTGTTTCTTGTTCATGAAGTTGTGGAACATACTCGTAGTTGGCAGCTGAAGGTTCTTGTTCATTAATCCTACTAATATTATAAACGCGAAAGTTTGTATGCATGTTTGCATGTATGTGGATGTTCGTTTGGATGTCTGTTTGGACGTTTGTTACTCTCTAACGCCGCCACTACAGAACCGTCCGTCCCTTCCCTTTCTTTATTTACCTTTTATACTCGGCATATTGCACTTGGGCTTGATTTTGCCCATTTTGCCCTTGCGATAGAAGGGCAAAATGGGCAAAATCAAGCCCAAGCTAAAGACTTAATAATTGGTAGGTAGAGGATCTTTTCATCCCGGAAAAATCCATGGTTCCCGAGGGATTTGTAAAAAAAATAAATTTCACGCAGACGAAGTCGCGGGCGTCCGCTAATAGGTACATAAAATAATCGTCACTCCGAAACGGATCGCAAAATCGGAAAAAAAATTACCTATGGCAGAAGAACGTTTTCCAGTCATTTTTTATAAAAAAATCGAAAAGTAGGTGGTGTAGGTATCTTCTTGACTCCAAAAATCTTACCTCTACGTATTTAGGGTGTGACAGTACCACATACGGGTTGTGGAACAAATGTACTCGATATGCGTCTCCGAATTCATCTTTCAACCTGCGAAGAAGTGGCAGGAAGCCTGGAAATAAAAAAAAGTAGAATGTATTTATCACATCACGTTATCAACCCATATTCGGCCCACTGGCTGAGCTCGAGTCTCCTCTCAGAATGAGAGGGGTTAGGCCAATAGTCCACCACGCTGGCCCAATGCGGATTGGCAGACTTCACACACGCAGAGAATTAGAAAGTTCCCTGGTATGCAGGTTTCCTCACGATGTTTTCCTTCACCGTTTGAGACACGTGATATTTAATTTTTTAAAATGCACACAACTGAAAAGTTGGAGGTGTATGCCCCGGATTGGATTGGATCCCACACCCTCCCGAATCGGAGACAGAGGTCATATCCACTGGGTTATCACGGCTATCACATCACACTATCACACTAATATTGTAAAGGCGAAAGTTCGTGTGTAAGTGTGTTTGTTCCTCTTTTACGCTGCGGCTACTGAAGCGATTTGGCTGAAATTTGGAGTGGAAATAGATTTTACTCTGTATTAACACATAGGCTACTTTTCATCCCGGAAAATCCATGGTTCCCGCGGGATTTGTGAAAACTGAATTTCACGCGGACGAAGTCGCGGGCATCCGCTAGTTATGCAATAAAAGTGACAGGTTTTAATGAGCATTTATCACCTAAACAAAATCTAATAATTTCTAATTTCTAATATTTTTTTTTAATAAAAAAATAATTTTGAGTCCAATTTTGAAAAAAAATAATTGAATTGTTTCATCAGTCATCAAGCACTTATTAGAATCCGTACTTGTAATATTTATATGAATATTATGGTCTATCGGCATTGATTCGACATCTTAGAGCGAGTAATGCATAGATAACCTTATTTCTTAGAACCAGCTACACTTACAACATAGTTTAGCGACGGTTTAGGAGCACTTGCAAAAGTGGATAGGATATACGCAGTTGCGTAGTAGTTCGTAAGCAAACTGACTTTTGGGGTGCTGACCCGTTCACAAATCGTCATGCGACATGTAGATATAGAATAAAAATGTATTAATTTTTTTATCTCTTAATATAAAAAAATGGATGTGAAAAATTCGATAGTGAATAAATTTTACTTTTACTTTTTTATTTTTGATAATAAATTAATAACTTACAATCTGTTAAAAGCTCGAAACGTTTTGTCGAGCCTAACATTTATACAGTATTGCTATCATGTACGTTTTTCTAGTTTGTCAGTAAAATATGGAGTTTATATTCGACTCTAGCTTCCTTTATCTAAATAACCTTCTTTTAATTGGAATTGCGATTCTGTTGTGGATTTTGACATAATATGTATTCTGTGACTTTACTGTGTTACCGTTTAAGCGTCATGTACGTTTTTCTAGTTTGTCAGTAAATAGAGTTTATATTCGACTCTAGCTTCCTTTAACTAAATAACCTTCTTTTAATTGGAATTGCGATTCTGTTGTGGATTTAAACATATGTATTCTGTGACTTTACTGTGTTACCGTTTAAGCGTTTACCTTGAAAACCGGCAAAACTACTTTAGTTTTATAATATAATGTACCTACTTATATTTTCGTCGTCGGAAAAAACGTTTACGTCTAACTAATGTATTTTATCAACAAGGAATTATGTAATTTAAAACATGACATTGTATCATTGAATTACTATGTATTAAGAAGTACATAGTAATTAAATGCATTGTATACCTATATTATTGAATCATCATTAGTCAAGATAAGAATTGTTCACTGTTGGATATAGAATGATAATGCCATTTCAAAATTCATCTCTACTTTACATATATTTACACTTAAAATAAGGTGTTGGAGAAGGATGCTTCGTATCTATACCGTGGACCGCTAGTACAAACATCTCGATACTGAAACAGGCTTACATTACCACTTCGCATTACCACTAGGCTTTCAACTGTATGTTACCAGAGAATTTTGAGTTACTTTGGTCACATAACCCGTCGCCTTCCCGATGACCTGAATAAAGTAATAGTGGTTTGCAAGGTGGAGGGGAAACGACCACGCGGCCGATCACCCACTGGTCTGACCAGGTTAAGTTACTCACTGGCCTCCCTGTAACAACAGCCACTAGAAAAGCTGAGGACCGGACTGTGTGAAGGGGAATTGTAAACAACGCATCGAAGGGACTGCAGCGCTGACACGACTTTCAGCAATGAAGAATGCGAAGAAGAGAAGAGATTGAACCTAGTAAGTAAGCAGCGTCAAACTCAAATGCAATCTGACCTAATTCATCTTACTTACTTAGATAGGTAGGTAAGTACATCTTTGTGTATTACGAAATAAATTTAATTTAAAGACTTTATTATCGTTAAACCTTATTAATATTTTTAAATGCAGATGAAAAGTTATATTAAAACAAAGGAGTTTATGCAAATTATGGGAACAAAGTAAAAACAAAATAATGACAAACAAAACAAAACAGGGCATAAAAATGAATTTTGCGAGAGGGCAAGGCGGTCAAAGTCGAGAGCATCTACAAGTTAGTCTTATAGAAAATGGGGATGATGACTAGGTTTGAATATATTGATTCGCGGCTATTTCGTGTTAAGGTCAATTTTCTTAAACTTAAATCCACCCGATTGTATCTTTAAATAAGAATTAGCTACCTATATAAAGAAGTTTGAAGAGATTGGATCGACACTAACTGTGAATCAAACCAGTCTCTTACGGAATTTTCGGAGCGAAGAAAACTTGCAGAAAGTTTACGCATCAGTTCAACGTGATTCAGATTAGACACGCAAACGTTCGGCTGAATTTAAAATTAGGTACATCATTTTCAAGTATTTCGAAATTATATTAGAAAAAGATATTTATTCAAGGTGGTACCGACAGGAATATAAAACTCATGATTTAGGTAACTTTACGCAAACTTTTTAACGTTTGGGATTTGGGTAAACGTTATTGGAACCAAGTTGGAACGGCTTAATTTGTTGACATCTTTTCTCTGACGAATTTCATTTTCACCACCATGTATAATATAATCAGATAATATTTTAATTATTATTAATATTAATTTTTATATTAATACCTTTATGAATACCTATTGGAGCCGTCGCATTAAAAGAATTATCATTGCTCACTTTTACGAAGATTTTCGGGAAAAATCATTCGCTCTTCGTATACCCTGTTGGTGCAAAATTCGGAAAAATCTATTTCCAGGAATGACGATATTATGGCCACTTGGGAATGCTTTAACTCCAGCTGAGTTTTGAGGCCATATACCAAAAAACACTGCGCAAGCTTGAAGCGAAAAATTACCGAGGGTATGTTGGAGTCGCAATTTTTTAACAGTACCTTATGCCTGTTAATTAAATTTCGGTTTGCCGTTATAGGAATACCCAAGTAGAGACGGTAGTAATGTAAAAAATAAATCCAACAGGTTGATTATTATCGCCAGGCAACGATCCCTTTAGTTTATTTACAAGTTAAAAAAGTAATAACAACTTACCTGTTGGTTTCGTGACAAACAGATGTCCATTGCCGACCAGAGGCAGAGGTCGAGGTCCAGGGATATTGAACGTTCTACAATCCTTCAGCAGAACAACCCAAGACACCAACATTACTAATATTAAAATGAGTAATAACAAAATCGCAATCATGTTTGTTTACTAACACTTTTAATTGAACTATATCAAAAGTAACGACCACTTTGCGCGGCAAAATACGCGCGACTGCTACGGGTACGGGGTCAACGGTGATACCAGAATTATTCACAACACATTTAAGCAATTTAAAGTGCGTGGCTGGAATTTATTATGATTTGGCATACCAATAATTACTGAGTAATCTATACTAATATTATAAATGCGAAAGTGTCTGTCTGTCTGTTACCTTTTCACGGCTAAACAACTGCGGCAGCGACTGCGATAGCGATATCGCTAGCGATAGCGCTAAGGATAGCGATAGCGATAACGATAGCGAAGGCGATAGCGATAGCGATAATAGAATAGAATAGAAAACCAAAATCCCGTTCCAAAAATCTGTCACAATCACAAACCGCTTGATGTACAAAGCTGAAATTTGGCAGGGAGGTAGTTTATAGTTAGTAGGTATTTATTAAGAACTGATTTTGGGATAGGGCTGGATTAAATAGGTTTGAGGGCCAGCGCCGGATTAGTCATAGGGCGGCAGGTAGCATTTGCTACAGGTCCCGCGTTAAGATAGGGGCCCCGCGCCCGAGAAAAAAATAAGAAGGTCGATTTTGGTAGGCAATATGGACAAATATTTCTTTTTTTGCAAACTACATAGTGCAATTCATCAAATGAAAGAGCTTCGTATGAGGATCATTTTAAAATGAATAGCTTTTGAGTTATTTAAGGATATACTAGTACTGTTCTAACTTGATTTAAACTTAAATCTCCGAAGTAATAAACCTAAAATTTGGAGGAAAAAAAATACAGAATAATAACTTTCTATTTGTAGATTTCAGAAAATATTGAGCTTTCAAATTTTGATATATGAAGGTCAAATTAGAATTTTTAAAAGGGCCCCCTGTTTAGCTAGCGCCGGGCCTGTTTGCTACAGGCCCGGCGCTAGCTTAATCCGGCACTGCTGAGGGCAGACGATGTCGCGGGCGTCCGCTAGTACTCGTATAAAAGCAGTCCTAACCTATATAATAATGGATTGAGATTTCGATTTTAATAAAACAATAATATTTATTTTGCTTTAATCATAAAAATTAAGTTCATGTGTACCTAAGCATGATGATGGGTTAAATATGAACCTAACAACGCCGATCACGGCGCATTGGTATGTGTGGTGGATTTACAAAACGGAGGTCCTGGGTTCGATCACTGGCTGGGCCGATTGAAGCTATCATAATGGTCTGGCTGGTGGGTGGCTGGTGACCGTGGTTACTTACCACCCTACCGACAAAGACGTACCGGCAAGCGATTTAGCGTTCCGGTACGATATCGTGAAGAAATCTACAGGTTAGTAAGTAAAAAGGCAGAAAGCATATAAGATGCGCTTAAATATGTATCTTATTGCTATCTTAGTACCTACGTCTCTAGACGGTCAAAGTTAGCAAGATTGGAGACTAGATTGCCTTGCTGTCATGAAAGCTACTGCAATTATTTTTTTTCGAGGCAAGGTTATATTGACTATTCACTCGTGGCTTAGGACAGTAAATAGACTAGTCCAGTCATTTTAGGCCAAATTAGGTTCATATCTCGGAAAATTGACATATCCAGTTTATAACTACGTAAAAAGTTGTATTTTGGCATCCTAAAACAGAAGTTTTAAAGTCAAAGGTCACAAAAATCGTTTCTTTTTACATTTTCTGCAAATATACTCGTTTTCTATGGGTTTTACGCTATTTGAATTACAAATGATTTTGGTATAAATAGTCAAGAGAATTTAATTTGCTACAACTTTTCTGTTTATATTTTTTTTATACCTTGAACTGTTTGAGACTGAGATAGATGGCGTAAAGTTATAATTTATTGCTAAACATATAATTATCATTTTTTATTAACTTTTATATTAGATACAATCTTTCTTTCTAATAATTTCAAAATTCATCAATTCTATAACACTCATAATCTCTTTCGGTAATTGAAAAATTACTAAAGGACATAGGTATTTTAATAACTTTGTAATTATATTTTCATTTACACTAATAGCATTTGAAGTAGAAAATAATTAAGTACATATTATTTAATATCTGTAAATTCTTAAATTCTTTCATAACTTTAAAAATTATACTTGGGAATCGGACCCCTATTATATGGTCCAAAAATCATGAATTACTTGGAGACAAAAGTCGTAGAATTATTAATTTTCATTAATTCATTATTAATTTTGACTAGGTATAATAAATCTGTACAAAGACACTTTTAATAAAAACATCAATTCTTTTTATCTTTAATAGTACAAATTAGATTAGAATTAAAATAATTCTAAGTACAATTTCTTAATTACATGGCCAGGTAAGTGTTATTAAATAAATTGACACTCAATTAGAAATAAATAATTACCCAAAAAAAATGAATTAAATCTAAAAGTTAATCAAACATGATAAATAAATATTTAGCAATAAATTAAAACCGTGTTACTATAGTCAAATTGAGTAGGTATTTTAAACTATGTAAACAAACAAAAACAGCTGACTCAGGGGTGCTCAACATTTTATCATTATTTACGAATATTATCATGAAATAAAACTTCCTGTGATAAACAAATATTTTTCAATTCTATATTCCTATATAATATATCCTGTTATTTATCAAACAGATAATGCTTCACTTATATTAAGGGTTCCGTAGGCAATAAAGAACTCTTATAGTTTTGTTTCTTTATTAGGTAGAAGCAAGCAAGCAAGCAAGAAATAAGGTTTCCTCGACATATTTAAACACATTAATCAAAACGGTTTTCTCGGAGGACGATAAGGTTGATTGATTCGTACGTTTCTTTTTTGGTGACGGAAACAATAGCAACGCGGAATAACTGCTCCGGCTAGTACCAGGCTCCGGTTCACTAATTTTCGTACTAAACTAAATAAAATTAATTAATTAAACTGATAAAAAACCCGACTGCATAAATGATAAAAAAACTGAAAAGAAAAAAAAAGCTCAGTCCAGAAGTGTAGAAAACAATTAGAAAACAGTCGGGACCTATTATATTGAATAGAATTATTTTCGTCTACATTTTTTATTAGGTCCCGACTTTAGTTTGATCAATTTTTATATCATTTATGCCGGGTTTTTATATTTGTTTAATTAATTAATTTATTTCACACTTTTTAGTTACGATAGATGGTGAATTTCGGATTTATTGGTTACGTTTGTTACAAAGTACGATAATGTATACCTAAGTCCAACCGAAATTAAGTAAATATTCAAAAAATCTACGCAACCCTCGGTGGCCGAATCCGACTCGCACTTGTCCGATTTTTATAATCAATATATTTCTTTTAGTCTATTTTAGGTGTTTTATAACTACACTTCATAAACCTCGCACCTTATAGTCGTCCGCCTCGCGTATTATGTATAGACTTAATTAATATTAGAATTAATAAATAACGTTTTCCTAATTGTAGTTTTTTTAACATGGCCATGATATACTATTTTGAAATTCTCACAAAAATCCCTTGAATTTGATTCGCATGTTGCAATATTCACAAAAAAAAAACTTCACCCCGATTCTATAGCGTCTCACAGTCGTCTTGTTGGTTTTTTTTTTCTAATTTCACCTATCTAAGAACACTTGGGTTATTAAAACAAATCTAACGTTATCTGAATTACGTAAATCCGTTCAACGGTTTGGAAGATATGAGGTAATAAAGAATATTACATACATACATACAAGATACGCGCGAAAAACATAACCCTTCTTGCAGTCGGGTAAAAACAGTAAACAAACAACAAATAAACTATAATTAACAATAACAACGAAACGAGAACAAAACGAAATAACAAAAATTACAAGGGATTTAGTTAACGAATCATTAACGAATACTGATATATAAGTAGGAGTATTAGTCATAGACAGCAAATAAAGTAGTGTTCTGTGCTGTGAAGTGTGAACTGTCAAATGTCAAATCTTCTTTCACTTATTAATACAAAATCAAAAAAATTATCATAGTATATGATAATTCTGCAATAAATGAAAGGTTACATTCACGTTAAAATAAAAGAAATCATCGTTTTAATTACAACTTCTTTCTTCTTTTGATATGAAAATACGACATTTATAAAATAATTAAAGTTATAATTTAATTTTATAAATGCACATTTAATACCCATAAAACTCAATATCTTTATTTTTCATAATGGTTTGTGACTCATGTCTGCTTGGGTTCTTTTTATGTCGTTTGTATTGTTTTTGTGCAAACTCTATATATTTAACATAGAGGAATTAGAAATGGAACTGGATCGCACCCAAATGCAGCAACAAAATTGTCTGTCGTTTTTTGAAGGGTACGAGGTAAACTCAGTCATCGATAATATTTAACAAAAATAAATAATAAAATATTTAACAAGAATAATATAATCTGTACACAGAATATTAAATTAATGGATCGATGTTTTGCTGTTTGTTCGTTCGTTAGAAGAATAGTATCTATTTTTCTTTTAGATATTGTTTTTATTACAAATTTATTATTTATTATAATTATGTTTTTGATGACCTCCGTGGCGCAGTGGCATGCGCGGTGGATTTACAAGAAGGAGGTCCTGGGTTGGATTCCCGACTGGGCTGATTGAGGTTTTCTTAATTGGACCAGGTCTGGCTGGTGGAAGGCTTCGGCCGTGGCTAGTTACCACCCTACCGGCAAAGACGTACCGCCAAGCGATTTAGCGTTCCGGTACGATGCCGTAACCGAAAGGGGTGTGGATTTTCATCCTCCTCCTTACAAGTTAGCCCGCTTCCATCTAAGACTACATCATCACTTAGCATCAGGTGAGATTGTAGTCAAGGGCTAACTTGTAAACAATAAAAAAAAAATCTTAGATTGCATCATCGCTTACCTTTAGGTGAAACTGAAATCGAACGTCACGTCATCTTTTAGTGAATTAGAAGTTGTTGACCATTTTTCATGCCATTGAACTACTTACTACACAAACCGGAATGATTAGGGAGTTTTTTCAGTCGACGAAAACGATTACAACAATGAAACATCGATACGATATAAGTATACACGCGTTAGATCGTTGATTGATTGACAGAGAGGTAACGTCTTGCGAGGCAGGTCCTTCTATAATTAGTCCAAGATAATTAATTAATTGTATGTAAATCCGGGCTCAAAAGGGCTAGAACGCAGAGCCGTAAAGCTTATTATTAAAAATAAAATGTATGTGAATCGAAACGAAAAGTGTCGCCTAAAAGAACCTTTTTGAGTAGTGATATTGTTGTGTAAAAAGCCTAAAGTTGTGGACTATAGTTTTTGATCGAGACTACCAGTTGACCACAGATAATTCTTTGACCACGCGCTCTACGCCCTCTATCTCGGAAACAGTTCATGGTATGAAAAAATGATTTAACGAAAAGTTTTAAAGAATTTTATTCTCTACAATATTAATATTTAATACAAATAGCGTAAAACCCATAGAAAACGAGATATTTGCAAAAAATGTAAAAAAAAAACAAAACGATTTTGTGACCTTGACCCCTGACTTTAAAACTTGCGACCATCCAATTATATTATGTGAATTTTGTGAACTGTTTTTGGGTTTTAAAATACAGGTTTTTATGCGTTATTATACTGGGTATTTCGAATTTTCGAGGTCAACCCCCTATAATGACTGGACTAGACGCCATATTTTCAAATTCTAAATCTACTTGAAATAAAAGATTTGTTTGAAATTTAGACTTACGCAAAGCCACAGAGCAAATTCTCTGACATTTTGTTCAGTTTCCTATTAAAAGTTTTATAAATGTTATGACGAAAACTCGGTTTTTAATGGTCCGAGGACGAAAACAATATACTCTGACTTTTACAGTAATAATTTTAGTCTTTGTATTTCATAAGTCTGTGGTACGTCAATGTCGAAGTCTAAAGTCGTTCACCGTTGACATTGACATTTGTCAATTTTTCATTGTTGTTGTGGTTTTTTTTTTACCAGGGTTTTACGGAGTTTAGAATTTGGATAAAATTCTAATTTTCTAAAACTAATTTGCAGTTTCACTAAAATTAACTTTAAAAACTATGTCGTGGAATATAATTTTAAACTCTAGCAAAACGAAAACTCCACTAGTTGGTAAGTCGCATAATTTTAATGCATTTCTGCATATTGAGCTGATAAAAAAGAAAAGTACTATCAATTTTATAACAGTTTCTTGTAAAACTGCAATAACATTAATATGAACATCGAACTCAAACACAATTAAAACGTTTTAGAATAACAATTGCTTTGAATATAACCTATAAAATCATATTTTAAAATACTTCCAGAGTTAGTTCGTAATGCAAGTAAAAAGACAGGAGGCAGTACAAGAAATACCAATTGTAAAGTGCGACCAAAGCATAGAGGATGGAAAGTGCAAGATGGTCATAATGTAACTGCTGGTCATATATTAGCGACACAACTTACTACAAGATTTATGCCTGGGCTGAATGTAAGTTGCATTTTATTATTTACTAGCAAACGCCTTGCAGTTTCACCCGCGCTGCTACTGTTTCCGTAGGAATAGGCGGATAAAATATAGCCTACGACACTCACAAATAACATGACTTTCTAGTTGTAAAATAATTTTCATAATGGATTCATTATATCCAGATATTGCCCTCTACAACTTGACAAACTATGTCTTTATAATATTAGGATAGATTTAGTTAACAAGATATGTTATTAGTAACAGTGGCATGCATTTCATAGAAAATAAAACACAGCACCTATGCATCAGTGCATAAAGTGTCATTCTGAACCTGTTTTGCAATAAGAATTTGGTACAGTTTGTATGTATGATGGCTGTACTAACTGCACCTAATCATTATCATTATGAACCCATATTCGGCTAACTGCTGAGCTCGAGTCTCCTCTCAGAATGAGAGGGGTTAGGCCGCGCTGGACCAATGCGGATTGGCAGACTTCACACAAGCCGAGAATTATGAAAATTCTCTAGTATGCATGTTTCGTCATGATGTTTTTCCTTCACTGTTTGAGATGTGATATTTAATTTCTTAAAATGAACACAACTGAAAAGTTGGAGGTGCCCCGAATCAGATTTGTACTCACACCCTCCAGAATCTGAGGCAGAGGTCATATCCACAGGGATATCAGTATCACGGCTATTATGATCAACTGTAATATGAATCTTTAATTTTATAACTTGACTCTTTTAAACCATGATGTGCTGCCACATATTTAATATGCCTTTTAAAATTTTAGTTAGTTCCCAGAGCAAGTTATTTGGAATACATCAAGTATGGCTTTAGTATATCTCAGTGTGTAATTTCAACTTTGTATGTTTTTGAGATATTCCTACATGGCTATGGTTGGGAAAATAAAAATATTTTATAAACTTGCACTCCTAAATAATTTATTTTGTCTAATCTGAATATTCAGTATGTTTAGTGTTTAAAATATACTTTTCTGTTTTTTTCAGGTGGGTTTTGGAAGGAATGGTACTCTGTTTGCGATTGAGGCCGGCAAGGTAGTAGTCACCTGTGAAAAATTTGACCCCAACTGGGAACACACATGGGTCAAAAGAATTTATGCGGGAAGGGAGGAGCAAACCATATTTAAAAAGTATTTCAATGTTATACCAGAACCACAGCATAATAGGTTTAAGTTGATTGATGAAGTTTAGTTGAATTTTTCTCATGTTTTATTTTGTAGATATTGTTTGATTGATTATAATTATTTTAGTGTGTCTTGAATTTTTATTTTTTTGTTAACACGAGATCTTTCTCTTATATGGATCTCTGCAATCTGTTATTCGATATTGAGCCGTTTGTTGTTGGTTAGAGCTTATGGGCCATCAGAAGGAGTAAGTCCATTAACAAATCTCCTATTATGCTGTATTCTAGCAATCTTTATTGGCTAGATTTCTCACAGTAGGTAGATAACGTTTCTCAGTTGATTTCATGTTTATTTTAATAAGTTGTTAATAAAGACCAAATCAGTGAATAGGCCAGGTGAACATAATACTTAACACCACCAAATTCTGAACTCTGGGCTCAGACATTTTAGTGGAAGAAAAAAAAGAAAGAAAGAAAATGTCTTTATTCCTAAGTTTTGTCACAGAGTAGGTATTCAATGATCTGACCAGGATTCGATCCCAAGGCCTTGTGATCTAAAGGCACACAGGCTAACGACGACCAACGAGGCAGAACCTGACATCTCAACATATGAAGTAAAAAATGCCACAGCACACTGAGAAGTTCATAGACAATACACAAAAACTATGTGAGGTTGTGTTTAGTAGCCAGGTGAAATATTTAGATTTTTTTTTTATTCTTTACAAGATAGCCCTTGACTACAGTCTCACTTGATGGTAAGTGATGATGCAATCTAAGATGGAAGCGGGCTAACTTGTTAGGAGTAGGATGAAAATCCACACCCTTTTCGGTTTCTACACGACATCGCACCGCAACGCTAAATCGCTTGGCGGTACGTCTTTGTCGGTAGGGTGGTAACTAGCCACGGCCGAAACCTCACACCAGCCAGACCTGGACCAATTAAGAAAATCTCAATCGGCCCAGCTGGGGATCGAACCCAGGACCTCCGTCTTGTAAATCCACCGCGCATACCACTGCGCCACGGACGCCGTCAGAAAGATAGAAGTAAGTAGGTACTGACTGTTATTTTCATTGTTACCGGAGATAATGTCGCTTCCCAACAGTGAAAGAATTTTTAAAATCAGTTCAGTAGCTTTGGACTGAGAGCCTATTTAATATAAACAATCAATCAATCAAATTACTGCTTATTTATTTCAATTTATACTACCTACATAGTTCTTGATAGAAAGTAAGTGTTTGTCTGGAAAATGGCAGTGTAGAAATTTTTAAAAGTTTTAAATAAAAAACAAACTTGATGAATAAACCCATGGTTGGCAAAATTCAAAATATTTAGAGACGTGCTGTAATATAGAAGTGGGTGCGAGAGGAATACCAATAATAGTAGATTGTTATACAAGGGGCTAAAAAGACCCATTATATACGAGGTATTTTTAGGCCGCCTAAATAAAAACCGAGTTTATAATGGGTTTAGCCCCACGTGTTACACTCTGCTTTTCACTACGATTGCGAGAAAATAAAATAGCTTTGTACAATATTCAATAATTTATTTTAGTTGAAAATTAAATGTACAAAGTGTACAATTTTGAATATTAAGGGTTTTACCCGGTAACATAATTTCCGACTACCTACTGTGAAGATGAATAATGAGTATGTGAGGTAAACGTGGGAAAAAAATAGTTTAAAAAACTCCTTTCGTAAGTGAATCCATTCGTTGTTGTTTTCTCCACGTATTAATTTTTTTTTTTAAATTCTCGTTTTTAAAATTTATTTTTTCACAAGAGAAAAAGGCATAGGTATTACACCGTAAAGGATGTCCAATATCTTCAAATCTCGCTCTATTCGCAACTCAATAAAAATTAAACAACAAAATAAACGCATTCCACAGACAAGAACGCTGCATTTCATTCCAATTTAAAGCTTTTTATTTACTTTTCCTTCGTTTTATAGTAGGCTAGTACTTGGCTAGTACTCGTAACAGACAGGAATTAAAAAAACAAAATTACTTTAGCCCTTAGAGGCTGAAATGCTCGTTTAGCCCCGCTGTGGAGTTTTTTTTTTTTTTTTTTTTTTTTTTTTTTTTTTTTTTTTTTTTTTTTTTTTTTTTTTTTTTTTTTTTTAGTGATAATATAACAGTGTTTTTGAGTAACAGTAGTGAAAAATCTTTAAATCTTGCTTAAAGACCTTGGCCTCTCTAGGACTTTTCTCTACTAGGCGTTGGACCCGGCACCTACCATCTACCACAGGGAGCTACAGTCCCCACACAGATAATGTCCTTACGAATCAAAATCACAAGAAGCTCCAAGCACGCCAAGGAACTCGAGAAACCGAAGCTCCTGGACATCTCCTTTAACAACGCTTACAGGTCCTCAGAAGGGAAGGAAGGTAACAGAGAACATTTGATGATCACAAACACTGCTGAGCTGCACCCTACAACATTAATTTGGTTTGTCCAGTTACCACCTGGCCAGGCCCCATGTCGTGCGGTAAAGCGTCAGCTGCCTCCACATGAGAAGATTTTCCTGACTTCTAAGGAAAATAAATTAATACCTAGTAGGTACCTTACTTGCACTGCCTCGTCGATTATGAATAGTCTTTGTCGGTTTAGTCCTGAGTTGGGCTTCTCTGAGCTTCTCTTTCTTCTAATAAACTTTCAATTAAAATCCTCGAAATTGCATTGCGCACTGGTCATTATTATCATTAACATCTGATATTAGTCGTTATTGAATTTAACATTATCACCCTAAACCTGCCAAACTGCATTGGAGCAGTGTGGTGGGTTTCTTCTTCTTTAAGGAGGAAGGCCAGGCCTATTGTTATGGCAGTGGGCCGTTAAAATAGGTCGATAATTATAACCTCCGTGGCGCAGTGGTATGCGCAGTGGACTTACAAGACGGAGGTCCTGGGTTCGATCCCCGGCTGGGCTGATTGAGGTTTTCTTAATTGGTCCAGGTCTGGCTGGTGGGAGGCTTCGGCCGTGGCTAGTTACCACCCTACCGACAAAGACGTACCGCCAAGCGATTTAGAGTTCCGGCACGATGTCTTGTAGAAACCGAAAGGGTCATCCTACTCCTAATAAGTTAGCTCGCTTCCATCTTAGATTGCTTCATCACTTAACATCAGGTGAGAATGTAGTCAAGGGCTAACTTGTACAGAATAAAAAAAAACCTTACTGGCAAATTACACGTAGCCAACAACGTTTATATATCTTGCAAAGCGACAATATTTCACAGCTTGCTACATACATTCGTAATATTGTAACTAGGTAGGTACTTATGAGTATGTAGGTCTCGTCGATGGCAACAGATGTTGCTACACGAGTATGAAACATAAAAAACCTGCAGGTAGGGAGAGGAGATTGGCGATTTTCCGGTCGCGAAATAACGTCCGGTATCCGGATGTAAACAGAACCGGATCAAGTATGTAAGTAGGTATGTGAATGTAGTTTATTAGTGTTATGCAATTTAAATTGATTGATTTGTAGGTGTATTTTTTGTTTTTTATTTGATGTCTCTGAAATAAAATCATTTTCGCTGGTATCTGAGTGCATGCTAAGGAATATATATTAATTTAACTTATAATATTAGGTAAGTAGGTACTTAAAATACTAATGTTTATTACTATTTCGTGGTCAAACTAACGCAGGGATTTCCTTGAAAGCCTTTATGTTGAAATAGGTCTTAATTTTGTAGGTACTTAATTGACGATAAAGTAAAGATACCATTTTTACAGTTATAAAATTTTGCAGTTCCTAAAAGAAATCCCTACCCTACCCCTACCCTACCGACCCGTTTAAAAGAAAATGTTTCGGGGCGATAAATCAATCTCATAAACATATTTTATTTTTAGAAATCAAACCAAAAAAATAATACCCAGCATAGCTCGGTAATCCAGGTATCTTACCTACGTAGATACTATTTAGGTGAATGGGTGAAGGTTTGTTTGTTTTTTTTTTTATTTTTCTTTACAAGTTAGCCCTTGACTACAATCTCACCTGATTGTACGTGATGATGGAATGCAAGGTCATGTCTAATTCTTATCATAGAATATAATAACAGGACGTAAGCTCTACAGGCATAATATTCATTAAAACAGCCCGCAGTTTGTAGGTCATCAGAAAGGCGATGTTGTTGCAACATCATGTCACTCAAGACTTTCATTAGAGAAACAGTACTCCATTCAGAATACTCTTTAATTGGACCATTGGTTGGGCTTAATAAAGGACTCTACGGTCCTCGGATTAAGGTTGCTTTTCGTCCTTGCGTTTTAATCACAATGTCCCCGTGCATGCTTTGCAAATGTCTAACATTGCCATGGGGAAGACACAGGGTGATGTATTGTATGGGTACGGATTACAGCCTTAGTTGGGTTTTCATTTCGACGAAATAGTTTTGTGTCTACTTGCATTTTGAATGTAACTGTTTTTAATCTGTAGATACGTGCTGCAGATTAAAAATACATAGTTATATTTTGTCTGCCAACGAAATAACTTGGTGGTACCCACCTAAGTAGGTAGGTATAACTAGGTACTCTGTGGTATCTACCTCAGTAGGTAGGTATTAACTAGGTACTTCTAGGCAAGCGCGTTTCATCTCAGACCCCATAGTTGCTTTTCACCATGCATGACTCTGCTCAAGCGCAAGCCATATTAACAACCCATATTCGGCTCACTAATGAGCACGACTCGTCTTTTTATTCTTTACAAGTTAGCCCTTGACTACAATCTCAAAAGCGAGCTAACTTGTTAGGAGGAGAATGAAAATCCACAGCTCTTTCGTTTTTTATACGACATCGTACCGGAACGCTAAATCGCTATCGGTAACTAGCCACGGCCGAAGCCTCCTACCAGCCAAGCCTGGACTAAATTAAGAAAACATTAATGACCCAGCCGGGGATTAAACCCAGCACCTCCGTCTTGTAAATCCACCGCGCATACCACTGCGCCACGGAGGCGAGAGGAGGAGAGAGTCCTCTCAGAATGAGAGGGGTTAGGTCTCAGTCCACCTTACTGGCCCAATGCAGATTGTCAGACTTCACACACGTAGAGAATTAAGAAAATTGTCAGGTAGGTATGCAGTTTTCCTAAGCCTTACTATGCCTCTTCAAATTCCAAAAATAAAATATAAAGTTCCAATATCTTTATGATTTGTTGAAAAAAGTCATTTTCGCTAAATAAGTGAAATGGCTGATTTAAAGCGATAAATTGTAAATTTATTTATGAGAAAGTTCTTACCATAAAAATTTACATACATCATAATTATCGCTCTATTTTAACAGCTTGGCCTCTTTATAGTAGAGATATAAAGAGTAAGATTTTCTACTTGCCAGTGGTAGCTATTTACGTTAAATGTTTTGACCTTTATACGGGTCAAATAGTCTCGGAAAGCTTAGAACAGAAAGTGGCAACATAAACAACAAGAGACGTAACCCAGCCGTTACAGCGCCGATGTTTATTGCAGCACCAGGTTGGGTGTCAAAACTTTGGACGTAAAAGTCGACGCTCGTAAAACACGATCGCAGGTGGATTAAAAAGGGACTGAATTTTGAGCCAGCGGCGGCAGGGTGAAGGAAAATGGAACGTAGTTGTAGTAATAAGCTAACAAACAGGTATTTTGGTTGTTTTTAATCCCCAACGCAAAAAGAGGGGTGTTATAAGTTTGACGTGTCTGTCTGTCTGTGGAATCATAGCTCCCGAACGGATGAAGCGATTTGAGTTTTTTTTTGTATTTAAGGTGACTTGGACATGTTTGATGAAAATCGGTTGAACCGTTTAAAAGTTGTGGGAGGTGAAAGAGGGGTAGAATAACTGAATGTCTTCAAATATACTCGAGTGGGATCTCAAATGAAAGAGAATACTGATGACTTGATCGAGAGTGTAATTAATAATTTCATGACATTCAGGGGTTTTTCAAATTTTTCAGTTTTGTTAAAATAATTGTACTCACAGTGCCAGATTAACTGATTTTCCCCTTTGGCTAATGGCTCCTTATATTGAAGCGAACAAGTAATTATTAAAAATGTACCTACTGTAGCTATAACATGTGTTGTTCCTCCTGCCTTTACCCCATACTAGGTGGGGTCGGCATACCATGATTTCATATGTTGTCCTAAAATTCGGCTATACTTTTACCTATGACCGCACGTATTCGGAAATAGCTAAACAGTTTTTCCCCCGATCGACCCTGGTGCCCTAAGTAATTGCTGCTTTGGTGGACAGTGGATGGTCTATGTGGATCACGAGGTCCTGGGTTTGACTCCTGGGCTGGTCTGAAATGTTGAGAGTTTCTTTCCTTTATACGATATTTGCTACGCCTTCAACAAATTTACGGAATTTCATGTAGGTAGGTGCCTACTTATTTCCATCGAAAATTAGTATTGATACAATGCTTAACTACGGTAGGTACTTCCGAAAGCTTTTATCATAAGTAGAAATTTCCCAAAATAGATTGATTATAATCTATCACGTGATAGATAAGACAAACATATTTCAAATCGTATCTATCACGCATAGCATCGTGTTTACAGCTGGATCGTATTTTTATTGAAAACCCATTAGGAAAGTATTGATTCAGTTCCGACGTCAGGTGATTTACATCGCAGCTTGGTAATTCGTTGCCTGATGGACGTCCAGTATAAATCAATGTTGGACCCCCGCTAACCGGACATTTATCTCGGCTCTACGATAAAAAACTTCGGTACGGAAGGGCTGAAATGTACGCCCGATCGCGGAAACTGGCGTGTTTATTTACTTTGTCACGTACATGGAAAACAAAAAGAAAACCGAGTATTTGAAATCGTACATGTCTTTTTTTATTATATGAATACATTATCAAACTTAAACTTCAGTAGGTATCTATACTAATATTATAAGGCTGAAGAGTTTGTTTGTTTGTTTGTTTGTTTGATTGAACGCGCTAATCTCAGGAACTACTGGTCCGATTTGAAAAATTCTTTCAGTGTTAGATAGCCCATTTCACGCGGGTGAAACCGCGCCGCGTCAGCTAGTATTCTATAAAAGTTTGATACTTTTTTAACTAACAAACAATTAGTTTGGCCTGGTACGCCTAAGGTCCGGTTTATATTTACAGACACAGTGCGTCACAGTCAAGTAGCGTGTCATACACCTACAGACCCCGTCTATTTACACTAGTTAGATACACTTGGAAGTTTTTTTTCTTGAAAGAAGTATCCCAGACGCGGCGCTAATGTGTTAATGGCGCCCATTGTCATTTGGTGATGACGGTCTTATTGTCATTTGTGTAAGGTGCTGTCAATTTTAGTTCAGGTTTCATGAAAAGGACTCTACAGACAAGAACCGCACATACAAAATATTCTTTCCGCGAATACCGACCGGGCGCGATCCGTGTCTGTAAACGTCTGTGCGGCCGCGTTACGATAGATATAAATACGTTAATAAACATTGAATAGAATAATTATTTTGTCTGTTACGGCACGTGTCTCGCACGCTAAATGTCTGTAGGTATAAACGGACCTACGTATGGTAGCACCGGAATCCAGGGCGTTTCATCTAACAGTGTTTCATCCAACTAATTGATCTTTGGTTTGTTAGTATGCATGACTATATTCTTACTGAACCGGTAAGAATTAGTAAAGAGAAAACAAATTGTGTGCGGAATAATATCGCGTGCGGAATATATATCAAAGCAGAGCGTAGGTATCTCGTAAGTTACGTAAAGGAAAAAGAATGCGACACCGTGTCACAGTAGATATATTACAAGCAGTAGTTGGACTTCATACTAAAGGTCGAAACGCGAGCTATACCTACGCAGCTCGTACGTGGGGTGATCGTGGGGTGAAGACCGTTGCGACTGTGCCGCGGTGACGAACGCAGTGTATTGGATTTTTTAATTATGACGACTAGGAAAAAAGTTATTATTTTTATAAAGTTTGATTAATATTTTGTATTCTAAAGGCATAATTTAATAAATATATATATAAATAAATGCTTAAATGATAAAATTGTGTAAATAGGTAAATGACGTAAACGTTAATATAATATTATTAAATAATTATTTATTAACTTCTTCATTTAGGTTGTTTTCTTTGATTATTATGTAATACATAGATTTAAATCTTATGATATGTATGTTTTGTATTCCTGTATTTTAAGGTAATAAAGAAGTTACGTAAAGAAGTTGTTTGAATTTAACAACATTATTGTGTTGCTCATACTTTAATGTATTTGAATAAAAAAAGTAAAGAGCCAGCTGATATCAATATACCTATCCAGATTTTTTTATTAAACTACTAGCGAACCCGGTCAATCTCAATTTGTTTTTTGTAGTTCCTTCCCTACATGCCAAGTCAGGGTCAATTTTTTATCGTCTATTCTATAGTGTGGGGGTATCGTTATCGGTATTTTTGTACATTACATAAGGGGTTAAAGTGCTAACATAATCTACGGAACCCTACACTGCGCGTGGCCCGACACGCACTTGACCGATTTTTTATTATTTGGTCACCTAGTGTGGTGGTAATAGATAGATGGCATCACCAAAATAAATATATGAAGGTCCTTCAAGATCATTGATTAGTATCAGCCTTATTTAAATCTACCAATCAAAAAACAACACGCATTTTATTGATCACTTCCTATTTTACTACAATTTACAAAGTATTTTATTTGTTTATTTAAAAAAAAAGTATATTTACAATCACATAACTAAATGGAAACACAAAGTTGGCAAATGTAATTAAAATGCTGGAGACAGGCAGCCCTATCACATGTTTACGGAGCGCGCGGCTGTAGGTATTTATTTCAAAAATATGGCCGAGTTATTATACTGCTTGTAATATATCTACTGTGACCGTGTATAATATTCATGGGAAGGCATAATTTCATTTCAGGAGACAGCTCGAGCTCGCTGGCTGAAGATTAGACTCTTGTCTCGAAAAAGATGTAATGAAGGAAATTCGCGACCGAAATTAGAAAATATGAACTTCAACATATTTCTTTCTTTTTAAATTGCCCTTGATTATAATTAGATGGATTAAGAAAATATTGAATATTTTTTCTGTGAACTTCAACAAACGTCTTGATCTTGAAAATAAAGATCAAATGAAAAAAAATGGGACCACCCTTCCAAACAAAAACAGAATTTTTAAAATCGGTTCACAAATGACGGAATTATCGCAGGAAGTAGGTACTTAAAAAACATACATACATCCGAACGTAGAACCTCCTCCTTTTTTGGATGTCAGTTAACAAAAAATATGACAAGCAATTTTTTAAATAACTACATAACTATCGTTAGTATCGTCGATTGGCACCTGTTAAATCCAATGAAGACACATTGGTAGACGTATCATTTACCTACCTACATATAGGAGTACAATTTTGTCCATACAATAGGTATTTGAAAGACCAAAACTATCCTCATATGGGATTCCACTCGGGTATTCTCGCATTACGACCATCTTTAGATATGACTCGGCATATTGTTCTAAATTTAAAAATACTTACGTCTTCCCAATTCTATATAAAAGGGGACAAAGCCAACAAAGCTATCAGGGATGCTTTTGAATATTGAGAGGAATGTTTTTCCGATTTAGATAATAATATTGTCATATTATTGTGCTTTATGAAATAAATACCTAATCTTTGATATTGTAGGGTTTCAAATCAGAGTAGACCGGGGCCTATTTAAAAAATACAAGCATAAAATAGCGGTATATAATGGATCGAACCCCAGAACTTCTACTTGTAAGTTAATGCGTTGACAACCGTGTTAGGTCAGACTTTAGAAAACGCGTACAATAGGAACAAAGATGGAAGAGGTAATTCAAAACATGAAAACACTTTCCCGATATACCTATTTCCATGTGATATTATAAAAAAACCTTAACCCTTGTGCCATTAAATATGACCAATATTGTCCATCAGCTCAACTATTCCTTAAGACAATAAAGTGGGTACGACAATAGTCCGACGGGTGGGATTTAATTTAACCCCTTTCCTTCATGTGAGCTTTTTTAGCTAACCTTGTAATATATGACCAAAAATTAATTCCCTTCAACAAAATTATCCAGGAGTGGGTAGGTACCGACAATACGAGTAGTTCAACGGACGGGGATCAAAACTATATGACCTCGATATTTTGGCCGCCCCCTTAACCTTTTTTCTTTTGGTTTTTAATTTATTGAGGCTTGAGTTAAGTCATTTATGGTGTAGGCCTTTGATATATATAGATTCTTTTATATTTTTTAAAACAATATTTGCCATATCTTTTAAATATGACTAGGTATTATTCTAGTTCCCCTCCAATTCGGGAAAATCCAAAAAGTGTTTGGAGAGAGTAGGCCAATAGGCCAGCAGACGGGAGTGGTACGATGATTGTGGATGGTAGTGGAATTGAATGGCATAGGTTCGGATGCGGCCCGAGGCACCTCCAACTTTTTAGTTCTTGGTGATAAGTCCGACTTCTCTACCATTGAGCTATTGAGGTACATTAAAGTACTTAAAACGTAGGTGCTTATTATTAATCGACCTATTAGGAGACGTTGAAATCATACCGTTCGTGGCAACAGTACAAACGCATTACTGCATCATTAATCGGAACGACGAACACAGTCGGTAGCGAGAAGAAATGGAAAATTGTTGTAACTACCCTCTATTGCTACTGCGCTTATGAAGCTTATAGCTTTCCGTTAAGGCTTTAGGTTCTCACTGAGGGATATATTTGGGCAGGTATACTGGAAGCAAAGTTAAGTTTTATGCATGTGCTACAAAGTGCCCCGGAAAAAACTATTTTAAATAGAGATTTTGTCAAGTAAAGGTTTTGCTACACAGAGAACGGGATGGGACGGCTCGAGACTATCGTGAGTCTATCAGGTGCTAGGTACTAGTATGCTATTATTATACTAGAGATAATCTTATTTTGGGAGACGGTTTTGGTTGTAGCAGGTATGAGTCATGAGAGCTCAGTGGATATGATCTCTGCATTCAATTCGGAGGGCACAGGTTCAGATGTGGTCCCAGGCACCTCCAACTTTTTAGTTATGTACATTTAAAGAAATTAAATACCACGTATCTCAAACCGCATTGGGCCAGGGTAGTGGAATATTAGCCTAACCTCTCTCTTTCTGAGAAGAGACTCGTGCTCAACAGTTAGCTGAATATGAGTTGTTAATGATAGTAAAATGTAGATGGTAAACTGGTTTCGATGTCACAGGCCTGCCCTGTATAAAAATTTATAATGCGTTGTTTGTGTGCGGACGATCCTTTATGAAAACGCCACACAATAACACGATTTGCTGTCACCACCTAAGCGTTAGCTAAGCGTGAGCGTTAGCTTTACAGTTTTCAATGTTCTGTGGTCACCACTATTAAGAACATCCAAAACTTCCTGAAATGGAAAATGTTGATGAAGTACGAAATGGTGATTGTAGAGAATATGTAAATAAATGATGAATAAATGATATTATTTCAAATTATTTAAAAACACGTAATAAGTAATAAGTAAATGTCTAATAATCAAGATACATAAACAATTTTTCATCAACCTATTAGCAAATAAATACATTGATTGATTGATTGGATAGAAGGCGTTTGTGGAAGTTCATCATGATTATATAATGATGACGAAGCATCCTCAGGAGATGTTGACTCTACAACGTGCAACGACAACATCTCCTGAGGATGCTTTTTTTCGTCGACTTTACGCGGATGATAGCAAAATAAATAAATCATTATATAATGATTGATTGATGTCTTAGCTTACAATCGCATTTTCTACTTTGGAGGTGAATTTCTAAATTTTAGATATGCACTAATTTCCATGCTTATCTTATATCAAAAGATGCAACTCAGTTTACAAATAAGTCGCTTTGCAAAATGGAGACCCTTTATAGAGAGTGTGGAGCCACTTATATTGGAAAACTTTATGCGCACTTATACCATCCGTTTTCGACCGGATTCATTTTGTTTATTTTAATAGGTCCGTCGGAGTAAGTATCTTCCGCGCAGGCTTTGGGGGAGCGCCGGAAAATTGCAAACATAAAGTTTCTAATCGACGGATCTTTTATTCCCCAGCTTCGAGATACAGCCCATTAGCTTTGTTATGGGGGTTGCTTAAAATTTATTTTATCATCTTTTGCCACGTGACGTCTGCTTCTCGGCTTAATCTTTACCCCGAAGACAGTTGTTTGACGATTGACAAATACATCATACTAGCGGATGTCCGCGACTTCGTCAGCGTGGAAACCCTAACCCATGTTTTTTTTTTGTTATACCTAAGTACTATACATGATGTTGGGGAGTGTTTCCCATAACTCTGGGATTATATTCTTTACCGAAAATAGTTAAAAATGTTCAAGGAACATGTGTCCTAAAATTGATATGTACACTGTATTTTCGGGGTAAAATAATATAATATATTATATAAATAAATATAAATATTACTTTTGTAAATAGATCTTAAAATTGACCCTTATACGCATCCGATTATGAAGTAGCCAAGTTTTACGTATTTAAAAATGCAAGATAGATAGATAAAGGCGCGCGTTACATGGATAGTCGAAATCATTACTTTGCATGAAAACATAAAAAGTAATTATTTGAATTACTTTGCATGAAAATATAAAAAGTTTTTATTTTTTTAGTTAAACAAAAATTAGTCATGCAGTTCGGCTCCTATAAGTGGACTCGTCAACACTTTCGCACGTACTTACTAATATTATAAATGCGAACGTTATTTCTTTGTTACGCTTCCATGCCTAAATCACTAAACCAATTTAAAAAAGCCTTTCATTTCAAAAGCTTAATTATCAGCGAGTAACAAAGGCTATATTTTAATTTCGTGACTACTACAGGACTACGTGGGTGAAACCGCAGGATGTCCGCTTGTATAACATAAGTTAGATATAGATTCAATAAATCGTGATTTTAATGCGCCATTTGAATTTAATAGTTTGAATCCAATATCTTTTATATGTATTACACTATCAAATACGTTCGGCGATATTCGTACGCGATTTATATGTCTCTCACAGCGGGGCGCAGACGGCCATACATTACGAGCATTAGAGCCACCGCCGTAGTCCGTAGTCCGTAGTCCAACTGTAACTAACGTAGCTACCATGAATACACCTAGGTCTTATAACCTTTGACACAGGGACTAAAATTCAAAACGATTTTCCACCCCTGGTTTTAAAGCGGTGACAGACGTGCCAATTATGTTGGGTTCCAACGCGACCTGTTTCTATATTAATTAATATTGTAAAGAAAAATATTTAGTTGTTTATGTTTGTTTGCATTGAATCGGCTCTGAAACTACCGGACCGATTTGAAAAATTATTTTAGGTAGCATTAGCATCCTATATTTTACTGGTGAACATACACATAGTCCATATTGTAGCTCCGTATTATCACGCGAACAGGAGCTACGTTGATGAATCCCCTTGATGTCTGTTTGTAAGTAGTTAATATTATATTCAACCTGTGAGCTTTTTTTTATTTATTTTATATTCTATACAACTTAGCCCTACACTGACTACAATCTTATCTAATGGTAAGTAATGATACAGTCTAAGATGGAAGCGGGCTTACTTGTTATGAGGAGGATGAAAATCCACGCCCCTTTCGGTTTCTACACGGTATCGTACCGGAATGCTAAATCGCTTGGCCGTACGTCTTTGCCGGTAAGGTGGTAACTGTCAAGCTTAAAGTAGTCGTAACTTAAAGATTCTTGATTCTTTAAAGAAACTTAAAGAGCTTGAAGAAGTTATTTGGACTTTCATTCTTTGTTTGCTGATGGGCGTCTTATCAGACTGGGTGTTGATTTCTCATAATTACGTAGAAGGAAACAAAATAATTTATGCACTGAATTATTTACTTTAAAAAATCGCAATGTATTATTCCAATCCATTAGTGATGAAAGAAAAAATTGATATAGGAACGTAGCAAACGTAGCTATCATTAAAAACAATATAATCTTGTTAACTGACTAAGTTGTAACTGGTAGCAGTTTTGAGGTGTCAGAAGTTGGCACGTCTGTGGGTTATTTAAATACTCCGGCGCTAATTTAAAGGCGTACGTTAAAATTGTAATTGCTTACCAACGGACCTTTAATTGTTGCACTTTGTTAGGAATAAACGCTCATATATTTTGCCCGCGAAACGACGCGAGTTTAAACAATGGGGCCGTGTTAAGCTAATAGTAATAATAATAATAAAAAATTAACTGATATATTTTAATATGCTATAACAGTGTAAAGTTAATTCATCTTTTGCCCTGCATTCTGTAAAGTTACAGCGATGTGACATCGCTCATTTTCATGGCAACTACGTTTTTAATGGCATTTTATTTTTGGCATCCCATAGAAATAATTAAAATTCTAATAAAACTTGCTATAGACGAATATTACATCGACGAGTATAAAATACCGGAATTGCGGAATAACACCCCAGTTTTGTTTGGCATTCCAGCAGCATTTTATTTATTGACTTATATAACAAAGTCCTCCACCGCGTCTGTCTATCTGTCTGTCTGTCCGGGAAAAACCCAAAACTACTGAACGGATTTTTATGCGGTTTTCAGAAATAGAAAGATGATGAGCAAGGTTTAGGTACACAATTTGTCCAGTTAATAATTTAAATCAAATGTAATCATTTTTCACGATTATCTCGTGAAAAATTTACAATAATTAATTGATAAAAGCTATTAGCTTATTTAGATAGATTTAATCAAGACAAAAAAGAGACAAAAATGGTCTTAATATAAATGAAAATGCAAAAATGAGTTTATTATACCGAAGTAGGTAACACAAACACAAACAAACCAGTCTTGTTCCCGGTGGCGTGTGAAATGAAAGCGACTACAAAAGTTCAGAAGTTTCGCCCTAAATCATGCTGTCAACTTACAAATGTTTTTGCATCTAAGAATTTACAAAATCGACCTTATTTGCAACAATTTAAAGTCCACCGTGAATGCAGTGGTATGTTAGTTAGGTGCAAGCCCAGGGGAAAGTGTAGTGAAGGAACAAAGATAAGTCGGGATTGTCGCAAGGCTTCGTCTGGGAGGAAATTACAACTAGCACAATACAAAGAGCCTGTAGGCTTCCTTTTTCTACTTTTAAAAACTTTATTGTCTACTGTTTAAATATAAGATTGCGTTTTTAATATTTAGTATGTTTTATAATGCATTCTCGCAATAGTTATGTAGACGGAGTTATGTGTATCTAGCGGATTTCCCTGTTATTTCATCCGCGTAATTCCCTTTCCCGTGGGAAGTAGAGAGTAAGTTATAGCGTATGTTACTTGCTGATAATGTTGCTTTCTTATGGTGAAAAAATGTTTAAAATCGCTTCAGTAGTTTCGGAGCCTTTTGCTACAAACTGCCGAAAAAGTCTTTCTTCTTTATAAGTAGTAAAGATTTAAGGATTTTGGGAATTATATTTATACCTACTTACTCATGTTTTTTATTATTTACAAAAAGTTATAATAGATGGTTAATGGTACACCATAATACTTTCGTCGTTATCTAGGTCAATCATAATGGGAAAATATCGTCCACAAGTCTATTCTAGTTAGTCTGGCAAGTTCGTATGATATGCGGGCGACGGGAGAAAAGACTGCGCGGGTGTGAAATCGTGCGTGCGGGGAAGTGAGGTACTCAGTCGTGGGTTTTTCATTCATCGCTACACGCCCCCCGGCCCGCGCGGACCATCGGGAGTGTTACGAACGAAGTTGCCATGCTATAGGAGTTGAAAATGCGGGAGATATGAACTCTTTTGCATGCAACTTTTTTTGGCATAGGTAGGCATCGATCGTAGATCGTTAGATGGGCCTCAAAGCGTCGCGGAATTGTCATTGGTTTCGCACATTTAGTACGTCATCACTCGTAACACATTTCTCTTTATTCATGTTGTGGCTTGTGTTTTTACACTTCCAAAATGAACACGAAGGCATAATTAAGGGATTAAAATAAAAAAAAAACAGTAAATATTTTTTCAAGTCCACGTCCACTCACAGCATGCGCTTGTTACGTACTAAGATAAGATATGCGTGCACGTCTCTGGGTAATGACATAAAATTGTGCGTTCTTTAGTATGGAGAGGCCCATCTAACGATTTATATCGATGAAGGTAGGTACAATTTACAACGTCCTTGTAGCCTCTTTGCTTATTCTAAAATTAGGTTCCCCAAAAGGGAAACTCGTCGAAGTCAAAACGTAATGACAATATCATCAAATAATGGAAGCGAATGAGAGAAAACAGTGCGGTGCCTCCGCGGATAAATGAAAATTCATCCGAGCAAACAATGGCGGATCCGTGCTCATTTATACCAAAACAAACATCTTAGAACGAGGCCTGAAGTGCTTCTGAAATCAGTATATTAATGTTGGATTCGAAGACGAAATTTCGTTGAAAATTATTTGATTAACCTTATCTTGGTATTCAATGTGAAATACGTTTTGCCGAAATCCTTATTTCAATAGACATATTTGAACAATTTACTTTGGAATGGGTCTGAAATTCTTTTCTTTTCACGAGAAAAAGGCTTGACTTAAATCCTGTATGAGACGATGTAGTTCTTAGATGTTACAGTATAGTAAATGAAGCCTTTACAGGAGTCGATGTTGTACCAAGTTTAGAAATCATAATCAAATTATGAATATGATTAGCACAAAGTTTAAAAAAAAGCCAATTGCGAGCGTGTCAACAGGACGGGATGAGACAAACGGAGACGGGACAGAATAATGTTTCAACTTCCACGAAAACGAAGTTGCGAATGTCCGCTAATAGACCAAAAATAAAGACAAAAAGTTTAAAAACAAAATAAGAATATTTTGCCATTGGTATATTATCTTTTAAATTAAATAAGACTGATTGATATCTTCTTTCCCCTCCAATTCAGTGGCGGATTTACAAATTAGTCACCACAGGCTTTTAAATTTTAGTTCACAATCAATATAGTTAAATGTTTTTTGTCAACAAAATTAGAACTTTTAATGTTTTACTACTTTATAGTAAGTACATAGATGTACGTACAATAGGATTGCATTGCATAAATAAAATTATAGATTATTTTTAACACTCGCTTTCTTTTTTATATTAGACTGTTTAAGCCAAATTTGCGCCCTTTTCAAACCTGCCGCCCTAGGCTCTAGCCTACTTATACTGGCAAATCCACCACGGCTCCAATTAGTCCTAAAAACTGTGTCAGGAGTGGGTACGACCACAGAATTTAAAACACTTAAGCTACGCTTACAATAAGTTGACAAACCCCAAGCCATAGACAAACTCTAGACTAGGATTGTTTCTTAAGTTCAGTCCATAACGATAAATAGATGCTTGAAAAAGCAAAAAAAGCGAATAAAGTCTCACGCCTTTTCTAAACTCCAGACAATATGTAAATTAGTAATCAACTCTTGTTTTTTAAAAGTAAAATAGCCAAAATGTTGAGATAAGAAACGGGAAACATCGAAACTCTGAATATTCATTAGTGTTTACTTAAGCCCGTCGTAACTGCACCTGTATAACTGTCTCCCTATCTTTATCGCCATAGGGTGCATCTTAATGTCGACAATTGCCAACACCTATTAAAAGTGTACCTACATAAATATTATCCCAAAGTAACCTTACTGGCTGAACCGCAGATACCGCAAGCGACCCTAGTCCCTGTCCAAAAAAAAAGTGCCAAGAGCCGCGCTCTAGATATTTTTTGACTACTTTTAATTCAAGTGTTCTACCTTTGCGTCTAAACTACTGTACTGTTTATGATGAATGAGGTGCCAATTAATTATTCATTATGGCCAGGGTGACCAAAAAAAAAATATACTCAGTATAAGTACTAGAATATTCTAATTCTTTAACGATTACAACACATACATACACAACTTGTAACTCTTCCACGTAAGCCTGTTTCCATCTGAATGCATCGTCACTTAACAACAGGTGAGATCGCAGTAAAAGACTTACTTGTCATAAAAAAACATAGATTTGCCAACATTAAACTGTATAAGTAACTGAAACACAGATGAGATGCTCCGTGCGTGCAGGGACTGCGTAGTTAAAAGCAATTATAGAGATAATAATATTATGCCTGTGCAAGACGTCTTTGTGTTGAGCAAACACGTGGTTATTAAAGACTTAGCGCAGTAGCTTTTGTAAACATCGTAGTAAGATAATACACCGTCGAATATTATCAAATGTATATAGATTTCAAAGACAATTGTATTATTATAAGTTATTCAGCAAGCATAAAATTTAATGTCGCTGAATAAAATTAAATATAAAATGTCCCACCACTTAAGCGAGTCGCAGGGAGTCGCTAGATGTTGACGCCTCAGAATCGTGGTGTTTGGAAGTCCTTACAATAAGGTCCAAGTCCAGCAGTGGACATCCATCGGCTGATGTGAACATGTTGATGAGATTGACAGAGAAAACTATTTCATGAATGGGTAGTTACATTACTAGTGAGTAACATTGGTATATTAGAATGACATTTGCTATCAACAAACAGGTCACGTGATCATATTATCGATCGGATCTGCCATTCCCATACATTTTTTAGTTTTTTTAAGCGTTAACGTTTGTAGAAAGAGAATCGACATGTCACGTAGATACTGGCCATAGTTTTCTAGTATAATATAAAAACAAATAAGCGCGACTAATTTCAAATAAGCCACGTGATTATGAGTGATTGATAACCTTTAATAAAGAAGTTGTGTCAGCTAAAAGCCAGCAATGCTTAGATAACCCAAAACAATACTCATTTACGAACATGAAGGCACTTGAGAATCCTTAATATGCAAATCAAACTGTTTTCGGAACTAATTACTCCTCTCATACACTGAGATAAAGGCGTACACACAGTTTTCGAATAATATCTCCTAGACGAGAGTTAGACGGAGTTTATTCAAGGTAAGTTTCGGTGCAGTGGCTATGTAATAGAGAAGTTTGCTTTACAGTTTCTTGAGATTATTATTGAGCGGTAATGCAGGTAAAGTTCTGTCTACTTGTTTACTTTCTGCACTTGAAACCTGTAGAGCTTGCGTATGCTCGTGTAGGTAATATTTAATGAGGCATAATATGGCGAATCTACCCTACTTTAGTGCACTGAGGATGTTCTAACTGAACTGGCGTTGATGGCTTAATACATTAAAATTGTAATTTTATGTATAGTATGCATTCGGTGAGACCAAAATTGCTTATAAACTTCACGTTCAAGATGATGTAATACTTGAGCTTTCTAACTTTTTCATTGCAATTAAAAGTGAAATTACCGGGTTTTTAAAGTCTTCTAAGAACTATTTCTAAGGGTATCTACCCTTAATAGTTCAAATATAAAGCGTTAAATGTTTTTATACTAACGGGTTATGTAAGTAATTACGAGAAAATTAATTTTTGGTTCAGTCAAAAATTCAATCTGAAAAAATTTGTGATTCGAAGGCACGTATACTAAAGCCTCGAGGGCCATACTGTTTACTAACAAACACATTAGAAATGAGGGTAGAAAACGCATGTCGTTTCATATATATTTTTTTTTTAATTATGTATTGTTTTTTTATAAAATTTTATTCAAAATATATTAACTATATCTAATTGTTTTAAGCTTATTAATCAAATGTAATTTCATTAACTTGAGACCAATTTGATTATAATTTATACCCTCATTTATAATGTGTTTGTTGATAAACAGTACCCGAGTATGGCTTAGTTATAGATGTATTTAGTTCACGATAGCCTGGGTTCGAGTCCTGGGGTCGGGTTTTGAAATACTAGGCTTTTCTTTTTTCTTAGAGATTTTCAGAGAAATTTTCACTAACATCCCTAGACCGCAATTCCGCGTTTGAGTAGCGTGGTGGGTCTATGTCGTATTGTTACTCATATAATTTGTTAGATATTATATAGTTACTGATCTATTTTTTTATTGAGAAAGAATACAATAAGGAACTTAAGCTAACTTATCCTAATAACTATACAAATCATGCCCACGTGCAATAGTGGCAAGAATACTGGCTGAATTTCCACGCTGGACAGCCAGGCTGATCCATTGTGCAAAAATTGAGCCAGCCCTTCTGTCACCGCGGCTAGTTCCCAGCCGCGGTGAAATGAATTGGAGTTTTTTTTTGGCACTGCGACTCCATGAACCAAGGGTCTCCACGGTAAAATGTACAAATATGTAACTCTCTGTCAGAGAGGCATACCTGTGCCACTTACTGGTTCCAGCTTTTTCTGCTGTGGCTCCCGGTCTTGATTCTGTCTTCCTGATATGACACACTAGCTGACGCCGCGCGGTTTTACCAGTGTGGTTCCCGTTCCCGTAAGAATTCGGGGATAATATATAGTCTATAGCCTTCCTCGATAAATGGGCTATCTAACACTGAAAGAATTTTTCAAATCGGACTAGTAGTCCCTGAGATTAGCGCGTTCGACCAAACACACAAACAAACTCTTTAGCTTTATAATATTAGTCTAGATTGGGGCCCGCCCCGTTAGGGCGACCAACCAGCGAATTTATTTAAAAAGTTACTGATTGTTTTTTGCTCACTTAACCTTTGTATAGCTGTATAACGTTTAAAAGGTATATTATCTGGGTAACTGTACTTATTGTGCAAAATTGTCGTGTATTGTTGAGGTAACTTTCATATTTTAACAGCGTAAATAGGACAATACTGTGGAGCGGACGGCATCGTGGCAAAGTCTCAGATAATGGGTAAATGGGAGCAGTTGACAGTACTGGCTTTGTCCAATACCTACTCGATACCAATATTTGAGGTTTCCTGTATTTTTGAAAAGAAAATTCTGAACGAGACTGTAGTGCAGAATATAGAAATTCAAGACTATGATGTTGAATAACTTTACTGTATTTTATTATTGAATCGCTTTGAATACTGTATATTATTTTATGTAAAGTTGCATGCTGCAATTTTTGCAATTTAATTAAATTATGACTTTTTTATACTATACAAGTTAGACCTTGACTACAATCTCACCTGGTGCTAAGTGATGATGCATTCTAAGATGGAAGCGGGCTAACTTGTTAGGAGGAGGATGAAAATCCACACACCTTTCGGTTTCTACACGACATCGCACAGGAACGCTAGATTGCTTGGCGGTACGTCTTTGCCGGTAGGGTAGTAACTAGGCACAGCCGTAGCCTCCCACCAGCCAGACCTGGGCCAATTAAGAAAATCTCAAGCCGGGGATCGATCCAGGACCTCCGTCTTGTAAACCACCGTGCAAACCACTGCGCCAGGCTGTGAAAAGTAAAACCATTATCTCTTAGATAATGGTTATAAATATGACATACGGTTAGGCACCATACATTGAATACCTCCTATACATTGAATGTTAATAATTTATGTATGTTCAAAACATTTTAAATCGTTATAACGTAGCGCGTTACGTAAAACCTAAAATATTTGAAGTAAATATAGTTTTAAATAATAAAATATCGCCGAAAAATAATAGCTACATCTATTCAATGATAATTAATGAGAAAATTTATAGATGATGTTTTATGGCACAAATAATAACTTTTCCAAGAAAAACGATTTTCTCGAAATAAATAATAAAAAACTTAAAATGAACAGGAAAGCAACGTGGAAATTCACAAACATTAAATCTATTTTTCATGTACCTCTTCTGTGTATTAGCATTCACATATTAATACATGATGAGCTTTAAGACTCTTTAACATTAATTCTGAAGAAATACACAATATTCTGTTATCGACATTACACAGGCGCTTTCGCTTAATGATTTTGTAATCTCTTATCACGAATGTATTGTGTTAATAAGTACAATATTATGTACTCCCAAATTAGCTATAATACTTCTTTTCTCGCTTCATGTATATTTTATTTATATTTAATATACCTACAGTTACTGATGATTATGTCATACCAGTCATCAAATACCAATGATTAGGGGGTAATGTAACTCCATTCGTTTTCGATGAGAGCTTCTAGGTGGCTTGTCTTTTCTGACAATTTACATACAACCAATTTATAATTCAACCAATTTAGATCAAACTTTGACAAATTACTATACACTTATACCGTTCTCATGAATAACTCTATCTATTGGTGAAAATCGCATGAAAATCCGTTTAGTAATTTTGAGTTTATCTCGAACAGACAGATAAACGCAATGGAGGACTGTGTTTATAATATGTATAGGTATAACATTTTTGGCGGTACGTCTTTTACGGTAGGATGGTAACTAGCCACGGCCGAAGCCTCCCACCAGCCAGACCTGAACCAATTAAGAAAACCTCAATCGGCCCAGCCGGGAATCGAACCCAGGACCTCCGTCTTGTAAATCCACCGCGCATACCACTGCGCCACGGAGGCCGTCAACTCTTTTCATGTTTAAAGTGTGCCGCTGCCTTAATGTCGAGTCCCACTTAAATCACGTATCCCCGAGCTGAGAGATCCATCACATTAAGTATAAGTGGCTATTTACTGGCTAATATAAATGTGTCCTCATTTCAAATGTTAAACGAATATAAGGAGATAATCTAAAGATGCAGCATCCGGGCTCCATCCGGAGGCAATTTCACGCCACGTCGTCGTAGGCCTCTTGTGTAATTCGTTCCTCTCAAATCTGGCCGATGAAAAATTTTGTATTTACTTTATTCATACAGTGTAATTTTGCTTGTGTCACTCGCTTATTCACTGTTTATGCGGTGATTTTGTTTATAAAAGAGCTTCTTTTATTTCTTTTAAACAGAAAAAATAATAGCTTTTTCTTTTAAACGTGTACTTAGTAGGTACGTAGGTATCACAATAGAATGGTCGAGTATCGAACCCTTGACCGTTTTTCATAATCCAGCGTCAATTAAGGGATTTCAAAAAGAATAATTGTCATATTTTTATATAATAAGTATGCGACTATCCACTATATATGTGTTAAAAATCTATGGTTTTAACTTAAAACAATAAATCTCTTTCTATTTGTCTGTAATATTTTGTACCTACTGTAGGCAGCAGGAGCGATGGTTCCTAAGGACCCGATTCGTTACGGGTTACCCTTTAAAAATCCACGAGTTTTATGGACGTTACTTACTTGAAAATATCAGTCTTCGCTACTGGAAGGTAGAATATATTGCTTCAATGCATTAGATAAAGATCTAGGAAAGCACAAACCAGCCTAAATATACAATTTATAGTTCAAATTCTAAAACTAAAAAGCATGCTAATGTCTTGGCACAGAAACTAACGTACCTAACAGTTTTGAGCAAAATGTAAATCACGAAGCCAATGAGTGAGCAAACAAAGCATATTCCTGCTAAATATCAACCATTACCTCTCAATTAGTTTAGTTAGGTGAAGTGCATGCACCATTTCGCGTATAAATTAGACTAGTTAAGTGCCGTACAGGAATTTAATCCTCATATTTCGTCTGCGCTGGGGTTCGGCATATCTCCTTTGGAACCTGCAAATAACTTTGAACAAACGATTTTCGACTCCACTGACTTCTAATTAAGATTTAATTTCGCCTGTGAACGTTAATTATCCACGATTTTATGTCTATTGTTTTTGGTACCTGCCAGGTATGTGTTGGAATTTGTGTTGTTCATAAGCACCGAAAGTTGAAGCGGAGTGTCGGACGAGTATTTAACTCAAATGCGCTTAGATTAGGAATCCTTTGAAATAGATCCTACATAGATGTAACATTATTTAAGGTATCTTTATCTTGATACTATAGATGATGATGTGGAAGATATAGTGCACAAAGGTGCATTTTCTATAACCCAATAGATTCAGGACATGGCTGACATGATAGAAAGCGGAATCGATGGCTTTACGTTCTAAGTTTAGAGTGGTACTGAGATATCATAATTATTATCAACATATTTTAACAGCCCATTACAGGTCCAGGCCACCCTCTTTATAGGAGAGTGTATATGAAAACCCACCACGCTTCTTCAATGCGGGTTGGCGGGCTCATGTTGATAAAGCTTGATTTTGTAACGATCATTAACAGATGTTAATGATCGTTCATTCATCGATTCAGACTGCTAAGAATTTACTGAGAATTTCGAAAAAGTACACCGTAGACCCGGACCTAGTATGCGAACCCAGAACCTCGTGATTCAAAGCCGCAAAGGTTAACCACTGGATCACAACTAGATAGCTACTGAGAAGCACTTGAAAACATATCAGAGAATTAACCTTTCGACTTATATAATAATCATATAAGAAATATAATAATCAAAGGACCAACAAAGTCCATCTACGGAAACTTAAATACGTAATTTAGAACTTTTTAAAAGTCAAAGTTAAATCTGAAAGAAGTCCTTTTGATAGCCATCAGATAATAGTCGAAGTCTTTATTTATTTCTCGTGAAACTCAGTAACATAAACAACGTACGATAGGACAAAGGGCAGACAAGCGAATCGAACCTTCACAATTTAGAGGCTCGGGGAGAAGGAAACAGACTCAATTACCTACTATCATTGACTTCCCGTTTATCTAAGACTCCATCTAAAGTAAAACCATTAACTTAAGTTATATTATATCCCTTCTAATTTATCATTTTGTTGAGTAACTCTTACGTTATTTTACTATTAGATATTTAAAAATTATGTATTTAAAAAAAAACTCAAAAATCCCTTAAAATGAATTAAATGTAAACCTCAATGTCAATTTAAAACTTTTTTAATATTGATAATATGGTCATTGGTCACGTAAGCTGTTGTTAGGTTAGCTAATTACGTAATAGAGAGACAGAAGGTCCCTTCATTACGGACTGAATAAAGAACCGACTTGGTATTACATGGATCTCACAACTTTTTACGATAAAAAAAACATAGGTGGGAGAAATGGTTTATTTTACAAGTGTTGTTTTTAATGGCAATACTTATTTTTTATTGAGAAAGAAAGAAACTTACCTAACTTATTCTAATAACTACAAATCATGCCCAAGTGGAATGGAGGAAAGAACAATGGCTGCATTTCCGCGATGGAATAAAATTATTTTAAATTAATTAATTAATTTACTTTCTTATAGTCACTTCTAAAAAGTCAGTCAGTCAGTGGAGATTTGAAGCCATATTAGTCATTGAAAAAATTACGAGGTGCTTACGAATAATTATTACTGAGTAGAAACCTTTGGATTTGCAGCGCTTAAACGCTTTATGGAAAATTTTCATTTTACAATGGAACCCTAAAGAGATATTGTGATTACAACCTTTAAAGGTAATAATTAAAAAAACCTCGACGATAACATAAAATAAGAGTCCGCGAAACGGAAAGGTGAAATGAAAATTGAAACGACTGCCTTTTCGGGGTCAACGTAGCGTTCAAATTAAAAATGGTGAAAATTGACGGGAAAACCTGAAAATATATAAATCTGTGGGCTGGCGGAAAATTAAAGCGCTTCAGAGGCGGCGGCGTGTTGCCGCGTCGAAGCCTGATCCGATCAAAGCGATTTCCCATTACTGTGATTACATTCTTTTCGGTGCAGTCAACGTAGCGTTAGATTTTTTATATGTAAAACGAAAAGAACGTTAATTACAATTGAATGTTATTTGATTTTGTAAAATTTTAAATTACAGGAAAAACAGTTGTTTACAATCAGTCATTGTTATTCTGGCAAACTTTCTTTTTGCAATATTTGTAGAACATTAATTGTAACGGAATGGTCTTGTTGTTAATATTCGTATTTGTTTTATTTTATAATAACATATTTATATTAGGTGAATAATAAAGGTAGGGCATATGTATGCATTGCGAGCCGTGATAGCCCAGTGGATATTAGAAGGGCGTAAGTTCGAATCCAGTCGGCATGCACTTCCAACTTTTCTCACTTTCCACAATATCACGTGTCTCAAACGGTGAAGGAATAACATCGTAAAGCAACCTGCATACCTGAGAATTTTCTTAATTCGTGAAATATGCCAATCCGCATTGGACCAGCGTGGTGGACTATTGGCCTAACCCTATTCTGAGAAGAGACTCGTGCTCAACAGTGAGCCGAAAATGGGTTGCTAATTATGAAAGTATATATAATACTATGTCTTTACTGACAATCGAATAAACATCTAATACAAGAACGTCTGCCTTATTAATAAACCACTAAATCGATGGGTTATTAACAAATAATAATTATGTAATTACCTATTTCAGTACTCCTAAAACGCTCTTTTAAGGGGTTAAAAGCAAGGAGCCTAGTTTTAAAAGGAATATAAATTATAATGGTCGTTGAAAAGCGGAAAATTTAAACGCTACCCGCGGCGATTGCGTCTGAAAATTTCATAGCAGTTAGCACTGGAATTGATATTAAACACAATGTCACGAACAAACACAAAATGCGTATTGTGACTGCAATTTACTTCGTTTTATGCGAGCTCTGTTTTATTTTAATTTAAAATGTAATTGTAAGAATAGCCATAATGTTATCTCCGATAGGAAATAAGTGAATAAAGATATGTTTCTATAATTAAATCCACAGAAGAACCAAAGTCATCGAAATAGCTCATTAGGTCGCGAAGCTGAGGTGCCACTAGTTTGAAGAGCCAAGGATGTTGAGGTCTCAAGGTGCTGGAATGGTGACCCCGCACCGGCAGGCAGTGTTAGTCGACCCCCTACTAGAGAATAAGCGTGTAACAAAGAGCCGTTGGATCTAGGCAACTCAAGGTGAAGGTGATGATCTCGTCAAACTAGTGGGATATCATTATTTTAGACAAAATACTTTAATATTACAATGTCTTTGCAAGGCGAAGGTCTTGGGTTCGATCCTCGGATGGGCCGATTGATTGTTTTCTTAATTGATCCAGGTCTGGCTGGTGGTGCTAACAGCCCCGTCCGTGTCCCTTACCGGCACAGACGTACAGCCAAACGATTTAGCGTTCCAGTACGATGTCAAGTGAACACACTAGGTTTTACGTTAGGTGGCGTTATACCATAGCTCTAAAAGTTAAAGTTTTCTACTTTTATTTTTCGAGTGTCAACAACTTGACAATTCAATAGTAGTCACTGTTTCAAAGAACCGAAAATTATGCTCAGAATGCTAAAGGAATTATTCGGGAACTCTCCGAAACAAGTCTATTGAGTTAACTTATAAATGTCACGTCTTCTTCAATTCAAATCTTGTTTCAAATCCCGTCTTGTTTCCCAAAATACGTTTATTATAATCGTTATTTATATCAATTCGAATCCCGTTTATTGGAACTGACATAGAATAGATTAAATAATTATTCTCGTGGCGTGCTAGCGTGGATTGTTTGTTGTTTGTGATACTAGAATATTTTTGTGTGTTAGTGTTAGTTTATGCTATTTTTAACAGACTTCCTTTTTTTGAAGTCGGTTTTGAAGCCAACCAGCCACCACCAATTTCACCAATTCGGACCAATTTTGATAATTCGTTTTTTTAGCAATTTAGAAATTAGTCTTCATCTAATATTTGTATTCTTAAATCTAGTCATTGTATCATCAAGCGCAAATGGAGGAATAAAAAAAATCATGTTATAATATGTTTAATTAACGTGAAACTCGATTAAAATTAAATCTATACTAATATTATAAAGAGGTAAAGTTTGTAAGTTTGTAAGTTTGTAACAATTCTTTGAAATTGGGTAATCTTCGGAACTACTGGTCCGATTTTAAAAATTCTTTCACCAGTAGAATGCTACGTTATCGGGGAGTGCTATAGGCTATATTTTATATTTCTATCATATATAACTACTGAGTTATCGCGGGTTTTCTCGTACAGGTCGGAACGAAAAACTTACTTATTCGCATGCGCTGCCTCAACCATTGCGTATAACTGAAATAAATGTATGGAGGCTTTTTGAACCTTTAAAAGTTCTACAAAAAAGTCCGCGATACCATATATCTATCTTTTATATTTTAGCAGTTATAGTACCTTTAGTACTTTAATAAATTATTTAAATTTTAAACTAAGATTTACGTCCTTATTTACACAACTAAACTTAAATCCTTATCAAAATAAATTATTTAATAATTTATTTAGGAGAGGATATTATAGAGATAATATTTGCCCTTTACAGTATGTTAATTAGTTATGTAGTTTCGGAGATAATACAAAATTTCTGAAAGTCGCAGAAATGCCGCTATATGACGCCCCGCGGTTTCAATTACGTGGTTCCCGTTCCCGTGTGAATATGATGACCAAACATAGCCTATGACACTCGCAAATAATGTAGCTTTCTATTGGTAAAAGAATTTTTCAAATCGGTCCAGTAGATCCAGAGATTACCCCCGACAACCCCACAAACTTTACCTCTTTATAGTATTAGCATAGAAGTCACTTGGGAAATTATAGTCTTTTGGTCATTGCACCACGCTCAAAAGGCTGGACCAATTTTGCTGAGGGTAGGGATAGGATAGGGGTAGGGAAGGCGTAGGATAGGGGTAGGGTAGGGGTAATGTAGGGAAAGTGTAGGGTAGGGTAGGGTAGGGTACGGATAAGGTAGGGGTAGTGTAGGGTAGGGGCAAGGTAGAGGTAGGGGAAGGATATGGAAGGTATAGGGTAGGGGAGGAGTAGGACAGTGGTAGGGTAAGGTAGGGTAGGGGTAGGGTACGGGTAGGGTACAGGTAGGGTAGGGTTAGGGTAGGGGTAAGGTAGGGGTAGGGAAGGGTTAGGGTTAGCGGTAGGGTAGGAGTAAGGTAGGGGTAGGGTAGGGGTAGGGCAGGATAGGGTATGGATAGGGTACGGGTAGGGTTAGGGTAGGGGTAAGGTGGGGGAGGGTAGGTTTAGCGTTAGCGGTAGGGTAGGAGTAAGGTAGAGGTAGGGTAGGGTAGGGTTGGGTAGGTTTACGAGCAGGGTAAGGTAGAGGTAGAGAAGCTTACATCAATTTTTACGCGGACGAAGTCGCGGGCGTCCGCTAGTAGTTTTATAAATTAAATGACATTTATTCCCTTAAGGCATGATATTAGTTATATCAGTTTTAAGAAAAACTAACAAAAATCTATTGAGAATAATCAATTTTACATAAAAAAGGAACCCACTTCAAAGATGTATTTCAGTTATTTTGATTTTAACACATAATAACTAAGCTGATTTTATTGAAAATGAAATGTGACCAATCTGAAAGTATACTATTTCATACAAAAAAATAATTGCAAAATTGTTTAACAAATGACGAAGTTATGAGGTAAAAAACATTGAAAAAAAACATACGCGTGGATTTGAGAACCTCCTCCTTTTTTAAAGTCGGATAATGATGATAATCAAAAATACCTAACCATCGCTACTTTTAAAATAACCGACGCATACAATTTACTGGAAAACTACATTTCAAATTAGGGATGAATGGTTATTATAACTTTCAGCTATTCGTAAACTTAATTATAGCTAAGAGCAGCATACTTTTTAAAAATGCTATTCACATTATTGATAAGCCATTAGGTCAGTACTGATGTAGATTTGACATCAGGCGATTTACATCGCAGCTTGGTAATTTATTACTAGATGGATGTCCGGTATAAATCAATGTTGGTCCCGTACTAACCGGACATTTATCTCAACTCGGCTCTACTGCGGATTTATTATAAAAAAACTTCAGTCTTCTGTGCGCAAGGGTTTAAGTTAGAGATCTGATATCACTCAGTAGCGTACCTTTGAGGGGCCTTGTATCAAAAGTGAAGCCCAATATAAAGGGTTTCTTTTCAAAAAAAAATGTATAAAGAACCTATGAATATACTGGAATTCATAGGTTCTTCAAACCAAGGGACATTACATTTTATTAATTTTAGCGTTCACGGTTAAGGGACCGTTGCAGTTCAGGGAGCCCGTTTTACTGATGCTGCTGATACGGCCCTGTTTGCACTCTGTACCCTAAAGGAATATAGGAATGTTTGTACAAGGTACTATACCACCAAGATTGTACAAGGTACTATACCACTATCTTATTTCTAACTAGCGGAAGATCGTCTTCTTTCACTTCATCCGAGTGAAATTTAGTTTTTTACATATCACGCGAGAACCATGAATCCTTCTGAGATATTAGCCCTTTATGTTGTCGAATGACCTTTATTTTCTAGTTTTTATGACATTTTTAGTTTTTTTAAACTCCCATTAAAATGGGTTCAGCCGTTCCAGACCTTTCCCTCTCCTTATAACTGTACCGCTTAGCTTTCCACTCTAGGATCAAGGATATATCATCGCTTATCATTTCGATTAATCTTATCATTAAATAAGGTTGATTGGAACGTGACAGGTGGCAGCGACAGCTATTGTACTATTATTTTGTAGTAGAGAAAACAACTCGAGCAGGTCCCAGGACTTTTGAACTTGGGACTAGGTCAAAGGGATCCCTTGAGAATGCATCAACACTCACCTTTCCTGCCCGCCATGTTCTCCATGCCCACACAAAACAATTTATGATAAACAATAATTACAACACAAAACATTATTGCACAAAATCACTAACGTGACTGGCAGCGTGACGGTGTCTACGCTGCCTAACAAACAACTGATTGATTGCATTGCATCATCAATTACCATCAGGTGAGATTGTAGTCAAAGGACTTTAACTTAAACGTTAACTTGAAGAGAATAATAAAAAATAAATAAACTGAGCTCAAGTCATCAAATACCCTCTTATTTACACCAACACTGATACTACTCTACAATAACATAAATAATGAATGTTAATACTACCTGTACATGAGGATCTTGTAATATGATACCTAACTTTATTAAAAAAAATCCGCTGTCGGATACAACTATAGATAAAGTGGAAACATAAAGCAGGGAGTATAAGTTTTGCTTTCGTGCAAAAAGTTTAATTTTGCCCGAGTGTTACGAGCACAGAGCAACGGGTGTGAGACGTTATTGGGCCGAATACAACAATATGGCGAGAGAAATTACCTACCAGTGGAAAATTTGAAGCACCCTCCCGATAAGCCCGAGGGTAAAGAAGCGATAAGTGATTTTTTGCGGCACCTCTTTTTTATAGCTGCTGAACTTGAAAATAATATTGTTAAGATTTTTTAACTGTATGATAAAAGGATATTTTTTTCATATATTTTAGTTTTGTTTTCGTTTAATTACAGTATAGTATTCACTCTTGAATATTTAAGTAATTTTGGGCTTTGAACAATATTATTTTTCATTCAATTTACATGCTAAATAATGATATCACATAGAAGTAGTTGTGTACCATAGAAATAGAGTTATGTGGTCTTCTACGCCAAAAGCCAAGCCAAAGTTACACACACACGTATACTTTTGATCTCTTGATCAAATATACTCTTTACACAACACGTATACGCTCGCAACTTTGTCGGCGTGAATAACCTTTAGCTTTATTTTCATTGATAAAAATACCATAAAAAAAACAGCATTTATTGTAAAGTGACAAATAACTAGAAACAACTTGTACTGATTTACGGCGTTCTTTATAAGGCAATAAAACGTGCCCGTCCGTCACCGGTGCCTCTCCGCTTTCTTCATACATCACCAAAAGAGAGAATTGAACCTATATTGAAGAGTAATAAGGCATTTTCTAAGTGCATCCTGATATCCTGATCTCATTATTGTCGTCACACAAGATTCTAGTCAAGTGTAGTGTCAAAAACTTATAACCTGTATGCCTAGTGGGAATTTTCAATAATTTCATACTAGCACGTTCACGTAAACGCGAATTTATATGGAATTGAAACAGTTGTGCAGTAGTGATACTAGATGGCGCTGTTTCAATTCTTTAAAATTCGCGTTTACGTTAACGCGATAGAAACAGTATCAAACTGCCATTAGGCCCTCAGATAAAGAGTTTCAAATCTCAAGACACACACACTCTCACACACAATACATACATACTGCTTTAACGCGTAAGTCCAATGAGAAATCTGATATATTAATATTATTATTGACATACACATCGATATTGCGTAATATTATAATATGGCTACTAAACGCTATATAATTTATGTTACCCTGGTACTTTGTGTGACGCTTATGCATTAATCGGTGATTTCTGCCGGTTCACTCTACATAAACTAAGCAGCATAGGAGGAATTATATTTGTCTGATGTGTCGTGTCGTGACACATCAGAACATAATAGGTACCATACATTTAATATTCGACACATCAGAAGCCATCACGACATGTCACAACACATAACGTTGCCATACAAAATATGTGATACCCATACTGTTCTGATGCGTCACGACACGACACACCAGAGAAATATAATTCCGCCTTAAAATAACTTTCAAAAAGCATTTATTGTAAAGTGACAAATAAGTAGAAACAACTACTTGTACTGATTTACGACGAGCGTTATTTATAAGGCAATAAAATGTGCCCGTCCCTCACCGACGTTCTCCGCTTTCTTCATATTTCATGAGAGCGAGCTTACGGTGAGCGTAAATTTGTGTTAGGCAACGAGTTTGCGCTTCAACAGCTGATATTGTAACATATTACTTACCTGCATGGCTTCTGGAAATGGGTTCTGGCGATATTTTTGTTTTATATTCCTTTTTGGCTGAAAAATGCTCGAGATTCACAAGTATGTTTGTACTTTACGTCGCGATAATTTTAGTCAGGCTTCTAAAACGTATGCGTTGCTAGCTCAGCGTTATCACTATTCGAAGATACAAATACACACACTTAATCACATAAAATTTCATCATGTTCTATTCATTATTCTAACGGCCAAAAAAAGTGTCAGGACTGCCTGTTTATTGGACTACTTACACTAACTTTTGCCTAATACAATATCTATACTAATATTATAAAGATGAAGAGTTTGTTTGTTTGAACGCGCTAACCTCAGGAACTACTGGTACGATTTGAAAAATTCTTTCAGTGTTAGATAGCCCATTTAACGAGGAAGGCTATAGGCTATATATTTTCTCCATACTCCTACGGCAACGGCAACCACGCGGGTGAAACCGCGCGGCTTCCGCTAGTCAATCTATATTTCATTATACATTCAGAACTCTTTCATCACTGAAAGAGCAGTTTCCTCTCTTCTATATTATTCTACTTTAATTGCTCAATAATGTAGGTAATTCCGGCACTCATCAACTCCAACCTGAACGATGATTACACGAATACAAATAACAAGCTGTATAAATGATTCAAAGCGAGTAAGCAGATGAAATGCGGTGCGAAAATTGTACCTACAGCGGCGGCAATAAATTAATAATTCCGTCGAAAGCCAGCCTGAAAAGGCTGAAGGCTTTCAACTCGACAATAAGACTTAACTGAAAGGCTGTTATGCCTGTCCCTATATTTTAAAACGTTAAATAATAAAGCAAACATTTCTTTAAGTATTTACTTTGACTTAATGTCTTATGTTTAGGTACTGGATCGTTTTGGTTGAATTATAAAGTTGAGAAACTTTTATAAAGTCGTTGTTTAAGTGAGTATTCGGTTGAGACTGTCACTTGTCATTTTCAAATCAATCAATATAATTTTAAAAATATTAATTTAGGTACCTTTGTACTCGAAAAAAACCTTAAAATGTATATAACTTTGTACACACACTAAAATATTAAAATGTATCATCGTATCTTTAGTGTATAACTAGCTGACGCCACGCGGTTTCACCCGCATGGTTACCTTTCCGTAAGAATACGGGGATAATATATAGCCTATAGCCTTCCTCGATAAATTAGCTGTCTAAAACTGAAATACTACTGCTCCGATTTGAATTTTTCAAATCGGAGCAGTAGTTCCTGAAATTAGCGCATTCAATCAAACAAGCTCTTTAGCTTTATAATATTAGTACAGATGAATAATACTATTCTCTACATCTTAACAAAAACATCCTAACAAAATGTATTTAATCTTACCATACACATGACATTAGTTACCAATATAGTTAATAAGTACATCAATTCGTAAAAAAAATACATTTATAAAGAAACAAAAAATAAATAAAATTAAAAACATATTCGTTAATTCTAAGTAGGTTAAAAAACGTACGCATAAAGCATTATACATATAATATTATATACTTCATAATATTGTAATATCCTAACACAAATTCATAAGACAAAATAAATATTTTGTTTCCTTTTAATTAACTTTGGAGAGCAATAAAGCTCAACGTTTTTATTAATTTTAAAATGGTCTGATACTGTGGGTTTTCCATAAAATGTTTATTTTTATTAATTGCTTCCAAAATACAGCTTCGAAATGTTTTTAAGAATTTTGTTTACTTTACTTTGAATTGAGTTCTTGTTAATTTTCATTCGTGTAAAATAAAGTCGATTACATTTTACTTTTACTATTAATAATTTAGTACTATTATACTTATATGAAGCATGAATCTATATAAAAACATAGATTCGAATTAAGAACCTCATTCTTTTTTTTGAAGTTGGTTAATAATGCGTAATTATGATGCCTTATTTATTCAATGACATGTCAAGGCCGAATTACATTTGTCTGACGTGTCGTGTCGTGACGCATCAGAACAGAATCGGCATCATACGTTTTGTATGGCAACGTTTACACATATGTGTTGTGACATGTCGTTATGGCTTCTGATGTGTCGCATACAAAATGTTTGATACCGATTCTGTTCTGATGCATCACGACACGACACGTCAGACAAATATAATTTCGCCTTTAGCCTTTGACTGCAATTCCATCTAATGTTAAGTGATGCATTCTAAGGTGGAATCGGACTTACTTGCAAGTGATACAATGATATTCTACCCATACCTCTGATGGTTTCTTTGCTGTATTATTACATGCTGGAAGGGTGGTAACTGGTTTTGTTCACACGAGACCTGCACGGCTATTTTCTAACGATGTTTTGTATAACTCGCAAGTGCGAGTTTCGAAACCACTTCTATCTCTCTCTGTTTAACACGATAATATAGAATGAGAAATATAGCGGTGAATTCGAGTGATTGCGAGTTATACAAAACATCGTTAGAGAATAGCCGTGCTGAGCCAATATAGATAAAATGAAATCCTTAATTGACTTGCCGAGCTAGGAAGTAAACGCATTACTCTCTATACTGTCTGAAAGACACAGCATTACCAACTGTGCTAGATTTGAAAATCTATAAATTAAAAAAAAAGTAAACTAGGTAACCTAAACTTTCAACGACACGGCTACCTAACGAGACACTTTAAATTCCAGTTCGAAATAAAATACAATAGCACTACTCGATATAAGGCAACGAGTGTCAATATTGTGCACCCATTGTGCGGTTATGTTTTCTTTTCAGCTGAATGTAGGAAACCTTAGATCTATTGAGTAGGTATTGGACAAAGCCAGCGCTGACAACTGCTCCCATTTGCCTATTGTTGTGGATATTGCAACAATAGCGCAGTACTCCACCCTCGTGCTGACCCATTTGTGCTGCATCTGTAAAATATGAAAAGTTACCTAAACGCTCTTTTTTAAGAGCGCGCAGCGCGTCGGTATGATGTGGATAAAATTCGAAGCTCAAATAAGACGCCGAATTATGACTTTCACGTGAGTGAAAAGCACGGAGCGATTGACGCGCGACGCAAATTTTATGACGTGAGCGCCAAAACCATATTTACCTAATTGCAAGAAAATAAACAACTTAACGAAAAACAAACTGGCCATGTTCAAGATATATACCTAATTTTCTATAAAAAACAAAAATTTAAGAAAATAAGCAAAACATGTATTTTTCAAAAAAATAAACTATCGAGAAAAGTTTTACAAACTAACACTTTGAAATATCATTTACCCAAATATCAGGCTCCTAACTTTTCCAGAATCTGAGATCCAGAACTATTTGTAACCACCAAATTGCATATTGCACACTCTTAATGTTTTTTTTTGTTTGAACTACGGTTGCGCGCAAATAAATATACGGTTGCACTGCTATGGCCGAGATTTGTTTTTACGTATATCCAGTGAAAAGCTACGTTAAGCCGTTTCGAAAAATTGAGGTTGATTTTTTGCTGTAGGTACTATGACAGCCGCAGACAATTAAAAGCCAATTTTTAAAAAATAAAAACTTGTGATGTGTATATATGAATTTCGTTTTGTCAATTTATATTCCAGCTGACCTATTCACTATTTTGGTCTTTATTATTAACCTATTAAAATAAACATCAAATCAATTTGTATGTCATCTACATACTGTATGATATCCACCTGTAAGCACCGGATCACATTTGTTAAATAGAATCTCAATTTCGTATATGACAACTAGCATAGTCAATGATAGTGAATTAGCCTGCAGGGAAACAATTTTTATAACTACGTTGACGTATGGCTATAAGAATAATGGTTATTCAAATATATTATATATCTTTAAATAAAATATAAAATTAAATATCTTATTTTATAGAAATAATTATTAAAATCATAAACTTAAAATAATGGTGCTAACTAGCTCAGTATTGAATGTCATAAACTGTTATTATTATCACATTTGATTACAATCTATAACAAAGTAAATGTGTGATAATAAGTCCACGTTTAGACCGCTGAAAAATTGACAGAAAACTGTAAAAACATAAACATGAACAGTACCACTGGCCCTGCTACATCAAGAGGGCTATTCAGTAACGATGTTTTGTATAACTCGCAAGTGCGAGTTTCAAATTCACCTCTCTCTGTCTGTCTCCATACTACAGAAAGAGAAAGATAGAGGTGAATTCGAAACTCGCCTTTTCGAGTTATACAAAACATCGTTACTGAATAGCTCTATAACCAGATCTAAACCAAATCAGCAATTATAAATTCCAAAATTGACTGCAGCTGAGGAATACGCAGCAGCATGCTGGGAGCAAACCGAACTGTGTTTCAGATGGTATCTTGAACTAACATGAAAATACATGAAAGGGAAATGCAGACTACATCTTGTATCACAGAGAGATATTCATTACAACATACTTTACAGTCGTTAGTAGTCAACGCCACGTGGCTCCAGTGGTTAGCCTATAGCTCCTACATGCATGAGGTCATGGGTTCGAATCCTGGGTCGGGTTTTTTTTCTTTTATATGTCGGGATATTTTCAGTAATATTTTAAATCCGGAGTTGGGAAGTTGGTGATGTTACAACCCGTGCTTCGGAGAGCATGTAAAAAGCGTCAACAAATCGGCATAGTACGTATCGGACGCATCGCATCAAAAGGATTTTTAATTTTACGGTAGATTCCACTGACACTTGTATGACGTGCTGTACAAAGATTACTACAATCCGTTTGATGCGGATCTGTGGACGCCTACCTTTAGCCCGTTACATCTAAGATCTCTCTGTCATTGATCGCTAAAAACATTATCACCCTAAACCCACCAATCTACATTGAAGCAGCGTGGTGGGTCTAAGTTACATATCATTGATGGCTCTATAGTAGGCTGATAAAGATAAATATTTAAAACGTGCTTAAGTACTTATTCCACATTTCGTTTAATGTGACCCAAGAACAGAAAAGAAGCCGTTAGGATTTCAAAATATAATAACTTGTCCAACCAAAATTGGACCATAAAAGGGAGTTATCGCTCCCTTAACCCCAATCACAATTTCAGTTTGAACGTACCATAAATATTGTCCGTCTCTTTCTGGCAACAAAACGGATTTTTTTTTTAAATATTGCGGGTAAAAGGATTTCCATAAATTGTCTGAATGTGGCCACGATGGTGGGTACCGTGTTGTGTGCTTTTCAGTGATGTTTTATGAGCGGTTCGATTATTATGTATCGGTATCGCACGCGAGGGAGCGATGTGTTTTATTACCTGTTGAAGTTGGCTGATGAGGGTACTTTGACCCACATATTAAGTTGCCTTTAGATTTATTATTTTAAAGTAGATCACTCTTTTTTTTTATTAATTACAAGTTAGCCCTTGACTACAATCTCACCTGATGGTAAGTATTGATGCAGTCTAAGATAGAAGCGGGCTAACTTGTTAGGAGGAGGATGAAAATCCACACCCCTTTTGGTTTCTACACGGCATCGTACCGGAACGCTAAATCGCTTGGCGGTACGTCTTTGCCGGTAGGGTGGTAACTAGCCACGGCTGAAGCCTCTCACCAGACAGACCACCAATTAAAAAAATCTCAATCTGCCCAGCCGGGGATCGAACCCGGGACCTCCGTTTTGTAAATCCACCAAATCCATTAATATATAAAAATAAATAAATAAACTTAAACAATACACATCACTATCTAGCCCCAAAGTAAGCATACAGAGTAGCTTGTGTTATGGGTACTAAGATAGTTGATATTATAATATTCATATATATTTAAATACTACATGTAAATACTTAAATAATGTAGTTGTGGGAATCGAACCCACGGCCGTGGATGCAGAAAGCAGGGTCACTACCCACTGCGTCACGCGGCCGTTTATCTATACTAATATTGTAAGGAGGTAAAGTTTGTGGTAGGTATTGAAGTGTTAATCTCTAGATCTCACCATCATTAACAACCCATATTCGGCTCACTGCTGAGCAAGAGTCCCCTCTCAGAATGAGATGGAGATGGAGATTCCTCTGGAATTTACGTAAAAAACCTAAGAAAAACGTAAAGAAGCTTTAACACTTCGAGCATAAAGGTCGATTGATCTTTAATGCGAGTTCAGAAAGTTAGGAGCAGTCATAAGGATGTAACTTAAAGTGCGATCTGTGGAAAGAGCCTTATCTTTGACATCTTTTTGTTGAAGGTCAAAGTTCAAGAAACCTTTAGCTTTCTTATTTATAAAAGAAGCTTTATTTTATTAAAATAATAACTTCTAGCTTGGTGATATTTACTTTGAAAAATGAGTGCCATTAAAGAAGATTGTAAAAAAATGGCAAGCAATTTTCGCGTTGGTAGTTAATAATCTGGATCGGTGGTGGAGTGGTTAGTGTTTGGTTCCCAATCATAAGGTCTTCGGTTTGAACCATGACTTGGGGTATTTTTTTTGTTAAATATGTGAGAGTGCAGGTAAGTAATGGACAATGGTAACGAACTCTTTGTTACAGAGCCATCCGGGAAAGTACTATCGCCACAGTTATTATAGCCGTCATGCAGCATTGCTGCATTCTTTGGTGATGTTACACTCCCGTACCTTGGAGACCACGATATGACGTCGTCCTCGGCCATCACACATCTTATAGAAGTCAATAATTAACATTTTCAAAATTCATTTATTTCAATTAGGCCTAGGTAGTTAACAAGCATTTTTGAAACGTCAGGTAATAATATTATTAGATATTGGTGATATTAATTGGAGGAAAACTTAAAATTAAAGTTACGAGGGTTCCAAATGCGCCTTGGTCCAAGAACAGCCCACAACAAATGGCTGAGTTTGGGTTTAATTTTTTTAGTTTATCACCATTTTACAAATTTATTTAGAACTAAGTACACAATCGTATATGGGAGGAGCGTTGTAGGTCTAAGCTCCATATTCCCTTGCGGGAATATTGAGTCCCTGGTGGTGGGAAAAAGGCCTGACCGAGAAGCATACTGTTAAAATAAGCTAATAATGAACTATAAAAAACATTTTCCAAACAAAAATGTCCTGATTTCTTACTGACTGAATGAAGTCTTTGGAAACTTTTTGATTTTATTTTTGATGCCTTGTAATAATAAGAAAGACAAAGGCAATCTTTCAAGAATGTAGGTCGGTCACCAATGCCGTGTCGCCGGAACGTTAGCGTGCAGTTTCTTCGAGGTTTTTCGCGAAACACCGATCGCTGTTGCATGAGGAATGGCTTCGATTGTAAGATATTTTGAAAACGTGCACGACGCCCGTACAACACAAATTGTTGAGAAAGAAACTTCGCGAATAACATTATTCGTTAACTTCTTTTAGCTACGTATTTTACAAGCTTTTACGAGTATTTAGCTTAGCCCAATTAATGTGGAGCCGTGATAGCCCAGTGGATATGACCTCTGCCTCCGATACCAGAGGATGTTGTTTCGAATCCGGGGCATGCACCTCCAACTTTTCAGTTGTGTGCGTATTAAGAAATTAAATATCACGTGCCTCAAACAGTGAAGGAAAAACATCGTGAGGAAACCTGCAACAAGAGAATTTTTTTAATTCTCTGCGTGTGTGAAGTCTGCAAATCCGCATTGGGTCAGCGTGGTGGACTATTAGCCTAACCCCTCTCATTCTGAGAGGAGACTCGAGCTCAGCAGTGAGCCGAATATGGGTTGATAATGATGAAGTTATTGTGTAGGTCAAATGTAAGGTAAATTGGAACCACTTCCTCTCTTTTGATTGGACTTATTATTTGGTATACTTAGTTTTTTTTTATTTCTTTACAAGTTAGCCCTTGACTAAAATCTCACCTGGTAAGTGATGATGCAATCTAAGAGGGAAGCGCTAACTTGTTAGGAGAAGGATGAAAAACCACACCCCTTTCAGTTACTACACGATATCGTACCGGGAAATCGCTTGTATACGCTTGGGTACGTCTTTGTCGGTAGGGTGGTAACTAGCCACGGCCAAAGCCTCTCACTAGTCAGACCTGGACCAATTAAGAAAACCTCAATCGGGGACCGAATCCAGGACCTCTGCCTTGTAAATCCAACGGAGGCTGCCAGAGTTTTTTGGTGACAATACCATAATATGGTACATAGAGCTAGTAGTCTGATGAAAGAAAGACAAACAACTCTACTTGTAACCGTGCCTTTTAAATATAAGCCGACTCTATAACCAAGAACTTATCTATAATTAATAACTACTCCCTAATTAAAAAAATATATGTGCAAATAAATCTGACACTTTAGTAATTTGGTGTGATAAAAATAAACGTGAAATTTTTCGTGTAAAACTATCGCCATTAAAAGCAACTATTCCAAATATTCGCACAATGTGAATGAAAATTGTGGAAACAGCAAAATTTTTTAATTAAACTTGCGATGTTGCATACAAGTCATGTTTAATGATACAGTTTCCATCATTTTTTTGTTATAATCATTGTCGTCGTCGTCGTCATCAACCCATATTCGGCTCACTGCTGAGCTCGAGTCTCCGCTCAGAATGAGAGGGGTAAGGCCAATAGTCCACCACGCTGGTCCAATGCGGATTGGCAGACTTCACACACGCAGAGAATTAAGATAATTCTCTGGTATGCAGGTTTCCTTACGATGTTTTCCTTCACCGATTGAGACACGTGATATTTAATTATTAAAATGGACACAACTGAAAAGTTGGAAGTGCATGCCCCGGACCGGATTCGAACCCACACCCTCCGGAATCGGATAATATATATAATCATAGTTGACGGTAAAATAGATGGCGTAGCTGATGAGCTGATAGTCATCGGCGGTACGTCATTGATAATAATAGGTATGTGTTCGATTTGAGGTTCTCCCTCAAGGAAATATATAGGTCAGGTGAGATTGTTGTCAAGGGCTAACTAAAAAAAATATCCCAAGCTTCAAAAGCTATGAATATGGCTTACCAGACAAATACAATTTAATTAAATACTTATTAGATACACAAAATTGCGCTAAAGTGAACATTGCTGCCATTTACTTTTCAATTTCTCTTTTGTAAGAAACACATAGACATCCCAGATCTAACGTTATCGCGTGCTTTGAGCAATATCATCAAAAATCGGAGTCGGTATTGCTTTTTTTTACTACTATTTACTTCTGACCAAAAGTTAGCAATGCTGCTTGGCGGAAAAAGCAGACGATCTCTGTCACAAAACAAAAATGTACTAGATTAGACAACTACTAAAAACACATCAATACAAAAGAGTTACCGATTGCTTAAAATGTTTGCTTACTCGTTTATACAGTTTAGTCAATATTGTTGGAGTCTATGGCCCACTATGGTTAGAAAATAAAAGCATATTTAGCATTTTTGCTGTTAGTAAGGTGAAAAGTTACAAAATGAAAATTTCGTAAAATTAATAGGAGTCGTCAACGGTTTTCACAAGCAATCAATTCCCAAAATGACGCCAATATTCGAGTGAACGAGTTTGCGGAATAAAATAAAATCCTACCGCCGATTGCCATCCGTCATTACTCATCCGTGACAAAGTGATAGCTGACATAGAAAAAAAGGTAATTGATTTTTGGGAATGACCTAAATTTATTAAAAGAATTATGGATGAGTCAGGGTATTGATGATTGAGTGCTATGAAATAGATTAATATTAATTATTATATAAATAAAAGTTCAGAAGTCCATCCACTCGATATATTATACAGCTTTATTTTTAACTGACTTTCTTTGGTCATATTTCCATGGAGATGACACGTCCATAGAGAGACTTGTGGTGCAAGGAAAGGTGGAGGGCACAAGAGCACGGTGGCAGGTCACCAATGCGCTGGACTGACCAAGTAAAAACCGCTCTCCATGGATCGCTCCACGAATCACACTAGGGAGGAATGGCGACGGATAGTGAGGCTTGCCACCGCACCCAAATGACGACCACGATCACTCTGTCAAGAGTGTAACGACAAAGAAGAAGACTTTTATTTTAATTAAAAATATTTTTATCGTACTCCTCTTGAGTTACTAATGTCACGTCATTAAATTAAATCGGAGTAAAGTTTCCCGTTAATTAAAAATGAACATAAAACGACAAAGTATATTTAATTACATGACTCGTAAGATAAAGTTAAAAATAAATGAAAATCGAGGTGTGACACGACACGGCTGATACGTGAAATTATAATGAAATATTTTTTTGAATTACCCATTTTCATATAATTTAAAGTTTATTAGTTTTAAACTTTTAAACTTTAAGTGAGTGTTTGGATATAGTAGAAGATATTCGAGTGTTCTTCCCTAGTTTCACCCAGCCATATCCTGTTAACGTCTGAATATATCTCAGAACCATCGTTAAATAAAACAGTTTTCACTTAGAAAACCGCATCCAAATCGGTTCATTAAGTAATACAATAATCGGTTAAGTAATACAATGCCGCAGATAGACACTTATAGCAGTAAAACTCACACCTCTTTTTTGAGTCGGGGGTTAAAAACGAAGCATTCAGGTTTAATTTTTCGACTTTACTAAATCACCATAACATAATAATCTATACTTACTTGCTTGTACATTGCTGATATTTAGAAAGTTAAATAAATATGTTATATTATGCTAGTTGCCTCGACTGGTGACAGAAGGGCTGGCTTATTTTTTGCACAAAGGATCAGCCTGGGTGCAAAAATGCAGCCAGTATTCTTGCCACCATTCCACGTGGGCATGATTTGTTATTAGAATAAGTTTATTAGAATAAGTTAGCTTAAGTTCCTTATTGAATTCTTTCTCAATAAAATTAAAAAAAAAAATTAAAATTTCAAAGTACAGTTTTCAATGTACCCTACCTTCAGGATTCGACCTGTTACAGTTTTATTATAAGTATAGATTTAAATAACATGCAAAAAATTTTAAAGAAGGGAAATGTTGAATGTTTACATCGATTTCGAAGACGAGACGCGGGCGTCAGCTAGTATAAAAACAAAACAATAAGAATAAACATATTTTATTTTCACACATTTAATTTCAAAATTAAACAATTTCTACATAATTTGTATGTAAACGTTCCCCATTTCTTCGTCTACTAAAATCCGAAGTAAGTTTCAGCTAACTTCGTGCCGTCACAATATAGACGTCAGTGTAACTAAGATCACAGCGCCGCTTAAGCCCAGGGCGAGTTCAAGCGTTCCTCGGGGAACACAAACTTTCGCATAACTTCATATTGAAATCATATCAACTTGCGTCGAGATAACGCTGAGAGATTTATTTGTTTCCCCGAATACATTTTATGTGAGAGCCTATTCAGAGTGGCTATATATGGGGTATATTTTTGTCTGTATTATCAACCAACACGCTGCTTCATTGCGGGTTGGTGGGATTAAGGTGAAAATGATTGCCTCTTTTACGATAATTATCAGATGTTAATTATAGTGAGAGAGCCGTGATAGCCCAGTGGATATGACCTCTGCCTCCGTTTCCGGAGGGTGTGGACTCCGGTCCGGGGCATTCACCTTCAACTTTTCACTTGTGTGCATTTTAAGAAACTAAATATCACGTGTCTCAAACGGTGAAGGAAAAACATCCTGAGGAAACCTGCTTACCAGAGAATTTTCTTAATTCTCTGACTGTGTGAAGTTTCCGATTTGGGCCAGCTTGGTGGGTTATTGACCTAACCCCTTTCATTCTGAGAGGAGAATCGAGCTCGGCAGTGAGCCGAATATTGGTTGATAATGATGTTCCCTTTAACAAACATTATTGTATGATATGATGATGATGTGAGAATTTTTACTCAAACGAGAATCACAGTACATTATAGTCTCAGGATTCGAACCAGGACCTTGTATTCTGTAGCCCACAGGCTTTAAGCACTGGATAAACGAGACAGTAATATAAAATCAAACTTAAAAACAAAAATAAATAAACATTGCTTACAACTAGTTCCAGATATTAGCAAGTTACAAACAAACGAATACTTCTGCTTTATAATATTAGTAATATAGATAATAGAACAGGTAAATAAAGTAAATATTACAGGAAGTTAACGTAACTTTCGCATCTCAGTTGTGATGTTGAATAATTCTGAAAACAAATTAAAGAAGATGCCTCAAGCGCCCGTCTTTAGCAAACGAGAAAGCAGTTATATCTTCAACTTATAAACTGTTTAGATGAAATTTACAAAGGATTTGTTGACTGCGCTTCGAGCTTAGCCTTTGTTCAACTTCCTTGTTGCGAAACTGGTTAATTATAGCTTTTTCTACCAATTAGCTACTTACAGTCCGGGATCCGGGGAGTATTTTTACAATTGATTACAATCAAGTTAATTTTTCGTGAGTTGCTTCTTGATGAGGCGCTTTACTTATAGATTTACGACAATTCTTGATTCTGGTAGCTAACAGTTACTATGTAATAAAAATTTCTGAGCATCGAAACGAGATAACGTACTCATACCATGCAATTTATAGAAAAATGTGGCTGTTAAATTGTATGACTATTAATTAAGCAATAGTTGATAACCTAGTTATTGATTTGAGCGTCTCATCAACATGAAGCTATTCACGGAAAATTGACTTGGTAGTAATCAATTGTAAAAATGCTCCCCGGATCCTGGACTATTACCAAAGGCGATGGGAAAATAACTTTAGCATCTTACCTTTCTGAGCCGTGATAGCCCAGTGGATATGACCTCTTTCTCCAATTCTGGAGGGTGTGGGTTCGAATCCGGTCCGGGACTTGCAACTCCAACTTTTCAGTAGTGTGCAGTTTAAGAAATTAATATCACGTATCTGAATCGGTGAAGGAAAAACATTGTGAGGAAACCTGCATACCAGAGAATTTTCTTAATTCTCTGCGTGTGTGAAGTCTGCAAATCCGCATTGGGCCAGCTTGGTGGATTATAGGCCTAACCACTCTCATTCTGAGAGGGGACTCGACCTCAGTAGGGAGACGAATATGGGTTGATAAAGATGATGATGATGATCGTACCTTTTGAAGTAGCGTCATCAAAATAAAGCTAATAATAATCTTATTTCAGATTGGCACATACTCGTATTACTATATAAGGCACATAATTATAACTATTTAATATGAATAGGCATCGAATAAGTAAATGAGAAGATGACAGCAACAGCAATTTTATTATAGCTAGTCGTTGCAGTTTGCCTATACCATCGGCCATAAAATCCTGCGTCTAGAAACCAACATATCATATGTTCATATATTATGACTGACTTTGGTGGATTTTTAGTCAAACATCAAACAAAGTAATTTACGCAGATAGCGATGCAAACATGCATAATTGTGTGGACAGCTAAGCAATGATGAGGGCAATCATGAAACATTGTGGCGCATCATCATCATGTTGTAGACATCTTCGAGCGAGTAATACACTGCTACGCGTAGGTTCTACGAACGTCTATGCTACGCCTTATTTAGGAAGGACTTAAGAGTACTTTAATAATATAAACACATATATACTAATATTAAAAGGTGAAGTTTGTTGTGTTGTAGGGGGTGATCTCTGGATCTACTATACCGATTTTGAAAATTCTTTTAACACTAGAAAGCCACGTTATTGTCATAACATTAATATGAGTGTAATACTATATTTAGTATTCTAACGGAAACAGGTGAAACTGCGGGGCGTCGGCTAATATAGAATAAGGCGAGGTCAATTGCCAACTTAAAAGTGAACTGTAAGAGTTTAGAGAGAATTGGATAACACAAATAATTTGTAAGAATTCTGTTCTTTTACGTAACATGTTGAACAAACTCGATGTCGAATAAAAGACAAAAGCTGCTTTTAACAGAACAACCGATGTATCACTAAGTAAGCCCTCATTCGAACTAGAATTTTTTTAACGGACGTTAAAAAAGCGTTCAAATTCAGAATGAAGTTAAATTAAGGTCTATTTAAAACGCACAAAATCGTGACGCTTTTTTCGAACTTTTAAATTTGGCTTTTTAATTTTGAGCGTTGGAAATGGACCTTAATTTAACTTTATACTATACAAACTGACGCCGTGCGGTTTCATCCGCATGGTTCCCGTCACTGTAGGATAATATATAGCCTATAGTCTATATATTAGATATATAGACTATAGGCTATATATTAGATAAATAAGCTATCTGACACTGAAAGAATTTTTCAAATCGGACCTGAGATTAGAGCGTTCAATCTAACAAACAAACTCTTCAGCTGTATAATATTAGTATAGATTTGAACGCTCTTCCTCGTCTTCCCCGATAAATAAGCTATCTGACACTGAAAGAATTTTTCAAATCGGATCTAAGATTAGCGCGATCAATCAATCAAACAAACAAACTAACTCTTTATAATATTAGTATAGATTTGAACGCTCTTTTAACGTCCGTTAAAAAAACTCTCGTGCGAATGGGGGATAAAGTTACTACAATAAAACAAGCACGTCCAACAGCAATTACAAAGTTTGACCGTTTAATTGTGGCTAAGATAAAAGTTCACCGCAAGAATGGTCGTAATGAACGAAGCACTGTTTTCTCAATAAATAAGGCCACTCTCACTGACAACCGCTTTGCGTTTGCATCGCAATCTAATTTAGAGTGATACATGCCACGGGCCCGGCCACAATTGCGTTAGTGTAGGCAGCCATAAATTTGGCAATTACAAGTCCGATGGCATAACAAGACGGTTAAAATGACGCTGCGGATTCTTTTAATCGACAATTTTAACAACAAGCAGTATGAATTACAAAGTATGTAATGTTTTGCACGTTGTAGAGTCAACATCTCCCGAGGATTTTGAGGTTTCAGGGTGAAACGTACGTAGAAAATTTTGTCGAACCTGTGACGTTGTCGCATGGGTTCGTTGGCTTTTCGCGGATAATAGCAAAATAAATAAATTATTATATATTCATGATGAACTTCCGCAAAGTAACGCTTGCTTCTATCCAATATTTACAAGCAGTATTTTTTGTCTGTACATTACATACATACAGTACATACATATACAGTACATTATTTTCATTTTATGTGAATCTATCTATAAGTTTGTTACTTCTTTATTTAAATTGATTTTTTAAGACATTTTATACATAGATAAATCAATAGTTATAATACATAGTTATTAATTTTTATTCTGCCTTCAAATCGGTGGTAGTACCTAAATACAAATAGACAAAACTGACGTTTTAAAATTGTTTGTAAACTAAGAAATAAATTAATTTTGAATCAAATAACAGATTCGTTGATTCAACGAATCGGTTACTTAATGCTCACCTACTTCCGAAACTACTTCATGAGTTTTGATGTGTGATGTCAAATGTAGCTTAATTTAATCTTACTATATATATTTAATACATATAGCTTGTAGGATTAAATTAAGAGTTTCATTATAAAGGCTAATAGATTTTCGCTAATATGCTTTAACGGCTTAAATTCTTAACTTTGTTGAACCTTTCCTGCGGTAAATAGGTACTTTTCTCATAAAGATACAAAAATAATTTATTGCAAACAAAGTAACCAAAAAAACTGAATTTCGGTTAAAGTCGCGGGCGTCATCTAGTATGTAATAGTTGTTTACTACGTCCTAAGTTGAAGTGACATTTTATGCGTCCAAATTTACTGTGAGGAGCATAATGCCGGCGGCGTCGACGAGGCGGCGATCGCGCCAGCCACTTCCTTGCAAGGAGGCAGCAAAAATGTATTTTGGCACTACACTAAACCCCTGTTTCTTTCTTAATTCTCAAAAGAAAGTTATTTATGTCACCACTTTATTACTTTAGTGTAGCATTCTTTTATAGGTACTATATGTTTAACCTGGGTATGATTTTTACAAGCCTTTATTTAACTTATCAGAATGTTGTATGAAGTCAAAGCACATTTTGACTTTTGATTCACACAATTAAAAAAACTCTCAGTTCGAATAAATCGAAGCCGATTCCGGTTATCCCGACAATGGCGTGCACAAGGTGTTTAACTAGGGTATTACAATTTGGATACAAAATGGAAAATTTCCTCTCCAATGCAGGTTTATAATAACTCCTCTGGGTGGTGCGTTTTTGCATCATGGAGTGCTCACCAATGTATCCCGGTATAGGTCTTACCTATCCCAGGCCAGTGAATTACCAATTTCCTAAGCTAGTCTAATATGCTACTAATTATTGACTGTATATTTGAAACTTTTGAAACATTGAAACATTTTGGCAAGGCATCTCTTAGTCTCATGTGAGTAATCTAAAGATTAGATTTACCACGCACGCGGATTGCCAGATTAAAGGCAATAAATAGTGTTTGACTCTGGATAATTTTCCTACAAGTAGAGTGAATAATTAGGACTTTAACTTGGAGGCACATGCATATATGTATACTTTATATTATAGGCATAAATCCCAAAAAGTTCAGCACATCGAATACTAAAACGTCATCGGCTACACCCATATCATTACAGACGTGTACAAACGTTACTATCACGGGACTATCCACTGCGGATCGCATTTTGCCGAGTGATGCTTCAAAAGCATCGGGAAGATCCTCAGTTCTTGGATAAAGTACTATGGTCGGATGAAACAACCTGCAAGAAAGATGGCTATTTAAATCTTCACAACCTACACAGCTGGAGCAATGAGAATCCGCACCTGATGAGAGAAGACAAATCCCAATATCAATTTAAGGTCAACTTATGGACGGGCATTTTAAATGGAAAAGTGATTGGGCCTTTTGAATTACAAGGAAACTTAGATGGGGACAGTTATTTGAACTTTTTACAAAATGATTTGCAAGAATTACTAGAAGACGTCCCCCTAAGCGACCTTCAAAATATGTGGTATCAAAATGATGGTTGCCCAGCTCACTACGCTCGTCCTGTGAGACAATACCTAGACCACGAGTATCCGGGGCGTTGGATCGGGCGACTTGGTCCTATCCTATGGCCACCCCGATCACCCGACCTAAACCCCCTGGATTTCTTTTATTGGGGTTGTCTCAAAGACAGGATCTACGCAAAACCGATTACGACATTGGACGAGCTTCGGCAAAAAATCACTCAGGCTGCGGCACATATCAATGCTAGAAGATATGCGCGAAAAATAAAACGGTCGTTTTTAAGGCGATGTCGTGCCTGTATTAATGCCGGTGGAAAACAATTCGAACATTTACTTTAATGTTGTGTAATTAAAATAACAAACACATTTTTGGAACATAGTAAAATTTATTACTAACAACAAGAACAATTAAGAAATTTGGTTCTTGTTTACAAATGGTACGCATATTTTTTTTTGTGACTAGTTATCCTAGGGTATTATACTATTTTGAAATCTTGATTAGTTGCGTCAACTTTGAAAATAACTTGCCATAGCGGTGTTCATACTTTTTTTTGCAAGACCATGAGTCAAAGTAGACTGAAAGTAAAAATCTTTAAAAATTTGAGGGAAAAAAAATATTTTGATTTTTTTTTGTGTAAAAACTGCGGGCATTGTGGTGTTTTTAAGAGTTGTGGTGAATAGTAGTACTACTTAGGTTCCGATACAAAAAAAATCTTAAGCATATTTAAGAAATTGTAGCTGCGGTAGTTCAAAATATCATACAAGGTGTAAATTTTCAAAGAATTTTAAAATTTATTTTGTAACTAAAAAAAAAATTTAGGTATATTTTTTTTATTATTTTTCCTTAAGTGCTCATGAGCAGGTCAATCTTTTGGCGCCCGCTTATCGTTGAATTTTGGGACACGTTGTATATGTACTTTCACACTTACACACTGTTAACGCCAAAGAATGGCATTGTTGATAGTGCGGTCGAACCCTACCCTCTGCTACCGTGGACTTTAACTTATAACAGATATGTCATCTGTATTATTATTATATAACGTCATTTTATCTACCTTGTCTATGACAATTTGTATTTAAAAGAAAAGAATTAAATTATAACGGACACTCCGCTGTAAAAATCCGAAATAGTTGTTTCTTTCTCACCTTTGTAATCCTGCAAAATAGTTAAGAGATCCTGTAGTCAGAATCTCATTGTGTAGATTCAATAATTTACACACACAAAATTTCGCCTTTATAATATTAGGGTGATTGATATTAGTGTGAAGTACGTGTTATTAAGTTAATTCAAATGACAATTTCATCATTTTTAAATGGCTTAATTTAAAAAAGAATATAAAGGTATATTTCTTATCAAAAAAATCATATCTCTCGAAAGTACAAAAGGAGACTTTCTTCGCGAAGCGAGTAGGATGTTTTATGGGCTTAATAAAACATCATCGGCGTATAAATCACGGGGTATTACGGTATTACGAGTTTGAAAATTGCTTGTTTCGGTCGTCCGTTAATTTGTCAAAGTGTCGATATAAAACAAAGGAGCTAGATTTTTGTCGATTCAATCAATTTTTACGGTGTGACTGATGGGAATGGCTTTGTCATAAGGATATTGATGATGAAGTTATTAAATTTTTTTGGGTGCACCGGAAAAATATTTTCAATTAAGCACAGAAATGCTTTTGTAAAAAACGAGACTTGTGTTTTTAGCGTGCTATATGTAGGTGGTAACCTACTCTTTTACAACATTACAATAATAATTGACAAGTTGGTGCAGTTTTTACTTAACTATGGCGAAGCATAAAGGAGGGTTATGTCTTTGACCAATTACATAAATTTTCTATATATAAAATTAGTCACGCCATAACTTGAGAACGACTTTAGCGATGTCATTAAGCTTTGTAGAAGCTTGTACCTAACGAAAAATTTAGAAAATTTTAAATTTGACGGCCTCCGTGGCGCAGGGTTATGCGGGGCGGAATTTCAACACGAAGGTCCTGGGTTCGACCCCGGCTGGGCCGATTGAGATTTTCATAATTGGTCCAGATCTGGCTGTCGGCTTCGGCCGTGGTTAGATACCAATCGGCAAAAACGTACCGCCACGCGATTTAGCGTTCCGGTACGATGTCATGTAGAAACCGAAATGGGTGTGGATTTTCATCCTACGCCTAACAAATAAGCCCGCTTCCATCTTAGATTGCATCATTACTTACTATCAGATGTAATTGCAGTCAAGGGCTATAGTTAGTTAGATCATAGATTGAATGGATCTAGCACTAGGCTACCATTTATTCCCACAAGATATAAAACAGCTGATTATTTATATAAATCTTATTTATATTTGATTAATTTTCTAGCAGTGAATCAACGTGACATGTAGCTTTTAGCCACATGTTCCGGTTTTCGCGATTCCGGAATGAAACGGCCGATCACGACGATTGCTACTATCAAAGGCTATTCGCGGAGCAAATCAGCAAATGCAATGGACGTGCGGTCTGGCTCTGCGCCGTCATGTATCATTTATTCAGGCCCATTATCACTTTAGTTGGTCTAAATTTAGTGCACGGGACAGTTTCAATTGGAATATTGGCGTTTTAAGTAAATTACTCTGAGAGGTTTTTTTATTTAACAAGTTACCTTATTAGTAGTGTATCTAAATGGATCTTGGTTGTTCTCGCGCAAATTAAACTTAATCGCTTGGATGTTTCTGTTTGATGCTTATCTACCTCGGTAGGTAGTGATCCTAATAGTCACAAAATTAAAAATAAAAAACAAAATTCATTTATTTCAATTAGGCTTACTTTATAAGCACTTTTGAAAGGTCAGGATTTGAGGATTATGTCATAATTTATTTTAATCTAATGGTGGTAATAATAGTCGAAAACTTAAAATTAAAGTTACGAGGGTTCCAAACGCCCCTTGGTCCGAGAAGAGTCCATAACAAACTCAGCCAAGGTTTATTTATTTTGTTTACCACCATTTTACAAACTTATTTAAACGTCAGGTTATATATCACATAAAAGTAAACTAAGCTCGATCACGCTGAAGCTAAGCTTGGTGTGGATAATTGCCCTCTCCTCTATGTAGGTCGAGTGAACCATTCAAGAAGGCTGATAAGGAGGATTCTGCCAAGTTTTTTTTCATTTAATAACTTTGGCTGTAACTGTAATCTTACCTGACGTTTAGTGACGATGCAGGTAGTTGCAGGTAACCCTGGAAGAGTTTTATCTGAGTTTTAGCGGGAAAATTACAGCCCTCGTTTCACTTTCATTGATTTGCTGCATTTTAGAGTTTTATTGCACAAAGTAAAATGTATTTTATTCCATGTAGTTCTGTAAGGGTGCACAAGTTAAGTGGAGTGGAGCAAGAGTGTTAATTAGTGATTAATTCGATTATATTGCAGGACTTAAAACGTTTTGGTAAGGTTGCCTTCGCCTTACTAAAACATGGCTCTAAGATCTATAAATGGACAAGACAAAAACCGACGATGGTCTATGTCTACGCTTACTCTAAAAGGGGAAATTATTTGATTAAAATGACTACTTGATGACTATATACTATATCCATGCGAACCCATAAAAAGAGTTTTATCTTTTGTTTTTGAAACTCTTTCAACGATATAATAAACGTCATTATAAACAATATTACAAAAGGATATTTGAGTAAATATATTGTGCTTACCTACCCGTAAATGGGGTCCCTAGTATAATAAAAAATAAAGAAATACCGCATATTACACTGTGATCGTAAACTGTCCCTTTGAACATCTTTCCTTAAAGTGGGGTTTCTTGCTCCATACATTGTCGTTATCATGCAAAGCGGAAGGCTAAGTGGTTGTTTATGACGCGGTTTTACTTCAAATTTGTTCAAGCGCTTTATATATTTATTTATTTTTGACCCCCGAGGTAAAAAATGAGAAGAATTATTAAAATTAATACGAGTCTGTGTGTGTCTGTTAACAACAAAATACCTATTATTTTTAGCAGAAGGCTTCTAAAGTGGATTTAAAAAAATAAGAAGACCAATGTCGAACAGAGGTTATTATGATTCACAATATTTGTCAGGACAACTTAATTAACAAATCAAACTGTAACCAAAATAAGACCTTAGAATGGCAAAGAATGACCTTGAGTGGAGTCACGCACTTGTGAACGTTGTGTGTAGGGTGAAGGGCGCCCTTGACAGATATCTAACACTCCCCTTTTCCCAAGTCACCCATAAAGAATCACAGAACAAGAAACGTGGACGGCTCGAAAAGCACGAGCCACTGAAGCCAACCGTACGACGAGTACCTTATATCGCAAGTCGTTCCCGCCAACCAATTGCTACCCCTCTCTAAATCCCTACCCTTAACGGAAACAAGTCGCGCCACCTAGCGTCGGCACGAGTCAACACGAGATCGAACGATTTCATATCCGTCTCAGACTACTATTTCCTACATTATATAAATTAAATATTGTTTGTTGTTGTAGTATTAGGGATAATAAGAATATTATCCCTAGCCGAATAGCGCATTGAAAACCTTATTTTAGGTGCACTCCTTACATGCAAAAATACACTGCATACCCTGAGGAGTCATTACGAACCTGTGTTGGAGAAGGAATTTTCCATTTTCCAACCAAATTGCACATATAGTGTACCCTAGTTAATCACCTAATGCAATGCCACTGCTTAATACTAGCGGACGCCCGCTACTTCATCCATGTGGAATTCAGTTTATCACAATTCCAGAAGCATGGATTTTTCGGGATAAAAATATATGTTGCTTAATAACTTCCTCTATCTTCTAGTGAAAGTTCCATTAATATCAGTTAGCCGTTCAAAAGATTAGACATATACTTGTATTTTGGTATCGTGTAAATAACTATAAACACTTGAGAAAGCACAGTTATTTTCAAATCACAAACAGACACTTCAATTTAATTTATAGGTATTGATTGAATTTGTTGGATGAAAGGCCACGGTGATAGAGTTAATAGTAGTTACTGATTTGACTTTTCAAAAGTGCTTGTACAAAAGCCTACCTACTTTAATACATTAATTTGAATTTATAAAGATGCGCTACGCTTTAATATTAATTCAGAAAAATAAAAAAAAAACTGGGTTAAAACCCGGCTTGCATTAATCCTATAGTAAATTCGTACTCTACAAACTATCTCGGTGCTCACGCAAAGCTCATGTTGCATTTTATGTCGATTTGCAATAATAAAACGAAAGAGTTAAAAATTTATTTCAATTCCGCTGCAATTTCCCCGAATTCAGTTAATGTATTTTTCGTAAAGGCTTAACTTAATCGAGGCGGCCACAGAGTGCATCCAAATGGGGATATGCTTAGGTCACGTTCGCGTTGCATTCGAAATTCAAATGAGTGTATTTTTTGGCCTGTCTGAGTACACGGCAAATTAAATTAGATCCCATCCACAAACGATGTTTGCGTCCTTCTTTTTTTGAATTGTTAAAACACGTGGAACTGCGTGTGTTGGATTAGTCATTGTTGTCTTTTAAAGATTACTTGATGCCCTAAGCAATAGTCCTGTAGGCCAGTCGATATTATCCTTAAGTGAACTACAAATAATTAATAATAAAAAGAAATTCATTCGTACCCTAGGTACGTATTACCTTTGGATTTTTGACCTTGAATTACTTAGAAACTTGCCCCTTACCTTATTAGCCGATGGACGTCCACAGCTGGACATAGGCCTCTTGCATGGACTTCCAAAAACAACGGTATCGAGCCGTCAGCATCCAATGGCTCCCTGCAACCCCCTTGATGTCCTCAGTCCACCTAGACCACCACCAACAATATTTTTAGAATCCTCTTATCAAGACCTTTCATTTGATGTGTCACACGATGAACTTTGCGAAAGGATTTTTTTCCACTTTCTATCTTACCCCCATAAGTGCCCCACATATTCAAATTCACCTATTCACGTACATGTCTGCATTTGGGTCACAAGAATTGATGTGTACCAAATTTTACCCAATAATTTCAACAATACTACTGTATTCATTAACATTTTTTTCAATTGTAACAATCGACAATTTTAAACGGACGGATTTTGAAATTGCTTACTTTTTACCGATACCGATTCTGTTCTGATGCCGGCTTAGTCCGTGCATCCTAGCATTTAATTGGTGGCACCACGGAAGCCAGTGATATGTTCGTAGCCTTTCAAAACGGTGGAGCCTGTAAGAGGGGTTGACGAGTGTTTTATCCGCCGCCCAAGAGTCAGAAGCAGACGGCTCGCTTACCACCGCCATGTGCTTCCTTGACGAAGACCTTAGAGGAAATACGAGAAATCTGTATCTAAAAGATAGAGTAAATAAGTCGAAATTACTTTTAAAAATTCAAAATTGCTTCCTATTTGTAAGATAATTTGATTTTTAGTATTATTTAATGCAAATCAAATGTAAAATGTAACATGTAACTTTTAACGATAATCCTTTTAAATATAATATCTTCGATTTGTTAGATGTTGTCTATTCCAGTTGCGTCTTCAAATAATCGAGTCATGAGAAAAAAAGAAGAGAGCTTGCCTTTGCAATATCGCCTAGGACCAATGGCTAGGTAGCAGTAGTTTTTAATAAGGTTTGACCAAATCCCGGACCCGTTTGACCCAGAACCCAAGGCCTGGATGATTCGACCTATAGACTAACCACTAAGACCATACATAGATAATAATTACTTTAATAACAGAGGTCATACAATAAAGAACTGTTAGTACTCGTAAGTTGAAAACTTAACAAAACTTCAACTGGAAATTCTATTTTAGTTTAAAATTACAAATATATACAACTTTGGAGCGGAAAAGTTTCCATCGGCAGTCAGAGACATTTGGTCTGATAATTACCCCCCCTTTCCCCCCTCCCGGATAATGCTGACCACAAACAGCGGACTAATTGCTCGCTGGTTTTATAGTACGACTGGTTTTAGCTTTGTGGCCAGTTTTATCTTTTATTTTGGGAAGCCGTAATATTTTACTGGATTGGATTTTTTTAGGTTTTTAATATAAAATTACTTCCTCGGTGGTCCAGTGTGCCTACGTTGTTTCGGATCACGAGGTAAAGAAAGAGCATTTGACAATGACATCTCAATTATTGATTGACTTTGACATTGACAGCCCGCATTAGCAAAGACTTAAATTGACAATCAGTGAAATACGCATCCAAGAGGATACTTAGATATATCACTATGATACTGATCGTAAGATAATCGATCGATCGAATCGATAATGAAATACTCGTAACCTTATTCCCTGTTTGTTGTTATAAAATTGTTAAAAATGTACTAAAATTGTAGCCGAATATTATTTCGGCTACAATTTTAGTACATTTTTCATTTCTTTACCGTTCTGAAAAGTGGGCCCAATTTCGGACATCTTCTTTTCATTTCAAATTCTCAGCCCGGAGTTGGGAAGCTCCGTGCCTCGGAGAGCACATTTAGCCATCGGTTCCGGTTAATCTGATCGTTATGTATTGAAAACATCATCACCCTAAGCCCGTCTACATTGGACCAGCGTTGTGGATCCAATCTTGATTTTGGTTGGTAGGAGGCTTCTGCCGTGGTTAATTACCACCTTACCGGCAAAGACGTACCGCCAAGCAGTTTGGTGTTCCGGTGCGATGTCGTGTTGAAACCGAAAAGAGTGTGGATTATCATCCTACTCCTAACAAGTTAGGGCGGTAAGTGATGATGCAATCTAAGATGATTGCATCATCACTTACCATTAGATGAGATTGTAGTCAAAGATTAACTTGTAAGAGAAGAATAAAAAAAAACCTCTCTAAGTGTCGCCGCACATGGGCCACACGCGACAGCCACAAACTGCGCCACAAGAAGCAAGAAGGGGCCACAAAAGTAGCTGAAGCGCGCGATAGCCACTTGTGTATGTGCAGTATCAAAATCGCGCGTGTGGTGTGTGGCGGCGTTTTGTATCGACGTTTATTTATTTATTTATTTAATACTCTTTATTTATACACCACAATAAATAAAAGAAAACAAGCAAAACAGAAACATAAGAAAAGAGTAGAATACAAAAGGCGCCTTATCGCTTAGTAGCGAGGCTTTTAGGCCGGTGCGAGCCACAAGAAGCGAGCAGCGACGATTGTAGCGTGTGACGGCCACCGGCGTCAACCGTGTGCGGCGAGTCCAAATAAAATGTACGAAAACTACAGGAAATATGCCGGTAGCGGCGTTTTGTGGTTGTGGCCGGTGGTCCGTGTGTGAGAGCTTTTAGGAGGAAGGCCTAACCCAGTAGTAGGCCGTTAAAATAGGTTCATAATATTGAAACTTCAACACTTGATTTAATACAACATTAAATAAGTTGGCCAAGTTATTATAATTTAAAAGTTAAAGCACACAGTCTGGCCACACTGCGTGGCGAGATCTGTGCAAATATGACGAGCGCCCGTTCGCTTTCAAATTAAGCTCAGGAACTGTTTATGTTATGTTCTGTCAGGTCATACCTGGCCCTTTGATGTTCTGTCCTCTCATATTTCAGCGAGCTTATTGGTTTAAACACTTATGAATTCTCTTTGGTTCTTACGTTCTGTTTGTTATTATTTAAAACCACAGTAGTAAATTATATAAAATTGTATAGTTACAATATATTTTATCGGTCAAAAAGTTATTTATTTTCTAGTAAAGTTTATGAAGCAAAAATTTTCTATTATAATTTCGATTTCCCCAGGACAATTAGGTGTTATTGTTAATTTTAATGTTCTTAATAAGACACAAATGTCAAAATGATTTAAATAAATTAGTCAAAATTCAAAAAAAAATTCAAAATTCAAAATTCATTTATTTCAAGTAGGCTCAGTTTACAAGCACTTTTGACACGTCAGTTGACTATTTGTAAAGATTCTACCACCGGTTCGGAAGGCAGGTTCTGCTGAGAAGATACCGGCAAGAAACTCAACAGTTGCTCTTTTGAAAAAAGTCATACAGTATTACAATTTACATTTGATAACAATTAAATTACAATTTCTTATAGTTTTATTTCCTGTGTGAAGGTGGAAGCTGATCCAATGGCCTCCAAGCACCTTTGTCGTTAAGGAACTCATCAATAGTGTAGTAACCTCGACTAAGTAAATGTTTTTTAACACATTGCTTAAAGTTGTGCATTGGCAAGTCCATCACAGTCTTGGGGATCTTGTTATAGAAGAGTACACCCAAACCCACAAAAGATTTTTTAACTCTTTGGAGAAGATATGCAGAAATAACTAACTTATGCCCGTGTCTAGTAAGACGTGGGTTTAGATCTCCTTTTCGTTTGTACAAATTAATATTTTGTCTTACATAAACTATACTGTTATATATATACTGACAGGCTACTGTTAAAATGCCTATTTCTTTAAACTTTTGACGAAGGGACTCGCGTGATTTTAGTTGATATATTGCTCGAATTGCTCTTTTTTGAAGTACAAATATAGAATGTATATCAGCAGCCTTGCCCCACAACAAAATACCGTAAGACATTACGCTGTGAAAGTACGCAAAATAAACAAGTCTAGCTGTATCAACATCAGTAAACTGTCTTATTTTTCTCACTGCAAAAGCAGCTGAGCTTAGTTTACCTGACAGTTTTTCTATATGAGCACCCCACTGAAGTTTAGAATCCAAGGTCACTCCCAGGAAAACTGTGGAATTCTCTATTTCTAGTGTTTCACCATTGATCATTATAGACTTATCTAATTTTATAACATTTGGTAATGAAAACTCAATACATTTAGTTTTCTTTCCATTTAAAAGTAAGTTGTTAACAGTGAACCAATGCGACACATGCGATATGGCACGGTTTACATCGTCGGAATTATCTTTACTTCTGTCACTCTTAAAAATTAGGGATGTGTCGTCAGCAAACAGTACTATCTCACAGATGCCGCTAACATGGTGTGGTAAATCGTTTATGTACACTAGGAATAGAAAAGGACCCAGAATTGAACCCTGTGGGACGCCCATTGTGTTAGAAAAACCGCGAGACTTTGAATCATTTATGCATACCTTTTGTGTTCTATCACTAAGATAAGAGGCGATGAGATCAAGTGCAACACTTTTTATGCCATAGTGGCTTAACTTAAGTAAAAGAATGTTATGGTCAACACAATCGAATGCTTTGGACAAATCACAAAATACACCAATAGCATTCTTAGCATTTTCCCATGCATCATATATATGTTTTAAAAGTTTAGCACCTGCATCAGTTGTACTGCGACCTTTAGTAAAACCATACTGTTCAGGGTGAAATAAATTATTTAAATTAAAATGACTTAAAAGTTGATTTAAAATGATTTTTTCAAAAACCTTACTAAGTGTTGGCAGTATTGTAATTGGTCTATAATTATTAACATCAGTTTTGTCACCTGATTTAAAAAGTGGTAACAGTTTGCCATGTTTCATTAGGTTCGGAAAGATACCCAAATCCACGCATTCATTAAAAATAATAGCTAAGTGGGGAGCAATTACATCAATTATATTAGATATTACTTTCACTGACATGCCCCACAGATCTCCGGTTCTTTTTAATTTTAACAAATTGAAAGATTTTTTAATGTCTGATACAGTTATGTGGTGAAATTCAAAAAGAACGTTGCACTCTTTAACATTGCCTCTTAATAGTCTCTGGGCTTCCGTAGCAGACGAATCTAGTGAATCAGTTAACAAGATAGGAACATTCTGGAAAAAATCTTCAAAGGCATTAACAACCTCGATATCAGTGTTTACCTTTTTGTCATTGACAATTAATTCAAAACTGATATCCCGCGGTTTGATTTTTCCTGATTCTCTATTAATTATATTCCAGGTGGTTTGTATCTTGTTCTCAGACTCAATTATTTTCTGTTTGATGTGTAACGATTTCGCAAGAATACAAACACGTTTGAAAATTTTTGAGTAACTTTTGACATAATCTAAATAAGTTCGCGTTTGAGTATATTGTTTTTGCTCGTACAACTCGTACAGTTTGTCTCTACTTTTGTAAATGCCTACCGTAGCCCATTCGCTAAACTTTAATTTTTGGCTAGCATTAATGCGTTTAAAGTTAAAAATTTTACTAAACTCTCTGTCTATTGTCTTGAAAAGGTCAAATAGGTATATATACTTTTACAATGAAGGTGTAATGTTTTAACAAAACTGAATAAGTCTCTAAATATATTGTATGCACGCGAGTTTGAAACCAAAGACAATGGAGCAAAGGACTCGGCGAAGTTATTTAAATTAGGGGACGATTTTCTTGGGCCATAACGTTTAAGCGGTAAAGGCGTGGAGTTCTCGCTAAATGAGGTTTTAAGCCGTCGTCCTCGTGAAAAGGGATTCACAAAGCAGATTTGAGGCAGACAGGCTGGCTCTCGACGCACAATGCCTTGATACAGCGAGGCGCGAACAATACATACATTATTATGGACTATGAGCCTGCGGGAGCCACACTTACTTTATTTTATGAAGGCTGAGAATTTGATATACTATGCTAATACCAAAGTAGTAGAGCCTTAATAGCGGTAAAGCGGACTCATCACCGATTGGTGGTGGTTTGGTCCCCTCATCATTTGTCTATTATCATACTCACTCGTAATACATAGTTGGAGGGAAATGGGAATAAGATATGGTCATTTAAAAAAAAAAAATGATGTGGCGAATGTTAATTTAAATATTTATTTTTTTTAAAGATAAGTAAGGTTCAAACTAAGGCTAAGAGTATCCGTTTGTAGAGTTTGGACTGTTTTAATTTTAATAATTCAGACTCTCAACCGTCCAAGTACAGAGCGTAATTGTTTCATCGTTTGTAGAAACAGAATCGACGTGCTACATGGCTTCAGGCCCTGATGATATCCTGTAAAAAAAATAAAACAAATACGTTTTATACTTGGGCATTTGAAACCTGCTACCATTGAAATTTAAAAGCTACCACCGTCTGAACTCCATAATAACTATACCATACTTACGTACCGTACAATCTATGGTATGAACAAGAGTTGCGAAACTTGCAGCCATCATAAAATGAGGTAAGTGTGGCTAGTGCAGGCTCCCTTTCTATTATATTATTGTTTTATGACTGCGCCGTTTTGTGACGTTCTGTATTAAGTGAATAAAGTTAATGCCCTTTGTTTTGCTCTTTCATAGTGGGAACATTGCTGAAGTTTACTCTTAAGTACTTATTATATCTTCATTGTTGAGAAAGAAAATGTTCATAAAATGGTTAAGTTTTAATTAACATATTTATTTTAATGTAGAATAAGTTTAAGTAATGGTGTGTACTTATTGTTGTTTGATACTCAATGATATTGAATACTGTTAGATGTGTTACTAGCGCATGAAAAATGAGGCGCTCAAAAGAGGAAATGTATAGTCAACTCAATGTTAGTTGTGGTCAACAACGAACGTTATTTAAACAAATAATACCTAAATATCGTCTACAATGTCGAGTTGTGTGTTCAGGAAGTGTAAAAACTATGTAAACATAAATAAATAATGGAATTATAGACAAAATTGGGCATATGTGCGCTCAGTGTTGTAGCCTATGGTTTGGATAACTTTTTGTGGTGATTTTGTAGGGGACGTAACTGATCTATAATAAAAAAATATCGTATTACGTACTTGTATGAGTTGTGGTCACTATTCATAAAATCTATGTACCACACCGACATAGAAGTGGTATCATAATTATCAACCAATATTCGGCTCACTGCTGAGCTCGAGTCTCCTCTCAGAATGAGAGGGGACAATAGTCTACCACGCTGGCCCAATGCGGATTGGCAGACTTAACACACGCAGGGAATTAAAAAAATCTCTGGTATGCAGGTTTCTTCACGATGTCTTTCCTTCACCGTTTCAGACACGTGATATTTAATTTTTTAAATGGCTTCTTAATGAAGACCTTACATTATAATTTACTAATAATTTACTTGAATCTTACAAGTAAATTATAAGGTACCTAAGGTGCTAGTGTCTTATTAAGATATCATCAAGTCTCAGATAAATAATACTCATAGTCTGTAGAAATGTTCAAGTAATATGATTTACAATTCGTTCTAAATGCTGTAAATTGCAGAAAAGCTTTTTACTTTTAGATGCAGATTAAACTAATCCACGTCGTCAGAGTCTTGAACTAATTTATTGCAGCTCTTTTCGTTTCTGGGCTAGGTTATCTCTTACAAGAATATATTTTGTTTGCAACAGCGAGCTTTGGGAAAGATTTAAATTGTAAAAGTATTTTAAAATTCGAACGTATCAACCATTGAAAGGGATGTTTTAAATTCATGGAAGTTCATAATATACATTTTCTTCTACTGCTATTTTTGCTAGGTAACTAAAGAGCTTGCAAAATTTTACTGCCCACATACTCTGGACAGATAGATCTTAATAATATATAATAAAAAGAAATTATTGGAAAAAAGAAAACCTCAATATTATAAAACCTCGAACAGCCTCGTGCTCCGAAACCATAAATAACATAACCACAGATACAGTTAAATATATGAGAAACCTAGTTTAATATATGTATAAGTGGATATACCTACACACTCGTAGCTTTGTCTTCTCTTAAAACTTACATCAAAGATTTTCTACTATTAGACATGTTACGTGCCTACAAAATCACCCCAAAAAGTGATCCGAATTTAGGTACTCCTGAGTTTAGGTATTATTTGTTTAAACTTTCGTTCTTTACAAAATGGAATTAAGTCAATTAGCCAATTTTTTACGCCTCAATTTCAACGCGCTAGTGACATATCAATAGTATAAATTCTTTGTACAGACATTGTCCGTAATCTGAGATAAGTAAGTCGTTTCTTTATTTTAAAGTAAACAGAAGTTCAGAAGTCTGAACTTCCACGTATTCGTATTATAGCGGCACTAAACAACCCAAGCAGAGATCATAAAAATGTACTGAATTTTAAAGACGTATAAAACTGTCTGCGTTTTGAAATATTTCTTAAAATTTATCTACACGCAATTTTATTAAGATAACCAAGCATTTCTTAAATGGAAACAAAAATAAAATGTGTTTTAATTTAACGTGAATACAGAAGCAATACATTTAATAATAGGTAAAGAATATTAAGTAATAAATTACCTATTATTATAACGAAACTTCTGTATCAAGCTTTCGCAATATCATTTCATTTTAGAAAAAGTGATAAACGTAAAAGCCCTGGCAGAGTTTGTTGTGGGCTTTGTCTCGGATCAAGGCGCTTTTGGAACCTTCGTAACTAAAATTATAAGGTTTCGACTAATTTTTTCATCATGGTTTAGGATCCGTATAACATTTTGTACAACTGATTACTATCAAGTTATTTTTATGAAGCTACTAACTTGATAGTAATCAGTTGTAAATCATGTTCTACGGACCCTGGACTATCACCATTATCTAATAATATTACCTGACGTTTCAAAAGTGTTTGTAAACTGTCTAGAATTGAAGTTAGTGAATTTTGACTTTGACTTTTATATAAATTAGATTTTTATAATTAACTCCTAGACACTTCGCAGGAAAATATTGTAAAATGTGCTGCCCTAAGCTCGTCAGCCTGAGACAGCGTCCTCTTTACGAGTAGGTACGTATGCAACTATGCCCGAAACATTATGTTTGGGGTCAGAAACAAACATATAGTACATTCTCGGATGAGATCTAGCACAAATTACTCTATACTAAATAGTACTTTGTTGGTCCAGTGGATAGCCCAAGTGGCTTCACATCTTTTTTCTTCTAAAAAATTTTTAGTAACAATTCTCAGCCCGGAGCTGGGGAGGTGGTGGTGTTACACCCCGTGCTTTGGAGAGCACGTTAAGCCGTCGTTTTCCGTCGTTATAGAATTTAACATAATCATTCTCTGCCCTATGCTGATAGCTCAGCAAGACACGAAGCTGAAGTGGCAATAGATGGGACACATAATTTGGAGAGTCGTTGGACGTTGGGGTCCCTAGTGGCTGGAATGACGACCAACACTAGAAAGCGCAGTGTTGGTCGACCCCCCACCAGGTGGTCTAACGACATCAAGCGAGTTACAGAGATTCGCTGGATATAGGCAGCTCAGGATTGTGATGTTTGGAAGTCCCTACAAAAGGCCTATGTCTAGCAGTGAACGTCCATCGGATCATATGATGATAATATGATGATGATGATGCACGCCAACCCCTCCCTTCTTAAGGAGAGAGTTCTGACTTAGTAATGGTTAAGAATAGGCTGATGAGATATACATACGTGTCCGTCACTGCACAAGTAACCTATTCTTCTATTTGTATGGAACGTAAAGACAGAGACATGGCCTCTTCGCCGTCATCCCTAGCCTCCTAACGGGGTAGTTTTGTTTATAAAAAACTGGTATGAAAAAAAATCAATACGGCAAAGGCAATATAAGAGGACGTCAAAGGACCAGGTATGATACCTGCACAGAACACAAACAGTTTCTGAGCTTAATTGGAAAGCGAACGGGCGTTAGGTGTATTTGAACAGTTCTCGCTGTGGCCAGACTGTGTGTTTAGCTCTTGTCGAACTTGTGTTAACTGAACTCACACACAGATGGAGGGACGTTCGAAAAAAATCATTGATATACTCATACTCACGTGTCTCAAACGGTAAAGGAAATACATCGTGAGGAAATCTGAGAATTTTCTTAATTCTCTACGTGTGTGGAGTCTGCCATTCCGTATTTGACCGTGGTAGACCAAGGCCTAACCCCTTTCATTCTGAGAGGAGACTCGTGGTCAACAGTAAGCTGAATATACGTTGTCAATGATGATGGATAAGGAGTACTCAAACTTACCACACCCTATTGATTCATATCAAAACTAACACACGAGTCTATAATGCGCTCCTCAAACTATTTTGGGTCAAAGACTTTTTCCGAAATGAGCTCCTACCATCTTTTGTTTCTTTATGAATTGAACTGGTTAGTATAATAAATTGCATACGAACTCATCATATCAACTTTGTGCGAAAGGCGGTCGAAGACTCCAACAATCCCAATTTTTATTTATTAATCTCCGAGACCGAGAGATTAATTTTGACCACTTTGAGAAATATTAGTGTAAATCGCGTTTGATGAAAAATTTAAACTGCAACATAAAACATGCTAAAAGTCGATATATATCTAACTTTTAATTTATTGGTATCTGTAAACATGCTGGAAGGAACTTACTGGAATTTATAACTATAACCTGTTTGTTAATGACATGTAAAACTTGATAAGGACGCTCGGCGAAAGTAATGGGGTAAGAACCAATATGAATTTTCCGTCGCTTTCTAATACTCTACTTATTTTCCTTCCAAGCATCTGGAAGAGATTAATGATGGGTTATGGTAATGAAAACACAATACTTAACAAAAATACTTATATTCATTATAATTGGGAGCACGAGTATAAAAGAAGAACTTAATCTACGCTGTGTGTCGCTATGAGTACGCAGGCAAAGTGAAAGAGATCAATCACCAGTGGCAATTGCACAGAGTAAAACTACATTAGATGTTCTGTCAAATAACACAGAGTAATGTGTAGACAGAGTAAGGCATTGTTTATACATTTCTAACAATTAAAACCATTCTTGTGTTTGAAATCAAGATTCCATTAAAACAATTTTACTGGTGTACCTAAATAATGTTTGATTCAACTACATTAAGACACAGATCTGCATGTATACATCCACGAAAAAATCTTTAGTCGAAACTAAGAATTCTAAATTCTTAGTTTCGAATAAACTCTGTGATCACCAAGATCACTTAAAGAGGCTCTCCTTACGAAATAAAGGTTCGTGATACTTTATTATACGTAAATTTAGTTAACTATTTCGATTCGAACTATTCGTCCTCATCTCTGATTGGAACTGTGAATCTTTCTTTATTTATGTCTGAAGGGGAAAATCCATATTTTTGTAGCAACGTTGTTTACAAAGGCAACGATTTTTTTACGTGATTCATGTCGACACAAATGTAATTTATACACTAATGTTATTATGGAAATGTGTTTTCTAAGCAATTACTCAGTTCTGATTTATTGTGAAGACTTTGCAATTGAAATTACACATTTATACTAACTATTATAACTTTTATCGTTGCATGAAGTGCAACGTGTGCTTTGTACGACACCCATATGATTACAGAGTATTAAATCGGTTTAGCGTGTCTGTATACCTTACAATATTAAACAGACGCATAAATTAGTAATTATTAATTACTAGTGGACCCGGTCAAGCTTCGCTTTGACTTATGTGCACTTCTTCCCTATCTCTACTCTACCCCTGCCCTACCCCTCTCGACCCCTACCCCTTAACTCTTAAACGTTTGTATGGGAAATAGAAAACGGTTGTTTTTATGGTTTTCCCGGCAATTATTCTAATTTTTCTCACCTTTTAAACCTTCTCTATACCTTCACGAACATTTCAAGACCAAGATAAGATAAATCCGCTCAGCCGTTCTTGAGTTTTAGCGAGACTAACGAACAGCAATTCATTTTTATATATATAAAGATTATTTTTTAATACAATAAATATACTTAAACAATATTTACAATATCTAGTCCTAAAGTTAGCGTACAGTGTAGCCTGTGTTATAGGCACTATCATAGCTGATTTTATCATAAACATTTACATACTACATATCAGTGGCGTGCATAAGGTTGTCGATCAGGGTATGTGCACTATTAATAAAATGAAGCAAACTGGAAAAATCGGTATATAATAAGCACTAAGAAGACAACTCTTAGGGTATGCAGTACTTTAATGCATGTATGAAGTGCACGCCACTGCTACATATACATATTTATGTTTATTGAGTATTTATATAATATACTAGCGGTCGCCCAAGTCTTCGTCCGCCCTCAAACCACCTTATTTCGGTCCTCTCGCAAAATCCGTTCTTAGTGGACTTCTACTATCTAGATATAAACTACCTCCCTACCAAATTTCACCCCATTGGGCCGTTATTTTATTAATGACACTAATATTTTGGAAGTAGAATACAACTTTGTACGATACTCTTTTGTTAGAAATAAGGTGGTGAATTTATTAACTCACTAGCTAACGCCGTGCGGTTTCACCCGCGTAGTTCTCGTTCCCGTAGTAATGCGGGGATAATATATAGCCTATAGCCTTCCTCAATATATGGGCTATCTAACACTGAAAGAATTTTTCAAATCGAACCAGTAGATCCTGAGATTAGTTTGTTTGTTCAATCAAACAAACAAACTCTTCAGCTTTATAATATTAGTATAGATGATTGACCCACAAGCCACAAACTGTAACTTTTATAACAGCAATATTTCCTTCAGTTTGAGTTTCATGTTTGTAAGAGTACTTAAAATATATGCGACTACTAAGTTAATCATACTATTTTCAGACATAAACTTATATATTTAAATCGTTAATTACTGAAACTAAATTAATCACTCTTTAATCAAATCATTAATTACAGAAAATGTATGCAACTAATAAATCACTCTATTTAATTTCAAAGGGTGATCAGATTAATCAAATATCAGTCAACTAAACAGCTTTTAAACTTAGCCAATTAAATGAAAACCTTTGAATTTAGACACCGAGGTTAATCAATGGACCCCGAGGATAAATTGGTTAATGGAGCTTATTGATACCATCATCCTGCTAATCAATAAACATAAACGTCGGAATCAAGATCGCGACACGTAAAGTCAAGCCGTCTTTGAAGCGAGGGGTGAATTCAGAGTTCAAAGACTTTTCAATGCAGTAACTAAGCAAAGGCGAGATAGGAAAGGTAGCAAAGATTAAGGCAGGATACACACAAAGCGATTTCCAACGCGGGAAATTCGGATCGGTTAAATGTATACTAACTTCGCACCTTATTTCCTTGCTGACAAATTCTTTATAACTCGCTATATAGAATCGTTGCCCAATCTAAAATATAGCGTTTATGTAAAGTATTTTTTAGCCTAAACCAGATCTTAAATTAAATGATTCTAAGAAAACATTCTGGACTAAAATCGCAAGCAAAAATTGGAGGGTTAAAAATACTTCCAATACATTTCAAAGATAAAAAAAAGAAGTATTAAAATCGGTCCAGCCGTTTCGGATGAATGAACCCACGACTACTGTAAAAAGAGATTTTTAATTTAAGTGCCGCAGTATTGCGTAAGTGTTGACTTTATTTTTTTTTAATGACAAACTGATAGACAAAATGTTTTAAAAACTTGCTCGTGTTTTAGTTGTCGTGTAAATAACTATAAGCATTTGAGAAAACATAGACAGACATTTTAATATTTTTATATGTATGTATTGGTAATGATTAAATTTATGACCAGCCGAGCATTACATCACGTACCGGCATCGTCTACAGGAGGCTTAAAGAAAACCGAAGTGCGACACAAGGCGATTAGCGCTGAGGGCGCAGAATGAAGGCTGTTGCGAACCAGCGAATATATCTTTAAGAAAGATTAACGATCTTCAGGTGAGCGCTTGGGGTTGGGATATAATTAAACGCAATGGATGGAGCTTCCCCAAAGATTTAGAGCGAGGGTACGCGTCTTGCTGAGTTATGATTTCGCACGAGACGATGTGATTGGCAGCGTGTAATGAAGTACCTGAATCGACATATTTGTTGCATTAGGTTATTGACGCATCAGCAGAATTTCGATGTACATACATCCTTAGTTTTCTGAGTGACGTTAATGAACTAAAGTTAAGCGAAATATGCATAACTAGCGGACGAATTTAGTTTTTCACAAATCCCTCGGGAACCATGGATTTTTCCGGGATAAAATGTAGCCTATGTTAACCTATGTTAGCCTATGTTATGTAGTTAATCCATGCTATAATATATCTCAATACCAAATTTCAGCTAATTCGGTTAAGTAGTCGAGGCGTGAAAGAGTAACAAACATTCATATCATTAAAATCATCAGTTTTCGCAAATCTCGGAAACCATGGATTTTATCGGGATAAAAAGTAGCCTATGTATGTTTTAGCCAAATCGCTTCAGTAGTAGCGTTAAAGAGTAACAAACATCCAAACATACATCCAAACATCCATACTTACGAACTTTCGCGTTTATAATATTAGTAGGACTATAATTAGGATTTACTGAATAGGTACACAATTTCAAAAATTGACATGAAAATATTTATAGGCCAGGAGTAGAGAACCAACCATAGAATGGTTGGTTCTCTACTCGTATTAAACTATAGTCTGGCAAGTTCGTTGATGACACTCCCATGATATGCGGGGGACGGGGGAAAGACTGCGAGGGTGTGAAATCTTGCGTGCGGGGAGTGAGGTGTCGTGGAGGAGTCGTTGGGTTTTCACTCATCGCTACACGCCTCCCGGCGACTTCGTTGCCAAGCTATAACTAAATATAGACTCGAAAGTTGTCTTATAGATGAATTAGATAAACATGACGAATGGAGCAGATCTCGTAACTTGTGACACAGTAGGTGTAGGTTGTGAAGGTTTCTATTTTAACTAGTGGACGACCGCGTCTTCGTCCGCGTGGTAATGAACGTTTCAACACCTATTTCACAAAGTTCTTTTTATATTTTTGCATGTTTTATGTAATAAATAGTCTACTAATCATTTTACAAATTTTATAACTAAAAACATGAACAGTTAATATATTATTAAAAATCGCCATCCCCTTTTTAATGTAGAATTTTGAAAAATATTGAATGACATTATTTTCAGTATTGTTTTTGTAGTTCACATACCAATTTTTACAGATGTAAAATCTTCCTTGAAAAATCAAGGATATTCCATACGAACTTTCAACCCCTATTTCACTCTCTTCTGATTTTTATGCTACAATTTTATTATAAGTATAGATATAGAAAATAATTGTCAGGTTTTTATTTTTATTCATCATCATCATATCAGCCGATGGACGTCCACTGAAGGACATAGGCCTTTTGTAGGGATTTCCAAACATCACGATACTGAGCCACCTGCATCCAGCGAATCCCTGCGACTCGTTTCATGTCGTCAGTCCACCTGGTGGGGAGTCGGCCTACACTGCGCTTTGAGATGCCAGCACTTTGAGACCCCAACGTCCATCGGTTCTTCGTACTATGTGCCCCGTCCATTGCCACTTCAGCTTTTATTAATTATTTTTATTAATATAGATAATTTAATACCGAGTCCTTTTAATATCATTTGTTCATAATATTTGCTACAATTTCGGACTCTATCTAACTGTGATAAGTTATTTATGTGGCGGCATATAATCCAGTTAAACCATACCGACCCGAATTATTGTATAAATATTTGATAAATTGTTGTATTCGCAGTAACTAGTAATTGAGGACGTTTAAATTTAATATTTAAACCAATAACGTGAAACTGGCGATGCACAATACCAATAATGGAGCACCGGATACATTATTATCATCGTACAATGTCAACGCGCAAATATCGCAAAATATATATACTCAGCTTTATTAATTTATTATTAAATACAGTATGCATTTCGAATCACACTTATAAAAATATCGATAAAATTTTCATATTGAAAGACATTATTTTCAGTATTTTTTTTGTAGTTCACATACCAATTTTTACTACACACACACTTATAAAAATATCGATAAAATTTCGGTAATTGTATGAATATAGATTTATTGTTTTTTTTTCACTTCAATTATCAACAATATGTCATTAGATAATGTTGATAATAATTAAAGTATTCTATTACATTACATTACTTGACGTTTCAAAAGCCTATTGAAATGTTCTGTTTTAATTTTTAAAAATGAATTTTGATTTTTGTTTTTAATATTAGTAGTTATTTACTATTTGCGTTTTAATTAATTTTAGCCCGCCAACTCGTATTGAAGTAGCGAGGTGGGTCTAAGCTACATATCCCTCTTCCTATAATATTATATAACGATGTTGAACATAGATCATTGTCCCACTAAAATAAAATGTCTGGTAATCTGATGAGTTATCCCTGCTATTTATAGACCAAGAGGAGATCCATAAAATCTATATCGTTTTAGTCTGTTACATAATACCAATTTGTACTCTGTCTGCAGATAATCCCTTTAAGTCCACACACAGTTCGTATATTCGCGTTGATATTGCAGTACGCTATGCGCTGGGCTGTCGTCGGGTATAATCCGCTGCTAGGGCCCGCTCCACTGCCCGATATGTCAATTAGGATATTCAATGCAGCTATAACCCGAGCAAGTTTAAGTTTGGCTTGGCGACCGCTGCGTAAACTTGATAATAATATTGTCTGGGGGGAAGAGAAATGTACTTAGGAATTAGAGGACAAAGCGTAGCGATATCAGTCACTCTAAGAACATATTTAAAATATTACTGGATTTAAAAAGCTGTACCTAACGGAAAACCATCATTATGTGAGTTTGTTTCTCGCCCTTTTTAGCAATTCAACTGATTGACATAACATTTTGCACTTGGGGGAAAAAAGGTACATTTCAATGAATTTAAGTTAGAATTTATTGTCGTTAATTGTATAGTCTCCTTTCATTTCTTTATCTGAAATTTCCGATTTTAACATTAAATGACTATACCCAATTCTTTTTAACTATTTCGGAATTACAAATATATTATAAAACAGAAGTACTTGGGGAATGTTTTTTTGAATTTACAAGTGATTAATAAACTCATGTAACCCTTTCAATAGAGGATAACGTTCATTCCTATAGTATACCTGCTACACATCATACTTTGTTAGCATCTAAATAGTATATTTATAAAATGTATAAACTGTATTTATTTTTAAATCTCGTGATTTAGTTCAACCATTACCCATTACAAAACAATGAATATTTAAAAAGTCCACATGGGACTTGCTGAACTCGTCCAGAATAAAAAACAGACTTTTCCTTGAAAATATGAAACAGAATATAACTTGCAGTCCCTCGGCTAGTTTGTAAGGAAATGGACCCAGTTTAACATAATGCGATACACTCAGTCATCGGTGTGTTATCTAACACAATTTATCGTGGGCTCCTCGCCTATTAATCAGTAGATAAACGCTGCAGAAACGTCTGACGTATTACCTACTCGTACCAGCACACGTGAGCTATTACGTACAGTTCGTGCGGATTAACTTGACACCTGGCGCGAATGATGTTTATACTATGTTTGTTTGGTAGGTGTCAAGGGAATGCGCTCGAGTTAAACTTGGGTATCTTTATTTCAAAGATGTTATAGTTATTGTAAATTCGTTTAAGTTGACGCTATTTACGAAATGAATCATAAAAAAAATAATAATTTAAATTGAATGAATTAATAAAATCATAAAAAAAAAATTATAAAAAAAAACACAACCGACTTCAAAATGAGAAATATGAACTAAATAACAAAAATTAACATCTCAGGAAACCTGCATATCTATGCTACCTTCTCATCACTTTGAAGGCAGTGCCAAGCCAGTGATGCATTAACTCAAGCCATTTAAATCATAGTTTTAGGATTTTCAGACAGTTCTTTCTTGTGATTCTTTCAGAAACGGCTTTAATTATTACACCACTGGCTTGGCACTGCCTTCAAAGTGATCTGAAGGTAGCATAGATATGCAGGTTTCCTCACGATGTTATTTTTATTGTAAGCAACAATGGACAGTACATGCATATTTCATCATCATTATCATCAATAACAGCCAATGGACGTCCAACGGCTCCCTGCAACCCGCTTGATGTCCTCGGTCCGCTTTCCGGTGCGGGGTCGCTATTCCAGCACCTTAAGATCCCAACGTCCATCGGCTCTTCAAACTATGTGGCCTGCCCATTGCCACTTCAGCTTCGCGACCCGCTGAGCTAGATGTCAGTGACTCTTCGGATCTCCTCATTTGTGATAAGATCACGCAGAGATAATGCATAATTAATTACCTGATGATAAATTAACAAACCATCAGTCCATCACCTATGGCGGTGGTGTTAATCCTCATGCGCCTTTAACCCTACACACAACGTTCACAAGTGCGTGACTTCGTGATATAGTTTGATATGTTCATTAAGTTGTCCTGACAAATGTTGTGAATCAACCTTTGTTAAGACATTAGTTTTCTTATTTTTGTAACCACTCCTGAGTTTGCTAAAACTATCTATAAAAAAAGAATCTTGCTTATCATACGCTTTGCATCATTATAGGCTCTGCCAGGTCGCTGTATATTTTGCTTACAATATTATGTACAAAAAATACTCAAGAATTCCAACGATAAGTGTATTTTTCAGTCGGGATCTACCTACTTTAGAACTCGTTATCGTTCGAAGCCGGCTCCGTGAGTATTCGCTGCGACTTCTTTACTAACAATAAATGCTTTGTCAAACTTCCTCCGCCCGAGTTTAGAGATAACCGACTTGTGTTTGTTTCGAGATCTTGCCAGGTTTCTCACTTTACTACTTTTAAATTTCACTGACTTTATATGGCTATGTAAGCTTAAGTAACATCTCATTCTAGTTTACTGCGGTGACCTATCATTTACGATTTAAATATCTTGTTGGCTTTTTTTATTCATTACAAGTTAGCCATTGGCTATAATCTCACCTGATGGTAAGTGATGATGCAGTTAGGAGGAGGATGAAAATCCACACCCTTTTCGGTTTCTACACGATATCATGCAGCTTGACGGTAGACCAGGATCAATTAAGAAAACCTCAATCGGCCCAGCCGGGGATCGAATCTAAGACCTCTGTCTAAATTTTTGATTTTAACTATCCTGGCCCTGAAATGAAATGAAAATGAAAATACTCTTTATTGTACACCGAGAATTATAAAATGAATATAAAAGAAATAAATTAAGTAGTCGACCTTATTGCTAAGAAGCGATCTCTCCCAGGCAACCTTTAAATAGCGGCAAAAAATAAGTAATCATTCATAGAAAAACGACACAAGAAAAGAGAAAAAGGAAAAAAATTGCCCTGTATTGAGCCATTAAAATAGGCAAATAGGCTGATAGTATTGGTGAAGAGCTTTTATCAATTTAAGCTTATCTGGTCTGGTGAGATAATTTTACCACACTTGATATGCTTCACTTTATACCCTTCAAGTGACTCGTAAGTCGTATCGTATTGCATTACGATCTAAAGGTCATGGTTACCAATATATTACTGGCACATGAGGCTAACTTACAAAGAGATATTGTTGGTCGAACCTCAACCTACTTGATGGATCGGAGTAAGTCGCTGGATGCTGAGGGAAGTTGTTTTTGAAAAACGTTGTTCGTATACCCGGTAGTATACTGGCATTGACTGAGATGTTGGGTGGCCCCTAAAAGTAAGTAAGGCTTTTCACGTGTGTGTCATGCAGAACAGCGCATCGTAGAAAGTATACGTATAGTAGATGAACCGAATTAGAGAATTCCTAGCTAATTTCATCATCATCATCATCTTCATCATGTCAGCCAATGAGCGTCCACTGCAGGACATAGGCCTTTTGTAGGGACTTCCAAACTACTGAGCCACCTGCATCCAGCGAATACCTGCAACTCGCTTGATGTCGTCAGTCCACCTGGTGGGGGGTCGACCAACACTGCGCTTTCTAGTGCAGGGTCGCCATTCCAGCACGTTGGGACCCCAACGACCATCGGCTCTTCGAACTATGTGCCCCGCCCATTGCCACTTCAGCTTCGCAACACGTTGAGCTATGTCGGTGACTTTAGTTCTTTAGTTTAGCCAATTTACTATTACCTATTACAAACGTTGCCTAATAAGTCTTTAGGAAATTTAGATGCTACAAATGCCATGGTTTTACCGTGTACCTACTAATAAGTGTTGGTTGTCTTTGCCATTTGACGTAAATCAGAAAGTGACAAAACTTTCGTTTAGACTATCCAACAATTATTATCAGGAGGAGTTTTAAAACTGGCCCTACGGTGCAAAGAGGATTACAGAATCCGCTTTGCACCGTTTCGTGAATAAACCCAAGTAAATAAATTTCCGTAGGTGTAGGTACTTGAAGGAGAGTACTTTAATCCTGTTCGATCCGCTTATGAGTTCGTCTCTAATATTAATGAGCAGCTGTAAGCAGGTTTACTTGGAAACAGCTAACTCAGTCGCTTGTGGCGTTCAAGATACTCACAACTGTTAAGGTTGGAGTTTCATATGGCTGTGAATACATATTATGAAAATATGACTAGCTTTGTTCCACAGATTCACTCATTTATTAAATCGGAATTAAAGTAACCTATGTGTTATTCTAGACTAATGTATATTTCTATAGGTACTACATTCTATTTATTAACTAAGGAACACCCGCTAATTCGTACAAGTGAAATTCAGTTTTTCACAAATTCCACGGGAACCATAGATTTTTCCGGGATTAAAGTAGCCTATATTTTGTTCGCTATATGTTGCTCGTGATAGCCCAGTGGATTCTCTCTGCCTTCGATTCGGATGGTGCAGCTTCGAATTCGGCCCGGGGCACCACCAACTTTACAGTTATGTGCATTCTAAGAAATTAATATATCACGTATCTCAGACGGTTAAGGAAAAACATCGTTAGGAAACCTGCATACCTGAGAATTTTCTTAATTATCTAGGTATGACGTGGAGTCTGCCAATCCGCATTGGGCCAGCGTAGTCGACTAAGGCCCAATACCTCTCATTTTGAGAGGAGACTCGTGCTCAACAGTACCGTATTAAGCTGTACTGGTGTTATTAACTAATATAAATCCATCAAAGCTTTCAGATATATTCGTTTGAAAATGAAAACCCAAAACGAAGTCGAGCGTTTGCTTGTACCACGGAAAAAATGATATGTAGTACATCATTATTTTTTCGAATAATTCAAAGATTATTAGAACACACGTCTCTAACTAAGAGAAACTTAATACCATACGATACACGCGTTCGTGTAACTTAGTTACGAAAATATGTATCACATTCCTTTGACCGTTACGGACAAGTATAATAAGCAAAATATGAAACGAGTGTCCCATTAGGAAGCCGAAGAACTTTTGCATATTCATAGCATCGCAGATAAAATCTCCCAAAGCACAGTTGAAAGGCTTTTTAGCTAGTCTGAAATGTCATAAGTCCTGCAAGCGAGTTTTAACAAGACAAACTTGGTCGCTAACAAGTACACTGGTCTTTGTTAGGGCGCACAGTGTACCTATTGTAATCGGCTTTTCTCGTATGGTGCAACCCTTGAAGTAGGATTAAAATACTGTACGAAGCGAAATGATTAATGGGGAAATTTCGTTTGCTATGAATGTCAAATCTTTTGTATTATTGAGCGGTTTTGTTTTGCTAACTAAAATATTAAATTAAACTCGTTTACTTCAAGTAAAGCCTATAAAAGGGCATGCCGGGGATGGGCATCGTATCGTTGTATCGTATCGTGGGCCGGCCCAGGCCTACCCTAACTACCCGGCAATGTATACGAGTATTTTGAAACTGGCAAGAAACTCAGCTCACTCTTTTAAAATTATCCTATTAGACTATCTTAAATTATTAACTACAAGTAAATACATTTAGTGGCCTTGAACACAATTTCAAATGTAGATTAAGGATCATAGCGAGATATTGAATCTATACTAATATTATAAAGAGGTAAATGGATTTACTGAACGGATTTGAAAAATTCTTTGACCAATAGAAAATCATGTTATTTCAAAGTGTAATAGGCTATTTTATGTCTGTTTTCTTACTGAAACGGAAAATGTGCGGGTGAAACCGTGTGATGTCTGCTAGTATAAACGATTCCTTTGTCAAACACGTAAATAATTCACTGATTATAATTTACTCAATGACTGATTCAATAATTCACACAAAATGATTTGTGTGTTTTTATATTGTTATCTAGCCGTGATAGCCCAGTGGATATGACCTCTGCCTCCAATTCCGCAGGGTGTGGGTTCGAATCCGGTCCGGGGCATGCACCTCCAACTTTTCAGTTGTGTGCATTTTAAGAAATTAAATATCACGTGTCTCAACACGAAGGAAAAACATCGTGAGGAAACCTGCATACCAGAGAATTTTCTTAATTCGCTGCGTGTGTGAAGTCTGCAAATCCGCATTGGGCCAGCGTGGTGGACTATTGGCCTATTCCATTTCATTCTGAGAGGAGACTAGAACTCAGCAGTGAGTCGAATATATAGGTTAGAAATGATATTGTTATTTTAGTAGAGGTGCTATGTTCCTTCTACATTATAATACGCAGTGACGCAAAGTTTTCCGCCCGTGTTTTCGCAACTTCAATGTTATGTCATGTCTTATCCTCAGAGTGCACTGAAGCAAGTAAACAGTTGCCTGGAATAACTTCATGAATCCATTATCATCGATCTGTAGCCTCGACACTCGAGGTTCTATAAAAGTTAAGTGCAGTCTCCCCTTCCCCTAATCTCTAATGTTACGTGAGGTATTAAGAATTTAAGGAGCATCCGCGCCCTCATCGATTGGCTTAAAGATTCGTGCAACTTACCTTCACATTGTTTTGATTTTCGTGTCATAATATTACTACATGCAACGTAATACATCTAATTTTTTGTAGATATAACTTTTTTATTATAGTCTTAAATATAGTTCGGATGTATTTTGTAAAGAGAAATTTATAGTCAGAATGTCCGCGACTTCGTCCATCCTTAGACATCCTTAATACAGACCTGTCGCAAAATCCGAAAAAAATCAAAAAAAAAAAAATACTAATTTTTCATACATGACAGAGGATTCGGCATATTCGAATGATATATGAGAAACAGTTGCGGAATGGAAATAACACTCTCAGCCTCTTGGATTTGGGTCCCATTAATTTTGGAGTTTTTAGGGTTAGTATTGTCTTGTTCTTATTTGAACTGTAGCTAACACTAAAGTGTCTTCATAAGTAAGTTTTAATAATTATTCCAAATATTTCAAAACTTTATTTTGAATTTTTTTTTTTTTTTTTTTTTTTTTTTTTTTTCAGGAGGAAAAAAATCCTCATGGACATCCTGAACCGGATAGTGCCGGACTCCTACCGGCTAAAAAAAAGCCCCTCCTGACCCCAAGGCGTTGGTGTTCCTGCCAATTCGACCTACCACCAACACCCCTGTCTATGTATCACCGAGCTCTATTTCTTTCTCTTTCGTCCTTCTCTTTACACTTTATAATTCCTTCCAGATAAAAACTTATAGCTTCCCATTTCTCCTTCGTCTCCAGCATTATGCTGGTTAGATTTCCAACTTCTATTTTGCTCCCAACTTGACGTTTTACTATTTCTCTCTGTTGTTCAAAATTTGGGCAGTGAAATATAGCGTGTTCCGCATCATCTTCCCCTGGGCAGTACATGCATTCAGCGGAATCTCTTTTTTTTATGCGTTTCAGGTACTGCATAAAGACTCCGTGCCCTGTGAAGCACTGTGTCATCCAGAATGTTAGGTGTCCATGCTTTCTATTCACCCACCCCTGTATGTCGTAAATCAGTCTGTGAGTCCAGCGCCCACTTGTTGACTGGTCCCACTCATTTTGCCACTTCTGTAGTGTAGTGTCCCTAGCTTTATTTCTTTCCTCTGGCAGTTGTCCGTACGTGGATGCCCGTTCGTGAGCCAGCAGGTGAGCTGGTATGAGGTTCGCTAAAACGAGGGCAGCATCCGTGGCGATGGTTTTGTATGCACAACACGTTCTTAAAGCCATTATTCTTTGGGCACTCAGCACTGTCCTTTTATAGATTTCTTTATCCAATGCTGTTGCCCATACTGGTGCTGCATACATTATTGTAGACTGCATTGCCAGAGCCAGTGTCCTTCGTTTCCCTGAGCTGGGCTCGCGAGTGTTTGGTAAAATCGTGCTGAGGGCCCTTGTGGTTTTTTGGGCTTTCTTACACGCTTTATTTATGTGTTTACCAAAGTTAAGACTTGTGTCAAGAATCACTCCCAGGTAAGTGATGTTAGGGGCTGGTATTACCTCTGTAGTTCCACATTTAAAGACGTTGTCCCTATTCAGCCTTCTATTAAAAATAATAGCCACGGTCTTTTCGGGTGCTATCTCTAACTCATTGTACTCCATCCAGAGCATTATGTTGTAAAGGGTCTCGTTACCTTTTCTAATTAGGTCTTCAGCATTTTTAGCAGTCACTGAGATTGCTAAGTCATCCGCATAGCATATTAACTTGACACCCTCCGGCACTTCCACTGACATTACGTCATTGTACATTATGTTCCAGAGAGTTGGACCGAGTACGGACCCTTGCGGTACGCCCCCACCGATCTTGACTTGGACTCCCTTTTTAATTTGTATATATCTATGCTCTAGATAGTCCATTATGGTGTTTGTAATGTAACTACTAATTTGCCGTTTTTTAAGTTTATATACTATTTTCGGCCAGGATGCCGTGTTAAATGCGTTACGAACATCTACCAGTACTAGGCTGTTCCAATGATTATTCTTTTGTGCCTGTCTTGCTAATCTTATCGTCGTCGTCGATCGTCCGTTTCTTTGTTGCGGACCACTCTCTTCAGTTCTTTGGGTTCAGACGTTATAAATAACTCCTTAGAGACTTTAAGTTTTTCGTCCAGGGGTAAAGTTCTTTTGGGGTTAGGGAGCTGCAGTTGATTTTTGACTATTTTGTAAGCATCCCCAAAGACATCGATCTCTAGGTTGTTGCAAAGATTTCTCCACATAGATGCCTTTGCCGATATAATTTCTCTCTTGAGTTCGTTTTTAAGTGTCTTGTATTCAAGTATTAGTTCTTCCTTTCTCTCCTTGTTTTTGCACCTTTGAAATTTTCGCCTCATAGTTCTGACGTCCCTTATTTTCTTTTGTATATTTTGTGTCCACCAATAGGGTAACTTGAAGTTGTCATCGCATCTTATTCGTGGTGTGCTTTTCTTATAAGCCGCTATTAGTGCTTTGTCACATTCTTCTTGGTTAATTTCTTTGCCCTTTACTATTTCTTTAAATGTCAAAATAAATAAATCACTGTCAGTTTGTCCATAAGTATACTTTGGCCTGTCTTTTACCTTATTTAAAATATTTGTTATTATGATCCTGTGGTCACTCATAGAGACATCTTCTTCTAGAACTCTCCATTCAACTGTTTTTGTAAGCACGTTATCACTTACAAAGGTCATATCGATATAGGATTTCCCGTTATGACGAACACAAGTAGGCACCTTACCATCGTTAAGTATGTTCAGTTCTAGAGACTGTACCCATTCGAGTAATTCAATGCCCTTTCTCGTTGTTGTATTTCCACCCCAGCATACATGCTTAGAATTAAAGTCTCCCGTTACGATAAGTTTGTTTGAGGGTGATGTTCTTAGATCTTGTTGTATGTTTCCTAGGATATTGCGGAACTCTTCAGGAGTGCATTTGTTGGGACTTATATATGTACTGTATAATGAAACATCTTCCGTCTCAACGCAGATAAAGCAGCCCACTGAGCGGTATTTTATTACGTCGTATACTTTGCTGTAGTTAATTATCATGGCACTTTGGTCTTCACTGACATAATAGTGTTTATTATTGGTTTTGCACTTCGAAAGGTTAGGTTCACTTAGAGCTATAAAATCACATTTCTTCTCTGAGGCTACTACTAAGGCCATATCGTGGGCACTTAAACTCCTGTTCGCGTTTAACTGTAGGACTCTGAATGTGATTGTTTATTTAACATCATGTCTCTTTGTCTCTTAATATTGTTTCTGGCAGTGGCCAGAGCTTGTTGGAAGTACTTACATCTACCACTGCCCGATGAGTGGCCTTCTGTTTTACATAAAGGGCAGTAAGCTTCATTAGTGCAGTCCTTAGCTAGATGTCCATCTTGAGCACAGGAGTGGCATTTTTTACTTCTGTCGACATTCTTGCATTTCGGTGCTATGTGATCATGAGCCCAGCAGCGGTAACACTTTGGAACTTCAATTCTTTGTTGGATGTAGCATATGCTTAATCCTATCCTAATTTTGTTAGCTTCCATAATTCTTTCTGCGTCTTTTTTATCAAGCACTATTGTAGCAATTTGGTTGCCGTTCTTCATTGGTCTTAAAGATTTAATTTCCATTTTTTCTGGTGACTGAACCAGATTCGTATTTTGAATTGCTATTTTTATTTCTTCTTTGTCTGCGATGCTATCGATATCCTTGACATGTAGTACATATTTCTTGGTGCTAGAGAATGCCTTTATTTTTGTATCTTGTACTATATCTTTAATAGTTTTAGACACTTCCTCTGCATTTTCATCTACTTTTACTATAATGTCACCTTTATTTGTTTTTCTAACCCCTTTTATTTGATCTAAAACCTCGCTCCCTTTTAAACCAAGTTTTAATTTCTTTAACACATTGGCATATGAGTCTGAATCTCCTTTAATAACTATTATTTCTTCTTTTTTCTTGTTAGTATGTTTACTACTTTCTTTTAAAGTTTTATTCTTTTGTGTTCTCATAAATATCGTGGTCTCTGTATTATGAAATATACTTTGCAGATTTTTTTTCATTGCATCCGTTGTCACTCCCTGCGGTTTGACAACTGAGATTTCCTTCATGTCATACTTCGTTCCAATGTTTTTCATTTCTTCGCATAGCTTATAAAAGTCACGTTGTGTCCTTCCATCTTGCTTGGTAGAGTCGTAGAAAAAAACAACGATTTTATTTGTTTTGGTTACTTTCTGCTCGGAGGCCAGGACGGTTTTATTTTGAATATTGAGTCAAATAAAAACCGAGCTTTATTTTGATTGGTCACCAAGTGAAATTGTCATATCTTGAAACTAGAGATCACAAACTAGTGTTCCCGCTTTACAAAGTTGGTGAAAGCAAAACCATTGACAGAACATACTGCAGGTAAGTACAATAAACATTCATTCACCCCATACAAAGGTTTAAATTTGTAGCGAGATGCAGACACATTAGAGTGGAAAAACTACGCAGACAGACTGTTCGGTTCAAGAGGAAAATTCTACTGTTATAGTACTGTATGTAGCTAGTGCTGAATTAATACTGTATGCGGTTATACTAAACACAGTAATTGTTTACTTACTAAGTTGTGCTATAAGCTAAAATGAATCCTTAAATGAAGTCTAGTGGAATGCTATGCTATACTACAGTGATTTTTTTTTATTTTTTATTTTTTTTAGTCTTGACAAGTTAGCCCTTGACTACAATGTCACCTGATGGTAAGTGATGATTTAGTCTAAAATATTACGGGCTAACTTGTTAGGAGGAGGATGAAAATCCACACCTTTCGGTTTCTACACGACATCGTACCGGAACGCTTAATCGCTTGGCGGTACGTCTTTGCCGGTAGGGTGGTAACTAGCCACGGCCGAAGCCTCCCACCAGCCAGACCTGGACCAATTAAGAAAATCTCAATCGGCCCAGCCGGGGATCAAACCCAGGACCTCCGTTTTGTAAATTCACCGCGCATACCACTGCGCCACGGAGCCCGTCCAAACAGTGATATGGCAACAATTATCATCACAACAACGATTAGGTGTAGTCACGATCTATAACCTAATTTGACAATGTGTCATAATTATGTCAGTTGACAATAGCTGGTGGCGGTCTTTGATATACATCCATCTGATAAAACGCGGTAGTTAGTAACCTCCATCTTAAAAATGTTAATTCATAGTTCATAGTAGTTTAAGTACTAGCAGACGCCCGCGACTTCGTCCGCCCTTAGACCTCTTTACTCGAGCCCTTACAGTAGTATCGCTGTAAAAATGGAGTAACTTCTCCCGTTTTCCTAACGTTTCCCTTCATCGCTCTTCTCCTATTGATCGCAGCGCGATGAAAAGTATACTATAACCTGCCCAGAACAATTGTATAAGTTTCGTTAAAAACCGTCGAGTAGTCTTTATTTCTATAATGAACATATACATACAGACAGACAGACAGACAACAATTTTACTGATTGCATTTTTGGCATCAGTATCGATCACTAATCACCCCCTGATAGTTTATTAGGAAATATACATCATGTACAGAATTGACTTATCTACAGATTTACTTTAAGTATAGATAGATAGATAGAAATAAAATAGATTGACTCAACATTTATTTAATACTCTTTATTTGTACACCACAAAAAATAAAAGAAAACAAGCAAAACAGAAACACAAGAAAAAGTAGAATACAAAACATTGGTATTTTAAAACTAATATTCTTATTAGAGTTAAGTCAGCAACATTATAATATATCTAACATATTTCACCTCTAATCTCGTTTAGCAAATCCAACGGTCGTCGTGTGATATTTCACGCAGCTTTGAATATAATAAAAGAATTAGAGAATTAAGAAGAATTTATGATAGCAATCGTAACAATATAAAGATGGTCCATTTCAGGTCCACTTTTGTACCCCGAATCATTAAAATTTTAAAAATACAAGGATCTTATTAAAATTTATTAAAGTGAATAAATGTAACTAAATAAAAAGAAATAAATAAAATTAAACCCCAAGTTTTTGAGTTATACCAAGATGGCGCGCTTAAACCAACTATGTAACTATGTATATGACAATTGACAGCAAACGTCAAATCGATTACTGCATTGACCTTATTAGTGTTGCATTTCTTGGGAGATATTGAATATTATTTCGAAAGAATTAAAGTAAATTCGTAGTTTTGTATAATCGAAAATAGTTAATAAAAATATTTTCTTTTATTTCCGCTAGGGTACAATGACTGGACCTGGGACCATACAGTTTTGGACCATCTCCTTTCATGTTCAAGATATTTGTTATTAAATTGTAATGTAATAAAGACAAAAATGCTTGAAGGCGAATGGCTCGCCTTTTTCTATCAAAATAATTAATTATAATTATAATAATATTTATTTCACAAAAAGTAAAATTAATGATTTTATGTATAATGGTAATAAACATTGTAAAGAATGATGATTCAAAAAGTGCAACTGTTCAGTTTATTGCCGGTTTTCTCAACAGAACCTGCCTCCCAAACCGGTGTTAGAATCTTTACAAACAGTCAAACATGACGTTTTTAAAGTGCTTGTAAAGTACTCGAAATAAATGAATGTTGATTTTGAACTATAACATTTTCAATTGACTGGATCATTTATAATCTGCAAAAATTACAAATCAGTCCAGCAAGTAAAGAAAGGTGTACAAAGAAAACAAAACCAAATTTAAAATGTGCTCTTTATTGATTACTAGTTGATGCTCCACGGTTTCATTTCTGTAGTTATCTCATGACTCTCACAAATACACGTGGCTTTCTAGTGGTAAAAGATTTTTCAAAGCCGTTTAGTAGATCCAGAGTTTACCTCCTACAACATCATAAATTTTACCTCTTTATAATATTAGTATAGATATTATATGTATAATAAATTGGTCGTATAAAACTTACCAGTACATATAAAAACCAGTGTGCATACTAAAATAAATCTCTCATAAAATAAAGTAATATCGGAAGTGCGATATTATAGCAAAAACTACAATCAAGAGTTCCTCTCATGCCACTATGAAGGGAGGTTCATTGTGTCGGTGATCTGAAGGCTTTATAGGCTATTGAGGCTTGTAGGGTGCAGTAATCCAAGTAGCGTAATAAAGGAGCACTTTTTCGTGGATCTTCAGATAAGGGAAGGTGAGCGTCGATATATCAAGAGATTAGTCGTTTGCCGCCGTGCGCGAGGCGTTGAATGTAAAGTGGTTGTCTAGTGTCGGTTTAATAATATCGATATCAAATTTTAATTTTTTTAATGATATTTAATGAAATTAATAAATTTAATGAAACAGAGAACTAATTGTGAATTTAAATGCCTTTTATCTATTTGTATGCTGGTTTGTTTTCTAATAGATTAATTTAGTTATCATAATTATCACGGGTTGGTTCTAAAAGATATTAAATTGCGAGTATTAATATTAATTGCGAGTTTAAATGCTTTTTGTCTATATTTGTATGCATGGTCAGTTTTATTTTGGTTTATTTCGGTTTCTTATACATTAATTTTATTCAATATAGGTTGGGTTAGATAAAGTTATAGTATTCTTGTTCGATGTAGTTTGAAAGATTTTCAGTAAGCATATTTTAAAGTTTGTGGACGTTTTATAACAAAGTAGTTATTTGAGTTCCTTTTTAATCGATCTTGAGATTTTGTTTGAGATAAAAGTTGAATGTAAGTTTCTTAATAAAAAGATTACTCGTAATTGCATTAACAATATTAACTTGTTTTATTTAATTTAAAGTACAGGCTGATTAATTTTAAATAATAATTCTCTTCACTCACAAAACTTCTGTATCTAAGTGAGACTTTACCATTGACTACATATACAATGGTATCGAAAAAAGACATCGATATCTTTATTATTAAGACACAAGCGGCACACCACTATCACCGCAAGGAACTCCATAAGTTAACAGCTATCCGCGAAGCCTATCATATATCAGGCAAGGTTGACATATTCGCCCGTCATGTACGCTTTACATATAAGATGAGGCAACCATTTCATGTATTCGTATATCAAAACTAACATGATTGCGAATATTCTTGATTTATATTATAAATACCTATCGGCTTTTCGTGAGGCCTGGTAAGGATTTACTATTGTTTTTTTTGATATTATCGTTATAACTATATTTTCCCGTTTTCATTACCACCAGATCAAGGGCTTAGTTATGCTTGAGACGTTGAAATAAACTCTATTTTACAACATCTAACTCAATAGTACTACCCATAGCACAAGCTACGCTTACTTTGAGGGTAGATGGATGTGTGTATTTTCCTAATATATTTTTATACTAGTGAACACCCGTAGGTCATCATAATTAACGACCCATTTTTGGTTCACTGTTTAGCACGAGTCTCCTCTCAGAATGAGAGGGTTAAGGCCTTAGTCCACCACGTTGGCTCAATGTGGATTGGCAGACTTCACACACATAGAGAATCAAGAAAATTCTCAGGTATGCACGTTTCCTCACGATGTTTTTTTGTCCCTGACCGGATTTGAACCTATGCCCTCCGAATCAAAGGCAGGGGTCAACTGGGCTTGGCTGAGTTCGGTGTAAAAAGTAGCCTCTACATTACTGAACAATCTGCTCTATCATCCAGTAAAAGTCCCATTAAAATAGGTTTTGGTTAATACAAAGATTAGCCCAAACAGACAGACAATAATTTAAAAAAGTTTGTGTAAAGTACCGTGTAAATAACTATAAGCTATTTTGAAACTACTGCAATTTTATGTGTCAATATCTGTTTTTTTCGATATTTCATGTCTTTTTAATTCATTAGAGCCGTGGTAGCCCAGTGGATATGACCTCTGCCTCCGATTGCGGAGGGTGTGGGTTCGAATCCGATCCGGGGCATGCACCTCCAACTTTTCAGTTGTGTGCATTTTAAGAAATTAAATATCACTTGTCTCAAACGGTGAAGGAAAACATCGTGAGGAAACCTGCATACCAGAGAATTTCTTAATTCTCTGCGTGTGTGAAGTCTGCCAATCCGCATTGGGCCAGCGTGGTGGACTATTGGCCTAACTCCTCTCATTCTAAGAGGAGACTCGACCTCAGCAGTGAGCCGTATATGGGTTGATAATGATGATGATGATGATGATAATAATTCATTCGTTCAACGTTCGTTCCTTGATTCTTTAGCTCTCAAAGAACTAGATTAGGCTTAAGACTTAGTCGTTTAGACTTTATAGGAACTATTCTGGTCCGGTAGACATATTCCACAATCCGATAATAAAGAGCTTTTTCGCTGCCCGCACTCACTAATGACTGTTATGCTGGGTTAACTCTGAGGGAACTACAGTCGGATAATTTAAATAAAAATGCACAGAACAACATGCGTGCTTCAAAAAGTTTTGACTCAATTAAATAACTGTTTCACATGCGGAAAAATTGTTTGATGGTTTTAATTGAAGCCGGTCGGTGGGTCCGTGGGGAACCTCCAGATCAAAATGGTCTCTGTAAATAATCCGAAAATAACGAGGTAGCAATTAAATACAGCTTTGAGACTAGCGTGCAAACATTTGGTCGCGTGTACATCAAAGGGGTACGATTCATTAGATACATACGTCGATATGTTACGCGTAATAGACAATTTTAATCATGTTTTTATACAGTTCGTAGGTATGAGCTTAAATTTTTATTATCTTCGCAAATGGACATAACCTATAGTACGTAGATCTTGCGATCCAGATCGATTGTTTGTTCACCATTCGATTAACTCTTTATAAGTTGCTTTTGAAAATTGCGATAAATCAGTTTTAACAGCACATAATTCTGAAAAGCAATATTAGTAATATACAATATGAGATTTTCGATTTGTTTATTATAAAAAAACAGGCGGACCCGGTCAAGCTTCGCTTTGACTTATGTGCCCGTCTTCCCTATCTACACTACCCCAACATAGCATCATTGTAACGGGTCATTACAGGTCCGACCTCTCTCCTTCTCCTTATACAGGCTGTGAATTAGCATTTCCCATAACTCTCGGGTTATATTGTTTAACAAAAACTAATTAAAAATGTCCTAAAAACAATATTTTCGGAGTAAATAGTAGTTCTTTTGTAAATAGATTTTAAATTGGGTCCTTTATACTGTATTCTTATATTTTACAGAAGTTTCGTATTGTAGCCACATTGTCCTAATTTAAAATTGCTTGGAACATTGTCTCGTTCCGACGCTCAGAAATTTTTATTACCTGTTAACCCAGTTAGCTACCAAAATCAAGAACGTATAATATATTTATCATAAAAAAGTTTAGCGTCTCATCAAAATGAAATCACGGAAAGTGATAGTAATCTTGAAGTTAACTTGATAGTAATCACTTGTAAATATTATGTTCCACAGATCCCGGGCTAATTAATACCTTTAGAATTAAAACTAAACATTATAAACTTAACATCTAATCTAATATTTTATTTTGGAGCATGCATACAGATTATAAACATAGGTGTGCACCTATCTTTATAATCTGTATGCATGCTCCAGCTCGTATATTTGGCGCTTGTGGTGTTAAAGGGCTTATCGGCCTCGCTTTGAAACGGTAGCGTTAATATTTGTTCGTTCATTTCGTTAATAGAACCGACTGTACCTACTCGTACTACCTACCCCTTTAGTACTTATTTTGTTTGTGGGTGGCGAAAGATTAAAAGGGTGTGTAATGTAAATGTTTGAATATCAGATAGTCTGACATCTATTGAGAGATGTTTATATGTCTAGCGAGCAAATAAAACAAGTCATTAGGTATACTTGATTTTATAGTCGTTTTATACCGTGACCATTTTTGTTCCTATGCATTTCTCTATTTCAATCTGAAATATTTTCTTGTTTCGTTCTTTTTAGACCCCTTTTTACGTAGTCGGGTTATAGTTTTAAACTTTATTTTTTTAGTTGTGTTTTAGATAGGTAAAATAAATCTAAATTGTAATAAACTTTATTATATGTTCGTGCCAGATGTAATACTTTAGAATTTTGCGCATATATATTAACCTAAAAACTGGACTACACGGCAGTTACTAACAGTTTTAGTAAATAGAGTAAACATGCAGCAGTAACTGGCAGAACAATTACTTGCTTAGACACTTTTAAATTCCGGCCGCATCCACAAAATGGAACCGTCAAGCTAGTTCTACTGCAAGCTGCAACAATGCTCCCTGATTTACCGTGGCACGTAGAATGCCTCTAAAATGTTTGCAGCCTGCCCCAGACTTGTTATTGTTTTTTCGGCCTTTTTATTATCAATCAATCAATCAATTTATTTCTTTGCAGATACATGCATTATTTATACAGGTGGTCGGTAGATGTAGATGGTAAATGTATCTTGCCAATTAGGCATGCAAATTATTTATTAAGTATTTAATGATTTAAAAGACAATTTCACCATTTAAAATTTACATCTTTACAATTAAAATATGTATGAAAATAACAATAATATCAACTTAAATACTCATTTACACTGTAGAATGCCTGTTGAGTTAGGTATTTATATTTATATATTTATTATATAGTATGTACACCTATCTAAGCTAACCTTTTATTTTTTGAACTAGTGAAACTCATTTGGGATAAACAAAGCCTACAGTACCCGGGATAGTGTAGCTTCCCAACAGTGAAAGAAATTTAGTTTCAGTAGTTTCGGAGTTTATTCAATGCAAACAAACAAACAATAAAACCTTTCTCCTTTATATTATAAGCATAGAAGTCGTCGTTATCAACCCTATTCGGCTCACTGCTGAACTCGAGTCTCCTCTCAGAATGAGAGGGGTTAGGCCTTAGTACACCACACTGGCCAATGCCGATTGGCAGACTTCACACAATTAAGAAAATTCTCTGGTATGCAGATTTCCTCACTCGTGATATTTAATTTCTTAAAATGCACACAACTGAAAAGTTGGAGGTGCATTGAAGGTGCATGCCCCGGACCGGATTCGAACCCACATCCTCCGGAATCGGAGGCAGAGGTTATATCCACTGGGCTATCACGTACCCTAGTATAGAAGTACCTATAGATAATTAATATGCCATGCCTAAAATATAATTATATAATTATTTTCACTATGAAAATTTTTGAATTATGTCGAATAAAAATTTGTACGGAACCCACTCTGGATGAGTCTGAAACGCACTTGTCCGGTTTTCAGGGTTGCGAACGTACGTACGTAAAAAAACGGAACCCTTATATTGTTTATTTCGACAGTCAAGTTATCAGAAACGGACATAAATAAGGATAATGGTCATAATATGATAACATAATGAAAATGTAGACTCTTGTAAACAGTCCCCTACACAAAATAAATGATAAAGCGCAGGTAGGTATTACGTACAACAAGGACGATATCGGCGAGACTGGGCGAGACCCCTGAAGGATGCGGGCAGCATACTTAATGCCACTGATTAGCGCTTGGACAGGTACGGGACACAACCCCTGCTAAAGATACTGGACTTGTAGCAACGAGTTTCCTACGTAGGCGATTTATTTATGTTTGAACTACAGTGATCTAACAAAGTAAAAGAATAACGTTTATAGAACAAGAATGGCATTTTATGGTTTGAAATTCGAAGCCTTAAGCAGGTAATGTATTCAACAGTTTAAGAAATGAACTCAAACCTGAAAGATAATTTATTGGTTTTATTCTCACGAGTGTTATTGAAGTTATACTTACTTGTATTATTCGATTAATAGAAAATTAGTCATGTTTAAAACATGGCTTATTTATTATTTATAAGAAATTAAATATAACCCCTTCTTTACGAATATATCGTTAAATAGTAGTACACAAATACTAACATTTACCTATATGTTAAAGAAAATGAAAGTTTCTTCATACACTATATTAAAGTATAGAGCAAACGAGTTAAGGAGAGCTTAGATAAGGTTAATTTGTCTCTACCAGTGGACCATGGTAAAGGGTGCCCTTGATTTGGACCATTAAACACGGGGAGTCAATTCAAACGCCCAACACTCATCTTCGAACGTGATGTTAAGCAGCGAAAGCTTTGTGTTATAGTGATAGTAAGATCTTTTGATATGTACTGAATAAAAGTTAAAAACTTAAAATTCGAATTACTTAGCACAAAACAATTAACATGATTGTCTCTGCATCAAACAATCCTTCAACAACACGGTACGATCTTGTATCCTACTAATATTATATATAGGCGAAAGTTTGTATGGATGTTTTGGATGTTTGTTACTTTGTAACGCCCGTCCTACTGAAGCTATATGGCTGGAAAGGAAATAGATTTTACTCTGGATTAACACATAGGCTACTTTTCATCCCGAAAAATCCATGGTTTCTTGAGATTTGTGAAAACTAAATTCCACGCGGACGTAGTCGCGGGACTCCGCTAGTCGGTAATAAAATCTATATTAATATTATAAAGAGGTAAAGTTTGTGGTGTTGTAGGGTGTAATATATGAATCTACTGAAACGATTTTGAAAATTCTTGTACCTCTGGAAAGCCACATTATTTGTTATTGTCTATTTTTATCCCCGTATTCTCACGGGAACAGGAACTATGCTAGTAAAACCGTGGGGCGTAGGCTAGTATTTCTATACCTCTTATCTTATTTATTTTTCTGAACGTCTCATTTTTGTCAAAAAATAACATAAATTTAGACTCTGGTTAAAAAAGTAAATGAAAAACGAGTAAGCCGATGTAATTTTCTGTTTTCCGAAAAAGTCCGTTTTTTTTATTTTCAAGTACGGGACTTGATATGTGTATGTGTGTGTCTATGTGTAAAATAATATCTTGAACAATAATACAGCAAAGTGGCTTCGTAGAACATTTGCAACATTATGATAAAGGCTATTTTCTCCACGGGGAAAACAATATAATATGTCTTATAATGGACTCTCAACCGCCTATTGAGTCTTTAGAAAATTTTTCCTTTTCATGACGTTAGCTGATAATAAAAATTTTAATAAAAAAAATACAACCGACTTCAAAACCTAAAAACGTACCCACTAAACTAAAAAGTGAAAAATAACATCATAATATGTTCTACCTGCTGATCAGTATGAAGGCGGTGCTAAGCCGGTGATGTATTAATTCAAGCCATGTGAGAATATTTTATAGATTTAGATTTTGCAGACAGTGTTGTTTCATGTGGTCCTGTCAGAAATGGCTTTAATTAAGACAACACCGGCTAAGCACCGCCTTCATAATGATCAGCAGGTAGAACATATTATGATGTTATTTTTCACTTTTTAGTTTAGTGGGTACGTTTTTAGGTTTTGAAGTCGGTTGTATTTTTTTTATTAAAATTTTTATTATTTTTCCATTTTCAGTGTAAAATTTCATCTCAAACGAATACATCAGAGCCCTAATGACAGTCACAACCCATGTTGGTACAAAATTCTCAGCAATACAAATTAATCAAGCTCAAGCACATCGTAGCTACCGTATCCCGTTAAGGAGTTCCCTTAATTGACCTTGGTCTTCATCATCAGACCCCAATAACAGACACTATAGGTAGAAAGTTCTCAGCAATACGAATTAATCAAGGCCAAACACAAGGCAGTTACTGTAAACTGTTAAGGAGTTCCCTTAATTGTCCTTGGTCGTCATCACCAAATCCCTAAATGACAGTCACAACCTATCTATGTGGAAAGTTCTCATTAATACAAATTAATCAAGCCCAAACACAAGGTAACTGCTGTAAATCGCCGAGGAGTTCCCTCGTCTGTTTTATGGCTCCATCATCAGATCGACTTTAAACCTTCATGAAATTATAGTGCTTAAAAGTACTAAATGGAAAAGTATAGGAACACACTAGACACCCATATAATTTTTGAAAGTTCCCCTCAATTTCTCCAGGATTCCACCATCAAATCTTGACATGATGGCAATGGGACCAAATGGGGGCTATACCGTTTCAAACAAAAAAAGAATTTTTGAAATCGGTCCAGGCGTCTTTGAGTAATCGGTGTACATACATAAAAAAAAAAAAAAAAAATACCGACCGAATTGAGAACCTCCTCCTTTTTGAAGTCGGTTAATAAAAGATATCACGTGGCGGTGTAATTTAATACTTGATACTAACACAATACTCTGACGCAGTTAGCGATGCCTTGTTAAAAATTATAACCGCGATGCTAGGTTCGATTCCCGTGCTGAATCTGGTTTCATCATAGGCTTTAACTGTGGCTAGTGACTATACGTTACCACTTACAAAACAATAATTAATATGTTATAATTTTCCAAACTTAGAGCTGGTTTTAAGACTTAATTTTATTGGAATCGGACTTATGGAAACAATTAATTTGAAAATAACCATAATCCACACGAACGAAGTAGTTAAAAAAATATTGCTATGACCTTTTAACAGTTACTTTTTACCTTCAGACTAAACCAAAAGCTTGGAGTGTGTATTTATATGTGTATTAGTGATATTTAAAGTCAGGCCATTTTCCTTGTTCTTGAAGGAAAGCGGATATAGAGCTTAGTCCCACCATGTTGCTTCAATGTGGGTTGGTGGGCATAATATTATAATCACTATTAATTGTACTACAACACATATTTCAGATTGTTTTATAATCTTCAACTCAAATAATAACAACATAAATTAAACCGTATAACCAGCATCAGTAGGTACCAAAGCATGAAACAACAGCCACTTCGGTAAAACAAACATTAAAATGAAACCTACCTCTTACGCAATAAAGCCTATTTTCCCGTTAACAATAATTTATTACGTCACAACAATAACGCCAATAAGATGAACGTCACGCGAGTGCCTCTGATTTATGACTTCATTTTCCACAGGGAGGAGAGGGAAATTATCTTTTGTTAGAATTTATATAGGATACAGGCATCATGCCTTTTAGCGCCCTTTCAATGTAATAAAATGCTTTAATACGTTCGTTTGTTATCAATTATTTCGTGTTTAACAAATTGCTTTCGAAATATTGTTGTATTTTAATATACAATAGTAAATTTATTGATTTGGTGATATATTTTTTTTTGTAAAAAAAACGTATTTAATTTTACGTTACATATAGATTTTTTTTAGATATTTTAATATTTGACATTGAATTTTAATGAAATAAAGCATTTAGAATGTTGTTAAGGACTGCGTATTGCGTAATCTATCTAAACGTCACGCGAAAAATCGTTGTTAGCATAAGCACACAACAGAGAGATAGACAGTTTGCTGTCAGAAAATAATTTCTGAAATCGTTTTTTTGTGTTCTGAAAAAGTATCTATCAATGCTATCACAGTCTTTCTAATTATTATTATTTGAGTATATCGTGGTATATTATAAGTACAAATTTAAAATTCTGTTTAATATAATTTGTCACTTTATACCGCACTGGCTTCAGATCAGTGGAAACTGACCTTAAGAAGTTCTTACCAAACTTTGAAAATGAATTCATGTTTTCCGCGTGCATTCTGCATTTATAAATCTGTCTACAATAAAACAGACTATGGTTGTAAAACCAACAGGAACAATGGAGGAATTTTTAAAAATGGAACGGCAACAGAAGCAGAATTTTCCGAGGTGCACAGGCCGGAAGTGACGTTGCAGGCAGATAATAACCGCATTGTACAGCTTCCGGAGGGCACGGACGGCGATAATCTTCGACGAGTGTAATTTCCAAAATAGAAATGGAAATGAGTGGAGTCGTTATAAAATACATTTATTGTAAACTTCAAGTGCCTACCACAATAATAAATACTCAAAGTATGTATGTTAATTAAATATGTTTACTTATGTATCGTCATATTTTTATTTAGTCGATTTTTTCTTAGTAACTTTCTAAAAACGGGAAAGACAATAGGAATTTTAACGTAGGAATGTATAAAATCACCTTTGCTGATTTTATACATTCCGCTGAAACCTTCAAATTATTTGCTTTATAAACAATATTATAAACTAACAAACACGCTCTCTAGCCGCCATCATTCAGCGGCTCCCTGCAACTCGCTTGATGTCCTCGGTCCACCTAGGTAGATACTGTGCTTTCCACTTAAACTAATATATTACAGAATAATAAATTATGTATGTAGTAAGGGAATTAGTTAGTAGCCAGTAACAAAACACAGACAGATTGTCAATAACAAAAGTACATAAATAAATAAATAAATAAAAAAATATTCCAAAAAAATATTCTCCATATATTTCATTGTTCCAACACCCTTCATGTCGGAGTATAGTGACCCTCAGTTAGCCCCCTGTAGGTAAACAGCCGACCTGAACACCTGGGATCAACTTGAATTAACTTTATAAGATCAGCGTTATGGCCTTTGAACAATTCTTGGTAATTAAACGTAAATATTTGCACAAAGCGTCGGAGGAACTGAAATCGTAAGGAAATACTGAATTCGATGGATGGAAAATTATTAATGTTCCGTATTTTTGCTTAATTATACTGTATAAGTAAGAATAAAATATCAAATAAAAGAAAATATTTAATACTAGCGGACGCCCGCAAATTTGTTCGCGTGAAATTTAGTTTTTCACAAATCCCTTGGGAACCATTGATTTTCCCGGGATCTTGCCCATGTAATAGCACTAATTGTTAAGAGTAAAATATATTTCCATTCCAAATTTCAGAAAATTGGGTTCAGTAGTTGCGGTGTTAAAGAGTAACAAACAACCATACAAACTTTCTCGTTTATTTTTTACATATATTAAGCCCGTTAGTTTGCGTTGAAGTTGCTTAGTGGGAAGTTCTAAGCCCGCTCTTTGTAAATGGAAGGGAGAGGCGTGATCTTGTACCTACTGGGCGATTTAAAATATAATGATAATCTATCACTACTAAAGAACAATAGGTAGGTACAATAGTAAAACTTAGAAATGTCCTATTACATCCGAGGAATATTCATAAATAAAATAAACACTGAATATTAATTTTTAAATAAAAATGTATTTTCAGTATTATAAATCACATGATTGATCCCATGTCCGACGACATTTTATACTATAGACATATTACGTACCTACAAAATCATCAAAAAAGTGAGCCGAAATTAGTTAATCCACACAGCGCACAATTATGTGTTTATTTACATAATATATTTATGTGTATATGACCATGGCCGTGTTTGTTCACATGAACTCATAAACCTCTAGAATAATGTTTGTTTATGAAAGCTTGAATATTGCAATATGTTCAGTGCTCGTCGTGATAAAAAAGGTTCGAAAAATGAAGAAGATCTATCTAGAGTTTCTGTACATTTTTCCATTTTCCCAGCACTATCGTCGTATTTAATCCTGACGCTGTAAAAGCCTGTATGTTTTATTCCATCGGGCCAACACTGCGAGGCTATACCTACGCGTCTGTATACATAAAACCCCTAGAGATGTTTCTAAATGGAATACTGTTGCGAAAATATAAAAAATATCTGTGTACGACAAATATGTACCGAATTAAACTGCAGCTTGTTTTGAGTTTTGTAAATTAATGTTTAAATTTAAAATAAAAAATGTATAAGTTTTACAAAGGCAGAATCAATTGAACTACAAAATTGACTTTCGGGCCGGAAAATGGAACCTTAGATCCACCATGCTGCCCTAGCCAAATACAACAAATGCATTCCTAAGTATAGGATGTTTGATCTATTTTCGAGCAGTGTTGCATTTTCAATTTTGGGCGTTGGAAATAGACCTTAATTTAACTTCATACTATATTTGAATGCTTTTTTAACGCCAGTCAGAAAAACTCTCGTGCGAATGAGGGCTAAGACTCGAACTAGTTATTCAAAACAATATCGTATAATTAAAAGACTGATCACTAACTATGGACTTCATAACAATGCTCAGTCACTCAGCGGACGATGGAGCTCTGCTCGGAGTTTCTCTGCGTGATCGAATCAGAAATGAGGAGATCCACAGAAGAACTAAAGTCACTGATATAGCTCAGTGAGTCGCGAAGCTGAAGTAGCAATTATAGGGCACATTGTTCGAAAAGCCGATGGATTTTGGGGTCCCAAGGTACTGGAATGGCAACGCCGCACGCAAAGGGCAGTGTTGGTCGACCCCCCTCTCTAGGTGCTGCTGGATCTGCTGGCTGAAACGTCCATCGGATGTTAATGATAAATTAAATGTTTTTGGCTGGTGGGAGGCCTCGGCCGTGGCTAGTTACCACCCTACCGACAAAGACGTACCGCCAAGCGATTTACCGTTCTGCATGGTGTCGTGTAGAAACCGAATGGGTGGATTTTCATCCTTCTCCAAACAAGTTAGCCCGCTTACATCTTAGATTGCATAATCATTTACCATCAGGTGCGATTGTAATTAAGGGCTAAGTTGTAAAGAATTAAAAAGAAAATAAATGTGATAATGTTAATTTAACTTTCGACCAAACTTATTCTCCTTCTGTTCAAATCAGCTTTGAAATAAACTGATTCTCCTTTACCTAGTCATTCTATTTGAAGCTCGCGCCGCATCGGTCTGTGTACATGAGTTATACGTGTGGTGCCGCCATTAGTTTTTCTATCGCGCCGCTCAATGTTGTGGAAGTGCGTGGAAAGCCGGAGATATGACGGTTACACAACATATCATAAATATTTCAAACGACGCCCGGATTTGTTCCGGACAGTTTGGAAAATTTTGTGCCCGCTTTTGTAAAAACGTTACCGTGTTATCTATGGGGTATTTTAAATGGGTTAAAAAAAAATAGAAAGTTTTTTCTTTTAAAATTACGAATAGGCTAGTGTTTGACGTCGATGACATCTGAAATGAAGCCGTGATTAGATGTATATAATTATGTACTACCATATTTACTTAGAAGTTGCACATTTATTTTTGCAACGAACGGACTTACTTATTTCACGTAGATGAAGTCACCGGCGTCCGCTAGTATTAAAATAAAATTGGAATAAAAAAATTCAGTTATTTTGAAATCATAAATAGGATTTCGAAATAACTGTATTTTCTTAAGTTCTTCTAAGAGTTTAGTTATTTATTATATTAAAACACATACAAACTGTTTTAAAAGTGTTTGTTTTTCTGTTTGTATGATCTAATCTCTGGGAACAGCTGCACCTATTGTAATGGGTCTTTCATTGAACTATAGAGTAGCTTTTTGAGCAACTCGAGTAACAGGCTACTTTTTATCCCCGGAAAACTTTTTTTCGTATTCATTTATAATAATATTAAACCAATCGTTAATTTTGTAATTGTAGTTAATAATATCGGAGAAGTTTTAGAATTTCAGTAAGCCGCTGTTTATTGTTCATTCTCACATCTGTATTCCATTAGCAAATACGGTTTTACCTGCCTCGTGATTTACCATTTTTAGCGGACCCTCTCCCACCTACAGCATTTGATATAATTGGATGATTTAAGGGTGGTTGATATGTAATCAGAGGTCTGATAATACTGGACGCTGTGAAGACGCAACGAACGCCTCGGGTACTATCATCCAGGTAACGAGCTGCTACGTAGGGTTGTCTCTAAGTATGGTATAGGTATATCTGTCGGATAGCTTATTAAGTATTGTCTAAGTTGGTTATGGGCTTCTTTACAAATCTAATAATTGCGTATGGTACTATCATTAACATAATTTTCACCGTTATTTATTGTAATGCCACTTTAAAATAACCATTTTTAATTAATTTGATTTATATTTAGTTATAAAAAAAGCCGGTGAAAATTGGATCACCAAAGCGAAACTCTGACAGATATGGGGGGAAATAGAAGAGACTTCCCCTGTAGAGGGGTCCATAATGATTAACGAAGATAGATATAGAAAAAAAAGAAGAAAATTGTACTTTTGTAAATTCATTTATTATTTTATGCATGCACATCATTTGTTACATTCTTTACGGAAATAAAAAGGCTATTATTATTATTTTATTTAGTTCACGATAAAAAGCAGAAGTTTGAGTGAAAACTAAAGTAACTTAATACCACTTACCTAATACTTAATCACACCAATGCTACAAAGGCGAACGTTTGTTTATATATCTCCCCAAACTGCACCAACTGAAACGAATCAGTTGAAATTTCGAACAAAGACAGGTTACATCCTGCATTAACACATAGGCTTTGTGATGGTTCCAAATTGGCGGAGTTTAGTCAGTGACAGCCCTACAGATGTAGAGATGTCAGCTAGCGTGTAATCTTGTTCGGATCGCGGGCACGAATTTCATAAGTGCTCGAGCTTAATGGATGAAAACATTAACTCGGGGTCCTACTAGTTCAAACAAGAGATCAACCTCTATACGGATTTGCATGTATCTAGATTTTAAATGAATACAAGCTTTTGTCCTTAGTTTTATCTGCGTGTTTTGTGATAGGTATATCAATCTATGAGCGTGTACAGGGATCACACACTCTAATCGGAGGAACTACCCAACGAATTTCAATAAAATCTATACTAATATTGCGAGTATAAATGCGAAAGTCTATCTGTCTGTCTGTTACTTTTTCACGACTAAACGGCTGAACCGATGAAAATGAATTTTGGCATAATGGCAAATGGGACTTTGGAGCAAAACATAGGCTATTTTTGACCCTAAAATAAATATACAAGGGGGTCAAATAGGGATTGGAATGGAAAGTTCTTCATTTATAGAGTAACAGTTTTAAAAATTTCTTCTTAAATCATAAAAAAATACGAAATATAATGTGATTCAAGAATTTTTAAAACTCACTTCTAAAGTGGTGAAACAGGGTAAGAGGTTAAGGTTAAGAGTTCTCATTGATTTCCACGTGGACGAAGTCGCTGGCGTCCGCTAGTTCTATGTAAATTGATAGCTGTTGCAGTTGCTTAATTTAATGATAAACTGTCATTGTTTGTTATCTTAATTATTTTCTATGATAAAAACTAAAACAAAAGTTTTACTATTGAGGACAGTTTGATGGCAAAGCCATGTTATTTACGGTCATTTCCAGCGTGGCGGGAAACTTTATACGTAGTCTGTTGCATTTTATTTTTAATTTAGTTGATCCAACATCCTACAGTCAGAGCATAAAATGAATTTTGTTTCTACATGTAATAAAATAGAGGAATGAAAGTCCTTAGTCAGTGTAAAAGGTTTTTAAAATGCGTAAAAATGTTGTATGCTTTGAAATACTTTGAGGGGACTTATAGGACATGCATTACTCGTATTTGAAAGTATAATGTACTAGCTGACGACGCGTGGTTTCACCCACGTGGTTCCCGTTCCCGTAGGAATATGAGGATAATATATAGCCTATAGCCTTCCTTGATAAATGGGCTATCTAAAACTGGAAGAATTTTTCAAATCAGACCAGTAGTTCCTGAGATTAGCGCGTTCAAACAAACAAACAAACTCTTCAGCTTTATTATATTAGCATAGATATATACCTAATATATATTCATCATAGAATAGTAACAAAAAAAATCCTCATTAATATCAATTTTCTTTTACACACATCGCCATTTACCCCAAAGTAAGCGTAACTTTTGTTATGGGTACTAAGACAACTGATTAGTATTATATACTTATCATAGGCATAGGCCTCTTGCATGGACTTCCAAAAACAACAGTCTCGAGCCACGAGCCGCCAGCATCCAGTGGCTCACTGAGTCCCTGCAATCCGCTTAATGTCCTCAGCCCACCTAGTGAGCGGTCGACCAACACTGTGCGATTCGGTGCGGGATCGCCATTCCAGCACCTTAGGACCCCAACGTCCATCGGCCCTACGAACTATGTTGCCTGCCCATTGCCACTTCAGCTTCGCGACTCGCTGAGCTATGTCAGTGACTTTGATTCATCTGCGGTTCTCCTCATTTCTGATTCGATCACGCAGAGAAACTCCAAGCATAGCTCGCTCCATCGCCCGCTGAGTGATGTTGAGCCTTCTAATAAGGCCCATAGTTAGCGACTAAATCTCGGATTCGTAGTGCGTGTTGCCAGTGATGAATTTTGAAGACTTTCGTCTTTATGACACTGAGGAATGTCGTGGAGTTTTCCGAACGCCAACTATACCTAGTGGATTCTATGAATACCTATTTATTTATATTTTTATTATACCTAATATACAAATTGAAAACAATATGGATATGGATTCAGAATCCTTAAATAAATATTAGCTGTAACACGGCACCACATTGATTTATGCTAAAATGGGTGATACACCAAGAGACGGTTGTAATATTTTTTTTTTTGAAAAAAAGAAACATAATAAATTGTCACATATTATTCAAATTCAAACATAGGGGCACAGATCTATAAATACAATTATAAAATTGTACTCTAATGTTGAAATCGTAATTCGTGGCAATTGGCCAAAAAACGTAATGATATAGGTATTGGGTACAATCATAGATTTTATTTTTACTACCGTTGTTAGTGGTAACGTATAAAGTATTACGATAGTAATAAATTAAAAAAAAAAAAAAACATACATACAGCCGAACGTAGAATCTCCTCCTTGGAAGTCGGTTAAAAAGTAGAATATCTCTATATTTTACTACCTTTAATTCAAAAATAACTGCGAAGTTCCATTTAAAATGATTAATATTAATTCAGTTCTTTGTTTATTTTAGAGACTTAACAGCATTTTTGAAACGTCAATTTTGTCTGTATCCTAATCAATAACCTTTGCTCATTAATACGTATACCTGTATAGAATGAAAGATAAGAATGTATGGCGCTACCTTAAAAGTAGTAAAGTATTATTATGTGTGTGTATATCCCTTGGTTGGTTGTTGGTTTCAAAAATTTTCAAAAAATTGGTTATTGGTTTGACGGCCTCCATGACGCAGTGGTAATGCGCAGTGGATTAACAAGACGGAGGTCCTGGGTTCGATCTCCGGATGGGCCGATCGAGGTTTTCTTAATTGGTCCACGTCTGGCTGGCGGGAGGCTTCGGCTGTGTATAGTTACCACCCTACCGGGAAAGACGTACCGCCTGTGGTGTGGATTTTCATCCTCCTCCTAACAAGTTAGTCCGTTTCCATCTTAGATTGTATTATCACTAACTATTTAAAAAATAAAAATAATGAACGTTGTAACGTTAGTTAGCCAGTAAAGAGTTGCTCTGTTACTGTTCCGTTAGTTGTCACTAAAAAACGAGGCATCACTGCAGATCATCACACATCACACATCAAACGAAGCAGAGTGTCAAAGGTATTAAAATGTAGGTAAAATACTCGTATACTTACTCGTAGTCCTAGATAGGTAATGTGTAGATGCATATTTGATTTAAACGTGTATTAATTATGATAGAACATTATCATAATTAAGTGCAATATACTGATATGCTATCTCATATTTCAACAATTTTACCATTGAGATTGTCTGTAATAAATGCATTTTCTGCATCTAAATGTCTCGTCTAAGGAAATACGGACTATTTGCTCATCATATTAACGAACATTCCATGTTCCGTGTTGCTAGTGATGATTAAAGCGGGAAAACGTCCTGTATTCTGCGGGACCGTCCCGCAATGCTAGATGTAATCCCGCTTTGAATTAGTAAAATAGTCCCGTAAAACGTTGGATGCGTCCCGCAGGTCCCGCATTTTCTACCACACGACACACACATACACAACAATAGCGCTGCATCTTTAAGCGTTGCGCGCGTTCGTTCGTTCTCTCTTTCTCTCTAAAGATCACATTAGGCGTTAGAGCGGGAGAGTGTGATTGTGATTTTTAAAATTAGTGTGATATACAAAGGCATTTAACTTTTGTACCTAAGTTTTATGTTTTTATGTAATTTTGTTAGGTATCGTATTCTGACAAAACTTTACCCCCCCATGTCCAACCGTTGATGTTTATCGGCTGATAATGGTGATAACTATAAATTTCAATCAGGCAATACAGAAAATTATTTCGGTACTAAATTATGGTGTATTTATATTGTACTCTACTGGCATTATAACTGGCATTTCAGATCCACGACAAAGATACTTAGTTAGTTAGATAGTTATGGCATCGATCGTAGATCGTTAGATGGGCCTCAGCGCGTCGCAGAATTGTCTATGGTTTCGCACATTAAGTACGTCACTCGTAACACAATTCTCTTTATTCACCCCGAAGGCTTAAGGGATTAAAATAAAAAAAACAGTAAATATTTTTTTAAGTCCACGTCCACCACAGCATGCGCTTGTTATGTACTAAGAAAAGATATGCGTGCACGTCTTTGGGTAATGACATAAAATTATGGGTTCTTTAGTATGGAGAGGCCCATCTAACGATTTATATTGATGAGATATGACATGTACTCAAGGAGCTCAAGTTGTTACGACTGACTCCTAATTCACAGGCTAACACATACCTTTGAAAGCGGGCGGACGGCGCGACGCTTCAATTAAGTGATTGCTTGCTCGGAGCTGTAGGACAAATACGCCTTTGTGTGAGCCCTCCATTGCGTATTGAGCTGATTCAGAGCTCTGACGAGATGATACACGGGTGCTGTGCGAGTTTGTTGGTGATTGCTACCAATTCGTTATTCATATCTTTCAAAAGAATTTAGACGAAAGATAAAAATTTGTTTATTCAGTTAAAACTTTTTTTTATTTTATTGAGAAAGAATACAATAAGGAACTTAAGCTAACTTATCCTAATAACTATACAAATCATGCCCACGTGGAATGGTGGCAAGAATACTGGCTGCATTTCCGCTAGACAGCCAGGCTGATCCTTGAGCCAGCCCTTCTGTCACCAGTTGAGGAACTAGCTGCGGTGACATGATTCGGTAAAATTTTTTGGCACTGCGACTCCATGGCCCAAGGGTCTCCACGGCAAATATGTAACTCTCAGAGAGGCATACTTGAGCCACTTACCGGTTTCAGCTTTTTCTGCTGCGGCTCCCGGTCTTGATAAAACTTATGGTAATTTTATCGTCAATATGTATTGGTTTCTTTTATAAAAAATAGTTAAGTATAGTTGTACATATGAAATAATAGAGTAGTACAAAACGCGCTTCGGTCCGAATGCTCTCCTCGCCAAAGTTTTTTTGTCATTTCACAATATTGTTTAGTGCCCATTCCCAAACTTTTTATATCATTGTTGTAATATTTTTCTTCTTTTGACAAAATCCCTGAAGCTATTAGCTAAGTAAGTTATTTGGTCTTATAAACATGGGTAAAATCTGGTGCAAAATCAATCATATTGTTGTAGACTTGTAGTGTAACAGTAACTATTGCTCATGATCTCTAGTCCCAGGTTCGTATCCTTCATCCATCCATCCTGTTTCAATAAACAAAAATAACAACTATTACTTAAATAATTACTTCTTATGCTTCAACTTCCCAAGTAGGTAGTTAAATAATTTAACTACCTTTTTGGTGGTTTTTACTAATTAGTAAAAACTACCTTAAACGTTGAACTTATTTTGTTATATTGAGTAAACGTGACGTATGCGTCATTCTCATCATGTAAATAGTTATTGAGTACTTAAACCACAAGATAAGAGATAAGATGACTAATGTATTAACAACAATATACCACGTGTATGAGTCATAGCTTATCACACTAAAGCTCTTAAATGTAATTAGGCATACTCCTACTATCTTAAGGTAGTGGCCACGATACAATCTTGCAGTGCGTTCTGAAAAATGTGACCAAAACCGATCAATGTGTGGCAGACAGTCAGACACAGAACGAGCACTTATGCTGCATACTTAAATCCGTGGTGGTACTACTTATTGTCAACAATTTTAATATTTAGGGTGCCGTACTTTCCTCGACTTTGTATTATGAGTGGGTCCAGTGTTGGATTGGACTAAAATTTTATAATAGAGATATGTCACTAGCGCGTCAAAACTGAGGCGAATAAAAGCGGCTAATTCACCGCATTTCATTGAGTTGCATAGTAAGCAACGGAAGTTATATATAAGAATAAATAAATGTACATTTGCAATGTCGAGTTGTATGTCTAGCAACTTTAAAAACTGTATATACATAAATATATAATGGAATTAAATACAATTTTTTGCATGTGTGCGCTCAGTGGAGTAGCTAAATTCGTCTTACTTTTTGCGGTGATTTTGTAGGCATGTCTATGGTATAAAATGTCGTTGGTTATGGCTATGAAATACTAAGTTTTTTTTCCTTCCTAGATTCTCACCATCAGGTGAGATTTTAGTCAAGGACTAACTTGTAAAAATAAATAAAAAAATCCTGTGCATTTGGTGAATGTCATTTTGTCACCAGCTGCACCGGATCAATGATTTGATGTTTATTTTTATATGTGGATAATATATATAATAATAAAGACAAAATAAAGTGTACCTATAGGCCGGCAGATTACTAAAATAAAGTCTAATTAAACAAGTCTTTAATAAATTGTGACATGAAAGTTATTAGGTATTTGCTAAGTGATAGGACGGATAGTGCGGTGTGGTTTCGCCTGCATTAGGCAAATAGGCTTTCAATCAAGATTAGCCTATCTGTCAGCTGACACCACCCCCTAGACTTCTGTTTGACTGAACAACAATGGGTGGACCTATAATGAATATTAGGTCAGTTACTATTTATGAATATGTTTTAGGGGCAATAACTGCGTTGTCTTTTGATATTTTTTAACCTTGGAATTTTTCATTTTTAACCCTGAGATTTTTCATATTATGTCGAATCAAAAGTTATTTTTTGCAAAAATATTTCTTTTATTAGTTAACTTATGTGTGTCAGTTCCAAAGCACGGCTAGATTTTACTCCATAAATAATATGAACACCAAATAAAACAGGATAAAGGAAGAAAGTGAAACAAGAGACAAGGGACCATGCAAAGAAAATTCCTCAGTGCCTGAAAACAAAAGTCTTCGAACAGTGCGTGTTGCCAGTGATGAAGTTCCGAGACTTAGTCACTAACTATTGGCCTCAAAAGAAGGCTCAGAGTCACACAGGATCAGGCGATGGAACGAGCTATACTCGGAGTATGGAGAACCAAAGTCGCATCCAGCGAATCCCTGCGACTCGCTTGATGTCGTCAGTCCACCTGGTGGGGGGTCGGCCATCACTGCGTTTACTAGTGCGGGGTTGCCATTTCAGCACTTTGGGACCGCAACGTCCATCGGCTCTTCGAACTATGTGCCCCGCCCATTGCCACTTCAGCTTCGCAACTCGTTGAGCTATGTCGTTGGTTCTTCTGCTAAAATAGCTATATAGAATTGTAATTCATTCAAGTTAGTTTAAAGGAACGCCCATCGTTTTGTAAGAATCGTCACTAAAATACATTAAAGTATATATATCTCTAGATAAGTTTATTCCTCTAAAAGATAGTGTTATCGTCCTATATGACTGATAGAGTTTATCGGCATTTAGTACGTCGTTTTTTGGATTTCTCAGAATATAAATGAAGTACATACAGTAGGATCTAACAGTTTCCTTACTCAATTTATTTATCCAAACTAGGAATTAATTTGTATTTTGCTCTGTCATGTATTCCAAATTTATTATTTAATATCTGGATGTGGTAAAACTTTGTATTTTATTGTGTAAATTTTTTTTTTTTATTTTTACACCTAAACAAGATACAGATATATGGAGAACTTTTATATATTTCGAACATAGAGGTTTGTTAGCTTTAAAACTTCCCAAGATTCTCTCTATATTTTTATATTTTTTACCTAAATTAAATAAAGAAAATATTCTATATACATTCATTGAACTATTCTCAAGACTTCAGCTGTCCTATTCACTAATTTGGTCTTTAATAACAACCTAATAGAATAAACATCAAATCAACTGAGAAATGTCATCTACTTACTGTATGATATCCACGAAGGGTTGTCATTAGGCACCGGATGACATCTGTTTACGTAAAATCTCAATTTCGTATTGTCAGAGTCCTCAGAACCATTGTAAAAGGACTTATTTTAACAATAAATTTAATTTAATTTAATTTCATATCGTACGTTTTCGTATATTTCGTATATACGTATCGTATATTCGTACTAACATACAAACTTAGTGAATTAGCCTGCAGATCAGCTGAACATTGAAAAAGAAATTATCTACGTTTAAATAAAAAAAACCACAGTGTCACAATATATCTGTATTATCAAGCGAACGCATGCTGTATATTATCTTTCAATATCATTATCGATACTAAAAGATAGCTAATCTGATAGAAACAAAATCAATGAAACTGAAAAAAATTCGCCATAGGACGTAACTCTTTTGATCAGGGTGGAATCTGTTGTGATTTTCATTCACTGAAACGTATTAAAAGTGTAACAAAATATAAAATGGATACAAAAAGTAAGTATTATTTTCTTTATTCTAAAACTACTTAACTAGCTGCTGTTTAAATAATTCTTTTGTAGCGTTTGTCAGCAAATTCTCATCAGTTTTTGACAAATGGTTTATTGTAGTGTAAAAGTAATAATAAATCAATTCAATGATCTCAGTTTTCTTTTAGAATGAATGCCTGACGAATTTGGTGAAGTTATACTGAATTGCGTAATTTTAGATGAAATTTCAATCACAAACACAAATTGCAGGCTAATTCACTAAATTTTACGTTGACGTTAGTTGAAATATACAAAATTGAGATTTTATGTAAAAATGTCATCCGCTGCCTACTGGCAACCCTCCGTGGATATCATACAGTAGGTAGATGACATTTCTCTGTTGATTCGATGTTTTTTTAAATAGGTTATTATTACAGACCAAATTAGTAAATAGGCCAGCAGGACGAGGTTTATTTAGCTTATATCATTGTATGAAATTGCAGATAACTTTTCATATCGATATTATATATGAGATCTGAGCAGGTGCGTAGGTAGCATTTCTATAGGAATATCAGACAATAAAATTAGCTGCTCTATCACCTGGCACAGCAGCTAATGTTGAAAAAGTTTATCTCTATATGAGGTTCAAACTTCAATAGTTAACACTTCATGCATATTTTGGGGTTGTTAAGAGAGAAATTGTAGAAAATAAAATTTCCTACAACTTTTGTTTTATTTTCTACGGTGAATAGTTTTCCAAACAGAGGACGGAGAGCGTGCGGTTAGAGCATATGCATATCTTATGGGTTTTTGCTATAGGAAATGAGCATTTGCAAAAAATGGATTTTTGTGACCTTCGTTCTTAAATTTTAATAGACATGGACGTCCTAACATATACATATAGGTTTTGAGACAACTTTTAGAATCCCAAAATACAAGTATAATATTTAGATGTGTAACTCAAATTCCGAGATTCTTATATAATTTTAACTATGATGTAACTGGGTAATGATATCATTTATTTGAATCATTCTCACAGCCTATTCCACAAAATGTTGTTGTATGCAAAATATGAAGATAATAATAAAATATGGAGCCTTGTTAATTGTTCAATTTGTATTATTTCAGTGGGAGATGTCAATGTAGCTGCTCAACCTCAAGGACAGCCGCCACCTTACTCTGGTCCTGCTCCCGTGGCTCAACCGACTATGACTGTAATACAACCAGCTACAGTCCAGTACACTCCTGCTGTGGTACAAACAACTACGGTTGTGTCACCAGCTGTGGTGATAGGAAGCAGCATGGCTCCAGGTCCTACACCGTTCGTCTGCACGTCGTGCAGACTTCAAATTGTCACACGAGTGCAAAGAGTCTCTTCGTGGAGGACACATTTGTGCGCTGGACTGCTGTGTCTCTTTGGGTACGTACTCGTATCAACATGTTAGCAGCTCAATTACTATGCAAAAACATTTTTTTAAAAAAAGTTTAAAACCTAAGAGCCGATTTTTGCAGAATAGTTAGGGAAAGATATTTAAAATCAAGTGGTAACCTTGTCGGACTATTTTTTTACCAATGTTAATAATCACAAAAAACAATATTAAAATTTAAAAAATAAAAATCAACCCTCCCGCTGCGGGTATTTGTGTGCCTAAACAACCGCTGATCAGGGCTCCAGAGTGAGGAACCTCTTTACAGTACGCACCGTCTTAAGAATCACTGCCTCCTATATCCGTCTTTTGATCAAGCAGTTAAGCGAAAGCTTTATAATTTATTGGTCGAAGCTTTTCGCTATAAGGCCATTGACTGAAACGACTATCGGAACAAAAATAGTTGACTCAACATTTCACATAATCTCGTGAGAAAGGTCCAAGTATTTTGTCAATTTTTTCCTTTTCGGCTTTAACCAAATTATCGTTATGTGGAACAATAACATCAACAATTATTGCACGGCGCACTAACCGATCAACTAGCTATCATATAACACAGTTATCATATAATAAAAAAGGATCTAAGAAATATAACTTCTGTAATCTAACGATAAGTCTGGTATCCTTATATTAGCACTAAATTCGAAAGGTTTTACATTCTATTCTTTTATTCGTTCTTGAATAATAGTTGTGTAATTTAATATTATTGTTTCAGGTGTTGGCTTTGTGTGTGTATTCCTTACTGCGTAGACAGCTGCAAAAAAGCCGAACATTTCTGTCCTCACTGCAATGCATATCTTGGAGCATACTTCGGATAGCTTTAAATTTAGCGATCATAAAATGATGTATCAACCGAATTCCCAAAATTTGGTTATTCATTTCACGAGAATTTCACGTTTCTGTCATACTTATTTTATTTTATTCTTTACAAGTTAGCCCTTGACTACAATCTCACCAGATGGTAAGTGATGATGTAATCTAAGATGGAAGCGGGCTAACTTGTTAGGAGGACTATGAAAATCCACACCCCTTTCGGTTTCTACACGACATCGTACCGGAACCATAAATCGCTTGGCGGTAACTAGCCATGATCGAAGCGTCAGCCACGACGGACCAATTAGAAAAACCTCAATCGGCCTCCCTAGGATTCAGGACCTCCGTCTTGTAAATCCACCGCGCATACCACTGCGCCACGGCCTTAAAATAAGAAGCTCGATCCTACTTCGATGTTTATGGACATGAAACATCTATTAACGCGCCTTGGCGGTAAGTTCGACTTGAATGTCGTGATGGCAAAGGCACGACATTCAAGTCATAATATGCCTCTACGTAGAGGCATATTATGACCTAACAATCGTTGTCCTGCCATTGACCACTGCCTATACATATAAGCCGCAGTTCCTATAAAAATAGACAAACGTAATCTATGTATATATCAATGTAATCTATTTAATTATTGTTAAGACTCCCTTACAATATGACCTACATCGGCTTTTTTTAATTTTTGGCTGTTTTTTAGGGTTTATGGTTCTCTTAATTGCCAAACAACTATTGTAAATAAAATCTAAATAAAATAAAAAATGAATATTGAAATTGATAATTAACCGTTTTGAAGTTTTAAAGATGAATTCTAATATTTTAATATACATGTATGATAATATTATAATATACGAGTCAGATTATCGCCCCGTGACCGGCAACTTTCTTTTTAATTAAAAAGTTATTACGAATAATTTTTTTTGAACTGTCCAGAAATATGAATATGAAATATCTAATACTTCTAAACGGTAGAGGTATTATTTGTAAGCATGATTACAAGGAATGGAAGTCTTTTTTACATTTTTTTATTATTTATTATGCATGTAAGTAGGTGAGACCAAAATATAACAGATAATCGGTATGTTTAAGTGATTGTTGATCTGCTTTGCTTTGTTTAAAGCATGATTTAAGTCTATTGTGGTAATATTTTATACCCAAGAAATATAGAGTATGAATTATTTGTTCAAACTTTGTAATATTTTGCGGGAGACTGTACACTGTAGGGTGCATAGTTGTTGTGTTATACATTAGAATATATTTTGTATATTTATTTAGTTACTTACTTTGTTTTATTGAATCACAAATATACATGGTACTTAAAACGATTTCTCATAACATAATTATATCCTTTAACGAAAATTAATTAAAAACGGCTAAGGAACATGAGTGTTTCTTAATGTTAACTACTTAATGTCAAAGCAAGAGTGAATTGGCATATTATAGCGCGCTTAAACTTAGACCGCATTAATGCTTACCATCAGGCTTAATTGTAGTCAAGCGCTAGCGTATATTGCAAAAAAAAACATATTGAATGAATATATACGAAGCAGGTAAATAATATTTCTTTTGTAAATACTCGTAGCCCATAAATTGCCACATCTTTATTTTTGTGACTTTGCCAAACTATCACAACAATATTTTTTATACGAAATGATGTTTAGAGGCTACTATTATCGATGATAAATAATAACAATATCGTAGACTTTTATATGTTTCTTAATATCAATCTAGATTATTTATTATTATAATGATATTAATTGTACTTATTTATATGCAAGTGATAACATAATTATATTATAATGTTCTTATTTATCTGTTGTTTTACTTTCTTTTTTGCAATAAAAACGAGAGTCTTTTGATTCTTCATCAATAAACCTAATATCCTTTCAATATCGTAGACTTTTATTTGTTTCTTAATATCATGCAGGTTAAATATTTATTATTATAATGATATTAATTGTACTTATTTATATGTAAGTGATAACATAATTATATTATAATGTTCTTATTTATCTGTTGTTTTACTTTCTTTTTTGCAATAAAAACGAGAGTCTTTTGATTCTTCATCAATAAACCTAATATCCTTTAAAATGCTGCGTTGTTGCTCGTATTTTGGCTTTTTGGCTCGTATTGTCAATACGTCTCAAAAATATAAAAAAAAAAATTTCAATGTAGTTTAATTATAATATAATGAACTATTTAAGAACATTTAAAAAAAAGTGTTAACCAGCCTATTCACCAGATACCGCGTTGTACTAAAGTTGCAGCTATACACATTTACGAGTACTTCATTAATTCATTATTAACCCATATTCGGCTCACTGCTGAGCTCGAGTGTCCTCTCAGAATGAGTACTTATCTATACTTAATATTATAAAGCTGAAGAATTTGTTTGTTTGATTAAACGCGCTAATCTCAGGAACTTCTGGTCCGATTTGAAAAATTCTTTCAGTGTTAGATAACCCATTTATCGGGGAAGGCTATAGGCTCTACATTATATCCGTATTCTTACGGGAACGGGAACTACGCGGGTAAAACCGCGCGGCGTCAGCTAGTCATTCGATAAAACTGATAATGAAAATCGATTTCCAGGAAAATAGCTTTATAGAAACGTTACTCATTGAACTTAGCTTAAAGGAACGCCCATCGTTATTTAAGATTTGTCACTAAAAATATATTAAAACGAATAACTATCTATGCTAGATAAGTTTATTCCTTTATAAGATATTGTTATCGCCCTATCTAACTGATAGAGTTTATCGACATTCATTAGCCATAATGAACAGTACGTTTTTTATTTTTTCGGAATAAATGAAGTACATACAGTGGGATCTGATAATTTCATTACTCTTTTTATTCATACTATGAATTTTAATTTGTATATTGGTCTTTCATGTATGCCTTAGGATTTTCTTACTTTTTACACCCGAACAAGAAATGGCGAATTTTCATATTTGGAACAACATAAAGGTTTGTTTCCATATGCTTGATAGCTTTAAAGACTGTTATAATCACACTAATATTATAAAGGCGAAAGTTTTTGTGTAAGTGTGAAAGTGTGTTAGTATTTTTGTTCCTCTTTTACGCTGCGGCTACTGATGCGATTTGGCTGAAATTTGGAATGGAAATAGATTTTACTCTGAATTAACACATTGGCTACTTTTCTTCCCGGAAAAATCCATGGTTCCCGCGGGATTTGTGAAAACTGAATTCCACGCTAACGTAGTCGCGGGTGTCTGCTAGTAATCTATATTTTTATATCTTTAACTACTTAATTAAACGATGAAATAAATAATGATGACTTTTTGTATTTATTTAATTCCTGTCATAAAAAGTATGTAAGTAAATTCTTTAAACATTGAAATAATCTACAGACTAAAGAGCAGCTAATGTTATTGACCGATATTTCCATAGAAACGGGATCTACGCACCTGCTTAGATGTCGTATATAATATCGATACGAAATGTAGACTCCGCGCCACGAAGTAAGTCCCGCAGCTACAACCTAAAATAAAATTGACAGCGCCTTACACAAATTTCAATAAGACCGCCATTACCAAATTACAATAAGCGCCATTAAGACATCAGCGCCGCGTCTACGGGACTTGTTTCGTTGCGCGGAGTATAGTTTATCTGCTATTACAAACTATGCTATGCTAAATAAACCTCGTCCAGCTGGCCTATTCACTAATTTGGTCTTTATGAACAACCTATTAAAATAAACATCAAATCAACTGAGAAATGTCATATACTTACTGTATGATATCCACGAAGGGTTATCAGTAGGTACCGGATTACATTTGTTACATAAAATCTAGATTTCGTATCGTCGTTATCAATCCATATTCGGCTCACTGCTGAGCTCGAGTCTCCTCTCAGAATGAGAGGGGTTAGGCCAATAATCCACCACGCTGGCCCAATGCGGATTGGCAGACTTCACACACGCAGAGAATTAAGATAATTCTCTGGTATGCAGGTTTCCTCACGATGTTTTCCTTCTCCGATTGAGACACGTGATATTTAATTTCTTAAATATCGCGTGTCTCAAGATTTCAATTATAATTATGTCAAATTTAGTGAATTAGCCTGCAGATCAGCTGGACTTTGAAAAAAATATCTAAGTTTAAATTTAAAATGATCATGAAAAGAAAAACCCAATGTCAGAATGTATTTGTAATATTCAAACGAACGCACGCTGTACATTATCTTTTAATACCGATAATGCTAATCTGATAGAAACAAAATCAATGAAACAAAAAAATTGCCATAGGACGTAACTATTTTGATTAGGGAGGTAATCTATTGTGACTTGTATTCACTGAAACGCGTTAAAAGTGTAACAAAATACAAAATGGACATAAAAAGTAAGTGTCATTTTCTTTATTTTAATATAACTTGCAAGCTGTTTAAATAATTCTTTAGTGGCGTTTGTCAGCAAAGTTATCATCAGTTTTTGACAAATATTTTAAAATATATTTGAATGTTAAAATAATAATTGTTCAATTCAATGATCTCAGTTTCCTTTTAAAATGAATGCCTGAGTAATTTGTTAACGGTAAACTGAAGTGCGTGAATTTAAATGAATCACAAATTGCTAGATTTGTAGGCTAATTCGCTAACTTTGACGTTGTCGTTAGTTGACATAATGTACTAAGTTGAATGTAATAAATGTCATCCGGTGCTTACTAACAACCCTTCGTGGATTTCATACATAGATATGGTAGGTAGATGACATTTCTCAGTAAAATTGATGTTTATTTTAATAGGTTGTTAATAAAGACCAAATTAGTGAATAGGTCACCTGGACGGGGTTTATTTGCATCATAGTATGAAATAGCAGATAAGCTATTTTTAATAGCGATATTATATACGGCATCTGAGCAGGTGCGTTGGTTTCTATGGGAAAGTCGTACAATAAAATTAGCTGCTTTTTCACCTGGCACAGCAGCTTATGTTGCAAAAGATTCTTTCTGAATCGGATTCTAGCTTCAATTAAAAGTTTATTTGAGTACAAGCATTCGCACATTATTACATATTTTGGTGTTATTGAGAGAGAAATTGTAGAATATCAAATTGCCTACAACTTTTGTTTTATATACGTTGAATCGTTTTCGAAATAGAGGACGGAGAGCGCGCGGTTTAGAGCATACGCATATCCTATGGGTTTTTAGCTATAGGAAATGAGTATTTGCAATAAAATTGAGTTTTATGACCTTTGTCCTTAAATTATAATAGTAAAGTAAGTAATAATTTAAGTCGGTTTTCAGTCAACTTTTAGAATCCCAAAATACACAAATATTCAGCTGGGTATCCCAAATTCCGAGATTCTTATACATATAACTTTGACTAAGATGACTGGATCATTATATATTTATTTGAATCGTAAGCTGTGAACGTATACCATACGATGATGTTTTATGCAAAATAAGAAGATAAAATTATAAGTCTTGTTAATTATTTCATTTATATTATTTCAGTGGGAGACATCAATGTAGCTGCGCAATCTCAAGAACAGCCGCCACCTTACTCTGGTCCTGCTCCCGTGGCTCAACCGACTATGACTGTAATACAACCAGCTACAGTCCAGTACACTCCTGCTGTGGTACAAACCACTACGGTTGTGTCACCAGCTGTGGTGATAGGAAGCAGCATGGCTCCAGGTCCTACACCGTTCGTCTGCACGTCATGTGGACTTCAAATTGTAACACGAGTGCAAAGAGTCTCTTCATGGAGGACCCATTTGTGCGCTGGACTGCTGTGTCTCTGTGGGTATGTATCAACAAAGATTACTCTCGATGACGTAAAGGCTATAATCTATAATAATTATGTATTATTAATAAAAAAAATACAACCGACTTCAAAACCTAAAAACGTACCCACTAAATTAAAAAGCAAAAATAACAGCATAATATGTTTTACCTGCTGATCAGTACGAAGGCGGTGCTAAGCCATCCATATTTCCCTTGGTAACGCCATCACGCGTGAACGGCTGGACTGATTTCACTATTTTTTTTGATGTGTTTGTTATAAGGTTCTTATAACAGAAAAAAATTAAAAAGGGGTAGGGTAGGGGTAGTTGAAAGTTTACATCGAGTTTCACGCGGACGAAGTTGCGGGCTAGTTATTTAAAATTATGCCCTGTTGCGGTAAATTTGTCATTTAGATCAGCCTCAGCAGTGAAGTATTGAATGTGTATAATTCGAGGCAGTGCCGGTGCCGAGGAGAGCCGTGATAGCCCAGTGGATTTGACCTCTGCCTCCGATTCCGGAGGGTGTAGGTACGAATCCGGTCCGGGGCGTGCACCTCATACTTTTCAGTTGTGTGCGTTTTAAGAAATTATATACCACGTGTCTCAAACGGTGAAAGAAAAACATCGTAAATAAACTTGCATACAATATGAGAATCATCATTTAATATCAAATAAAAATAATCGAAAAACACCATTTAATATCAAACTTTAAGGGTCTCTAACGATGGATTGTCACAAATGTAAGGGTCTAGTAAGTAGAGCATGCTTCCTATTTCCTGCAGAAAATATCAAAAAGTTACATTTTGTGTATGGATTATTGAGGATCTAGAGTCTTGAAAGCTGCGATATTCTCGCGATCAAGGTCATGGGCGTCCGCTTGTTATTTTACAATGTTTATTTGAATAATAAGGTATATATCGTCACATTACTTATGTTATCTTATGATAATTCTGGTATCCCCTTGTTTAATCACTTATTATGATAAGGTTTTACGTTCTTTTCTCTAATGTTATTATTATTCATTTAAGCCTCCAAGGTGTCAGATTCACGCCAAAAGGTCATGGATTCGATCCCAACCGGGTGGACTATTGTCGTATGGCAAAAATTATTGAAAAAAAAACAGTCTTTATAGTTATGATAAAGAAAATGAATCATCATCATCTCCTTACCCTTATCCCACTTAAGTGGGGTCGGAAAAATATGTCAATCTTTTCCATTCGTCTCTATCACTCATCATCCACTCCTTTTACACACATGTCCTCTTTCACACAATCCAACCATCTCTTCTTTGGCCTTCCTCTCCTCTTATGTCCTTCCACTTGCACATTCAACATTTTTCTAGTAATATGACTTTCCTCCCTACGCATTACATGTCCATACCAAGCTAACCTTCTACTCCTCAATTTTTCTGTCACTGGCGCCACCTTCAGACTTACTCTTATATACTCATTCCTTATTTTATCTATTCTTGTCCACCACACATTCATCTCAACATACACATTTCGTTCACATGCATTCGTTTACTATCCGCCCTTTTCACCGCCCAACATTCTGATCCATACAGCACGACAAAATAATTACTGAATTAAATAAATGATAAAGAAAATGAATAATTACTAAATTAAATGAATATTGTTTCAGGTTATGGCCGTGTGCGTGCATTCCTTACTGCGTAGACACCTGCAAAAAAGCCGAACATTACTGTCCTCACTGCAATGCATATCTTGGCGCGTACTTCGGATAGTTTTAAATTTAGCGATTATAAATTTGTGTATCAACCGAATTCCCAAAATTTGGTTATCTATTTCATGTTTCCGTCATATTTGATCTATTGATAATATTAGATTTGATATTGAAACATCTATTGACATGACTTAGCCTTCATTCGCACGAGAGTTTTTTAACGGACGTTAAAAAGCGTTTAATTACAACAAATGCATCCCCAAGTATATGTTTACAGTTTTTTTAAAACATGACGCTTTTTTGTCGAGTTGTTGCATTTTTTAATTTTGGGCGTTGTAAATAGACCGTACCGACCGCGGACCGTAAATTAGCTAGTCAACCTATTTGCAATGTCAATGTAACTATTATTATGTATATTTATTTTATTATATCACTAATAAAAAACAGATGAGGGTATATATTTCTTATGCGGATCTCGTACTACAGCTTTTAATTTTAAAGTTGAATTCTTATATTTTAACCGTGACTGTCTAACTTGCTTTTTTATTAAAAAGTTATTACGAATTAACTATTTTGAACTGTTCAGAAATATGAATATTTAATACTTCTGAACGGCAGAGGATTCTTTTGAAAGCGATCTATGTTACAAGCAATTATTACCATCCTTTCATTCTTTTTATCATTTTTTTTATAATTTTTATGCATGTGAAGTAGGTAAGGCCAAAATATAAGAGAACAACAGGTTTGCTTAAGTGATAGTTCTATATATAGTATCTGCTTTGCTTTTTTTAAAGCATGATTTAAGTCTATTATATATTTTATACTCTATACCAAGAAATATAGAGTATCAATTATTATTATTTGTTCAAACTTTGTAGTATTTTGCGGGAGACAGTACTCTGTATGTAGTTGTTGTGTCATACATTAGAATCTGCATCAATTTTATTACGATTGAAATTTATTTATTTAGTTACTTTGGTTTTTTTGAATCACAAACTGATATGTCATATGGTGTACTAGCTGACGCCGCGCGATTTTATCCGCGTGGTTCCCGTTCCTGTAGGAATACAGGGATAATATATATATTAATATAGCCTATAGCCTTTCTCAATAAATGAGCTATCCAACACTGAAAGAGTTTTTAAATCGGACCAGTAGTTCCAGAAATTAGCGCGTTTAATCAAACAAACAAACTAACAAACTCTTCAGCTTTGTAATATTAGTATAGATATGATTTCTCTATAATTATATTCATTAATGAAAGTTAAATAAGAAAAGTTAAATAAAATTAACTACTTATTAAATGAATATTTAAGGAAGCAGGTAAAATATAAAAATATAATAAAGGTATAAAAATGTCCTTTATATTGTGTCTCTTATGCTGCATCCTTATTCTTTACAATATTTTCACACGAATAAAAAAACGTGAAATAATGTTTAGAGGGTACTCTTATCAATAATATTTAAATATTTAATAATAACATAGTAGACTTTTATATGTTTATTAATATCAATATGGATGCAAGATAAATATTTATTATTATAGTGATATTTATACATAAATGTAAGTGCTAACATAATATATTTTAATGTCCTCATTTTTTATCTGTTGTTTTACTTTTTTTTCAATAAAAACTGAAGACGAGAATCATCTGATTATTCAAGATTAAACGTAAAATTCTTTTAAATGCTGCTTTGTTGCATTAGGGTTCTATTAAGGTCTGAAATTTTACGGACCTTTATATCGTTTTAGACGTTCAGTAGGGGAGATTGGGGTTGGTAGACACAGTTTTTAGACAAAGGGCTGTAAAATCTGTTTTTTATGTTTGTAAACTTCAATGAACAGTATTCATTAAAACATCAATTAAACCTCAGATATACATAGATATTACAGTTATCAATTCTTGATAGACGCTTCAAAAATCGCACCTCAAAGTAAAAGAACAAATCTTTTTTTGTCTCAGTATTTGAAATTAGTATCTACGAATCAATCACGTCCAATTTGAAAACGCAATAAGCATACAAAAGATGTACATAACAATGATGATTGATCCAGACTTGTCACCACGTGTGGGTGTTGTGGCAAATATTTTTGAATAATAGTCATATTGTAAAACAGAGTAAGCGCCTTTTATTAACCTACTATTCTAAATCTAGCTTTTGTTAGTTTGAGATTATTTTATAGATGAAAAGTTTTTGTGAAAACAAAAGATATTTAAGCTATAAGCATTATAAGGTTTGTAGTTGTTCAAAGTATAAAACCATTTTATATATTTTCCTAAAAGAACAACAGAGGAAAACAAATGGTGCCACTTTGAACTATTTTTTTTGATAACACAAGTGAGTGTGCGTGCACGGAATCAGAATCCAAAAGTAAGAAATATATAATGGCACATGAGTCAACTATTCTCAGCACCGGGGTTGATTCACTCGGGTAGAATACTTTATAAGGCAATATACTGGTGAACCAAATGAGACTTGGTACAATTGAAGTAAAGTTTGAAAGTCGTCCAACCCCGGTTTCCCCTACTGCTCAACAGATCAACAGAGACGTTGGATTTTCGTGGATGTATAATAATCGGTCACAGTACCCTAAATTCTAAATCGTTTGGATATCAGAAGGGCAATGAAAGTGAAATAGTTCCAATCACAAACCGCATAGCTAAAATACTAGGCTGTATTAGCATTACAGTTAATAAATCATTATACTTGTAACACCATTTAGTAAATAGATGTACTATTAAGCAAAAGTATGACAAACTTTTGTTACAATATTATTATCACAAATTGTGAGATCAAATCTCTACAAGATGGCGTTAGAATCGTTGGTAATACCATGCATACCGATACAGGAGCTGTAAGTACAAATTTACAAAAAAATCCAGATCCAACATCGAATACCGCGATATTATGCCAGATATGTGTAATACTGCCAAAAATGAAGAGCAAAAAAAGCAAAACTGAAGTGTTCACATAACTAGCAAACATGCTGTTATCAATATTTTGATAATGCTAATCTGATACCAGCTGAATCAGTGAAACATAAAAAAACATAGCCACAGAACGTCACTCTTTTGTTCAGAAAGGTAATCGATAGTGATTTGTATCAGTTGAAACAAAGTAAAGTTATTGGTGTAGCACAAAATGGATTCAAAAAGTAAGTAATCACTTTGTTACTGTACTGTTTCTACAAGTTTATAGACAATTTGCCCTGTCTTCTTCTTCAAGTACTATCTCGTCTACTGATGTTAGCGACCATTATACCTAAGCTAACTTTTGAAGGATTTAGTTTTTATCAACATTATCAATCTATTTTAATAGCTCATTACAAAGCCAGGTCATCTTCCTTATAGTTCCAATAATCTGACTTGGGGTTATAAAGTTTGATTTTTTTTTGGAACGATCACTATTTAGGATGATGATAATCAGCAGAACCGAAGGCTTAAAGTGCTCGAAGCACAGAGTTTAACACTATTAACTTCCCAACTAAATTTAATTACTGAGAATTAAAGAAAGAAATAGGTACTAGTAATGGGTATTTTTTGTCTACCTGTCTGTCTGTACAGCCAAAGTTCATTTGTGTTTTATTAGTCTTCTCTGACACTATATAAATAGGTAGTTCGATATCAAACTCAGGTCAACCGTGTTGTAGTTGTGTACCAAGAAAACAAGAAGTAATTGTAGGTTAAATAAATGCACACGATGATAATATAATATCTGTATAATGATTTATTTATTTTGCTATCATCCGCGAAAAGTTTGCAATTGCACGTTGTAGAGTCAACATCTCCTGAGGATGCTCCGGTTTCGGGGTGAAACGTACGTAGAGAGTATTTTGTCGGACCTAGGTGACGTTGTCGCATGGGTTCGTCGACTTTTCGCAGATGATAGCAAAATAAATAAATCATTATATAATCATGATGAACTGCCGCAAAGTAACGCCTGCTTCGATCCAATATAACATCTTCCGAATTATCACATGTGGTATTGTTTCATTTTTGTCGTATTAAATCATCAGATGAAATCGCAACCATATATGTACCAACTTGCGGTTATGAATAAGAAAATAAATTGTACTAACTTGCTGTTAAAGAAAACAAAGTATACATACAAAATACAAATATAAAATAAAATATGTTTAATTTGCTTATCTATTAATTTGAACACTGAACATTAATCGGTTTATCGATACGAACACAAAAAAATATAACTTATCTAGTATTTAAATTCTTGAAACGTGTACATGTTTCTATCATATTACCACAGATATTACTCATGTTTTGTGATGAAGTAATTATGAGTTTATACTCATACACCAGTTTTGGTAGTATCAAAATATGATTTCCTGTGATTTAAAATGACAGGAAATACTTAGATAAAAACTCAATTTCCAGTTTAAGTTGGAAATTTAATAATATTCAACGATTGGATAACAATTATAATATTATACTATAGGACCCTTGCGGCTTTGTCCGTGTGAAATACAGTTTTTAAAAAATCCCACTGGAACTATCGATTTTCCGGAACCAAAATTAGTAGGTATAATAATATCTAATAATATTTTGCATTATAAAAATCCAATTCAAATCGGATCAGGTGCTAGGGACGTTATCTGCTGGATGATTGTTTCGATAGTCGTTTCAGCCTTAAAGCTAAAGGCTTCGACTAACACCTTAAGAAGCTTTCGCTTAACTGCTGGATCAAGGGTCGGATACAGAAGGCAGTGATTCTTGACACGGCTGGTATTGTAAGGAGATTCCTCACTCTGGAGCCTCAGATTGCTTGGGCATTCAAATATCCCGCAGCGGGAGGGTTGAAATATTTTTATACATTATTAATAGTGTTTTATATTTTATTAACATTGTTTAAAATTAAAAAAGGACGAATAAATAAATGAGAGCCCTTGAGAAAACACAGTTATTTTGTAATCACAGACAGCTTCAGAACAGCTGAAATTTATATTTTTGTAGAGGAAAGTATTTTCTAAATTATAGTGTTTCACTGATTATTTTATTTATGATATTTCAGTGGGAGGAAGCCATCAAGCTCACACGTACCCTGAAAACCCACCGCCTTACTCCGGCCCTGCTCCTTCAAGTTCACAATACGTGACTGTCCAGCCAGCCCCCACAGTTATACACGGCCCAGGAGTTGTACCGGCGGTGATAATCACTAATAGCATGGCACCTGGACCCACTCCGAGCTACTGTAGATCGTGCAATGCTCAAATTATCACACGCGTGGAGAGGATCCCGTCAATGAGAACACATTTGTGTGCTGCGTTGCTGTGTATACTTGGGTATGTATCGAAGGGTAGCAGCGGCATAGCGGATAGTATATACCATCATCTTTTGATAGAGGAAACATCTTGAACAGGTCCCGGGACTTGTGACCTTGTATAGGTTTAAAAGATCAGTTAGCCCGCTTCCATCTTAGATTACATCATCATTTACCATCAGGTGAGATTGTAGTCAAGGGCTAACTTATAAAGAATAAAGAAAATATAAATATAATAATAATAATAGGTATTCAGTTGTGGATGTCCATCGGCTGATAATGATTATGATGGCGATTTTTTAAACATTTTATAACAATGGTGGTATGTGAATTTAAACATTATTGCTTCAAGGTTCAGAGCACGACATTCAAGGTCCAAGCCAATAACCTATACAATAGACGCGGCAGTAGTTTTTTTGTTTATCACTGTTTTTAAGGATTCGTTCCTCGAAAGGAAAAAAAAGGACGTCTTATAGGGTCAGTCGCTTGTCTTTCTGTCTGTTCGTCTTTGAATGCTTTTTTCTTCTTCTCAAATTCTTGTGAACGCGGAGGGAACAAGTTGAAATTAATACCAAATATTTGATCTGTAGATCTGCAATCATTGCTGTAAAAAGTTCTGACTTGTTAGTCAACTTATTAAAAAGAATGTGAAATTACGAAAGTCATATATTTTGATGCCTAAAGAAGCATCAAATTCTATAGGATGCTTGCGTTGATCTAGAAAGAAGAGTTTAGGTTAAAAGCACGCCAAGTAAGGAAAATATCCAAGAGCCGCATGTTTGGTGAAGTTACCAAAAATATACAAAATTGAGAGGCTTTCGGAGTTCGTCGTTATCAACCCTTATTCAGCTCACTGCTGAGATCGAGTCTCCTCCCAGAATAAAAGGGGTTAGGTCAATAGTCCACCACGCTAACCCAATGCGGATTGGCAGACTTCACACACGCAGAGAATTAAGAAAATTCTCTCTTAAGCAGGTTTCCTCACGATGTTTTCCTTCACCGTTTGAGACATGTGATATTTAATTTTTTTAAATGCACAGTATAATTGCAGACATTTGGTTATTCTTCCCCACTTTCACTCCCCAGAACTTTTAAACGGCCCGATTTTCATCAAACATGTCTGAACACTCGCAAATAAGTCACCTTTTACATAAAAACAACTAAATTGAAACCGCTTCATTCGTTCGGGAGCTATGGTGTCGCTGACAGACATACAGACACGTCAAATTTATAATACCCCTTCTTTTTTGGGTCGGGGGTTAAAAATAGTTAATTCAATGAATAAAAAGAAATGTTTTACCTTAAATAAACAATTCTCGTTTCAGGTTTTGGCCGTGTGTGTGCATCCCTTACTGTGTGGACTCCTGCAACAACGCCGAGCACTACTGCCCTAACTGCAACGCTTATATCGGGTCATACGCCGGATAGCTTCCAGATGTTATGAATATAATCTAATATCGATGGTGTACAGGAAAAAATTATCAAGTAATTTTAGTTATTAGTTTATTTTTTCATAAAAGTTCAGATTTGTATGAAGAAATAAACTAATTTTTTTTCAAATGATAAAATGGCTGCTATTTTGGTCTTTTTAGATTGAAAACCTGTGATGCCCAGACTAAATATTTTTAATAACAAAGTTCGTCAGTTCAGCCTACCGGTAAGCAACGGTATACCGTACCGTATATATAAACAATACGTTCATGGTAGGTATATAACCTACCGTGAAAGTAATGTTTACTGAGAAAAGTATAGAATTTTAACCTCGGTGAATGGAGGTTTTAAGGGTTTAAGACCCTCAGCTAAACACATAAATTAGCGTATTTTTTATATTTTCCTCGGAAAAATACAAGAAATCATGTCCAGCTACTGTATATTCGTGATTATCCTTCGATAAACGTCCTAAAAGATCAAGTTATGCAGGTAAAGGGAATCCATGAGATATCCGCAGATTACCTTTTTCATGACTATATGGTTTTTTCTTTTCTTTTATTATATCTCGTAAAATAATTATATTGGTTCAATATAAATTATACTTGATAGTTATGCATGACCACCTTTCATCATCATCATCATCATCATCATTTATCAGCCGATGGATGTCCACTGCAGGACATAGGCCTTTTGTAGGGATTTCCAAACATTACGATACTGAGCCACCTGCATCCAGCGAATCCCTGCGATTGTGATGGTGGGGGGTCGGCCAACACTGCGCCTATGACCTTATGACTTGGACCACCTTTCAGTTTTTATAAAATGACAAAGGTCTGGGTATCAAAGGTACTCAAACCATGAATTCCAATACCGTCATTCGTTCTACAAGCGCATGATTTTCGCTTAAGCATAGTCGTGTTGTTTTTGTTTTTTTTCTTCTTCGATGCGAGGTCGTTTTTGTCATTCCACCGCTATTGCCAAATTTTGCCAAAGAGACAAGAATTTCGATTTAACATCTCCGTCAAATTTTCGGTGTTTATTTTATCATTTAAAAATTAATTTAATTTAACTTTTCTAAAGATTGAGACGAATTATTCACGATCAACAAAAAACGATTATTACTGTCCTTAAAATGCTCTTTTATGGCGTATACTTAATTGGGTTTTGGTTACGAAATATGAGTACATATAATAGTTTATAAATAGTTACGAAATATGAGTACATGTAATGTAATAATATAGTAATAATAATAATAATAAATAATTGTCTGTTGTGGCAAATTAATCCATAAAATATCAAGTTTGAATTGTTTGGTCAAACTTAGTCGTATTTTACGGAGACTATTTTTTTTGAAAACACGTTTATATATAAACGAAAACACTTTATGTTATATACCATTTCACAAAGTGTTTATGTTATAGTATTTATACTATATAATATTACTATATATACCCTACTTATATTATAACTTTTTACTATTTGTATAAATTAGGTCTAAAACTTTTTCTAAATGTCTTAAACCTAATTGTAAACTAAACTATGCTATTGCGGTAATATTATTAACTAAATAGTATGTATAAAGAATTTGTACTAATAAGTTTACATAATATAGTATTTTCTTTTGTAATTCTTTATTTTTCTTTTATATGACGAGCAGAATTATTCTTCATACTACATTAGACATACTACACTACATACTACATACTACACTAGACTTTATATAACAACTTTACAAAGTATAGTATCATGTGAAAGACCAATAAAACCTTAAAAATAGATGTAGCTATAAGCTAACTAGGAGTAGATTGACAACGCACGCACGAACGATAGTGTAATATAAATGCTTGTACCATGAAACACTAATTGAGGAGAAGTTGACTCATACAGGTACAGTCATGCAAAAGATTTTAACTGGGATAGAAAATTAAAATTCAAACAATTCATTGTCTTATATTTTTGTTACCAGACAGCGTTCTTTCAAGCAGTTCTTTCAGAAACGGCTTATAATAACACCGTTTTAGTACCGCCTTCAAAATGATCAACAGTTAGAACATGATATGATATATAGAACATAGTATGATAACATCATACTATGTTCTATATTTTTCCTTTTTTAGTTTAGTCGGTAGTGCAAGGCACCATGCAACTCTGTAGTTTCTCGTGATATACATCTATACTAATATATAAAGAGGTAAAGTATGTGATATTGTACGGGGTAATCTATGAATCTCCTAAACCGATTTTGAACATTCTTTTATTATTAGGAAGCCACGTTATTCGTGATTATCATAGGCTATATTTTATTCCCATATTCTCACTGGACTACGTAGGTCAAACCGCGGGGCGTCAGCTAGTAAACTATACATTTGTTTTGTATTGTATAGCAATTCATTTGCTACAAACATTAGGGTAAAAGCAGGCTAAATATTCTTTGGTGAATATATCGCGTTTGTGGTTCACGAGGTAGCGAGCTATACCTCGATTTTATTCCATTTAAAACAAACTGTCACTGTAATTATAATAGGCTGATGATGATTACTTTGTTAAAACGATGTCCTGGTGCAATCCGATGTCTACCCACGGGCTTTAGCCATGTGGCACGTCGATTCTCTTTCTACAAACGCTAACGCTAGGAAAACTAAAAAATGTTTGAGAATTCACTATCGACAGGTGACCAAGTTGTCGATTGGATCTGTACATTTTGTTAGTTTTCGAAGCGTTAGCGTTAGTGGAAAGAGAATCGACATGACATATGGCTACAGGCCTATATACTTACATGAGATAGTTCGCGGCAACCGGGACTTATTTGTAGCACACAACAGACACATCAGAGTTCTGAAAATATGCGGTCTTTAAAACAAAATATAATAAGTAAGTAGATTACCTTCTGACGGGCATTTTATTATATTAAAAAAAATCTTGCAATGTGCGGCACTAAAGGGTGGTCGATTGCTATCTTCGGATGCCTAATGCTCGGGATTGCTCAATGTTGTACCGCTTTACTTACTAAAATTTAAATAATATAAAATTCTATCATTACTAACCAGTAGGTTTAGTTTACAAGCACTTCTAAAACGTCAAGATTGACTACTTCGAAGACTACCTTCGGTTTGAAAAAGAACGTTCCGCTGAGTACCGTCAGTGCCGTCTAGCAACTCAAGCACTAGTTAATAGTGACTAGTAAACACAATAATGTGACTAAGCTGTTGCGGTTAAAGCAATGTTCTCAATAACATCCATGTGAAAAAATGAGAATCGAATTCAAGGTTTTGAGGCAACATTCGCGGTCGCAAGGCATCTTCTGTCTGGCTTTACCCTTACGGCTTGTAGTTCTGGGTTAATGTGACTTTTGCGTTCGCGTTATTTGTCAGTCAGTGAGCAGTGACCAGTGACCACACCTCTGCCGCGGCCGTCAAGGTTATTTAGGGAATAACATTTTTTTCGTGACTTCATTTCGGTCTCCAATTTACTACAGAACAGTGAGTTCAGCTATACTAAACGTGTGTCTAAAATTATCATCGGTGGTGAAGTGAATCAATTGGAGCTTGCCATCTTTACGTGTAAGGTATGTATTTACATAATATTTAAATAAAACATTTCTTGACAGTGGTACAATGAACACATACAACTTTTAAACGGAACGAAAATTATTTCCTGACTAGCAACAAAAATCCTGGGGGCGCCACATTTATTTTTCAACAGCCCGTGATTAGTTAGTATGTTAGTACTAGAAATTAGTAATTGCTTTATTCACCGCAAAATGGCGAAGGTTCTTGTATTCCTGGTCATGTTGTAATATCGTTACTCTTCTGAATGTGGTTTGTCATTTTTTTCTGCTAGATCATAGGAAGATTCCCGATTTGTTACGTTACCTGGACATATTTCGACCACGGTCACAGGGGTGTAGACTGATCTTACACAACCTTCATGCGTCCCATTGGATTCAACGTCTGTTTGCGTCCGACACGTTCCGTCTCCTGACGTCCTTCTAGAGTTCCACGAGTACAAACACTCAATCGGAAGCCTTAGATAGATTAAGTGCTCCAGTTTCAAAGCGATATTCGAGTAGGTTCGTATAATATAGTAATTAATATTAGTTATTTAGTTTAATTTTTTAATTCTTTACAAGTTAGCCCTTGACTGCAATCTCACCTGATGGTAAGTGATGATGCAGTCTAAGATGGTAGCGGGCTAACTTGTTACAAGGAGGATGAAAATCCACACCCCTTTTTCGGTTTCTACACGACATCGTACCGGAACGCTAAATCGCTTGGCGGTACGTCTTTGCTGGTAGGATGGTAACTAGCCACGGCCGAAGCCTCCCACCTGGACCAAAGAAAATTTCAATCGCCCCTGCCGGGGATCGAACCCAGGAACTCCTGTTTTGTAAATCCACCACGCATACCACTGCGTGGTGGACCTAATTTTGACCACCTAATTTTGATACCTAATTTTGACCACCCTCCGCCCTTTTGAGATTATACCTATTTTCTAAAAGTCTAAGTAGCCTGCAAAGGAGCATGAACCTATTTTTTATATCAACGGATATTTTAAATTACATCGTCTCTTCCATTTAGTTGAGATAAGACAAACAGTAGTTTGCAATACAATATTTACCAGTTATGCGTCATGAATATTCCGATAAATACTTTTTATTGTTTATTGAGGGCTCTTAAGTAATTACGATATCATTATTTTAATCATTGTAGTGCAGTATGTGCTCGAGTCTTGTCATCGCCTAGATCCGAAGGCTAAGCGCATATATTTTTAGTTCCCTGTTACTTTTCTCTCAGTGTAGTCGCTTAGTCGGTTGGTAATTAACTCTGTGTTTGGTGTTTTTATTTTAGTAATTTAATTATACCTCGAAACAGGTAATTACTTTTTTTTTAATATTTATTACTATTTAGAGTAGTTACTTTTAATTGTAGCGATAGTAAAAGTTAATAATTTCATGTTGTGGTGTGGAATTTTGTTTGAACTGATTCTTACGTTGTATACGTAGGTGGTGTGTTCTTATTGTACTTTCTCGAAACGCGGTAAACAATCGCTGTTTCTGTATAATCACCTGTTTTGTTTTTACGTAGACGTATCGAGGTTATCGTAATATTATGACATTATGACGGGTTTCTTGTCGCTTTGCCGGTAATACTGTCAGCCATTACTTCTTTTTTTTTTTTTTTTTTATTCTTTACAAGTTAGCCCTTGACTACAATCTCACCTGATAATAAGTGATGACGCAGTCTAAGATGGAAGCGGGCTAACTTGTTAGGAGGAGGATGAAAATCCACACCCCTTTCGGTTTCTACACGGCATCGTACCGGAACGCTTCATGCGTCCCATTGGATTCAACGTCTTTTTGCGTCCGACACGTTCCGTCTCCTGACGTCCTTCTAGAGTTCTACGAGAACAAACACTTAATCAGAAGCCTTTTATAGATTAAGTGCTCCAGTTCCAAGGCGATATTCGAGTAGGTTCGCATAATATAGTAATTAATATTAGTTATTTAGTTTTATTTTTTTATTCTTTACAAGTTAGCCCTTGACTGCAATCTCACCTGATGGTAAGTGATGATGCAGTCTAAGATGGTAGCGGGCTAACTTGTTAGAAGGAGAATGAAAATCCACACCCCTTTTTCAATTTCTACACGACATCGTACCGGAACGCTAAATCGCTTGGCGGTACGTCTTTGCTGGTAGGGTGGTAACTAGCCATGGCCGAAGCCTCCCACCAGCCCGACCTGGACCCTTTTCAGATTATACCTATTTTTTAAAAGTCTGAGACGCCTGCAAGGTAGCATGAACCTATTTTTTATATTCAACGGATATTTTAAATTGCATCGTCTCTTCCATTTAGTTGAGATAAGACAAGCAGTGACGCAGTCTAAGATGGAAGCGGGCTAACTTGTTAGGAGGAGGATGAAAATCCACACCCCTTTCGGTTTCTACACGGCATCGTACCGGAACGCTAAATCGCTTGGCGGTACGTTTTTGCCGGTAGGGTGGTAACTAGCCACAGCCGAAGCCTCCCACCAATCAGACCTGGACAAATTAAGAAAATCTCAATCTGCCCAGCCGGGGATCGAACCCAGGACCTCCGTTTTTGTAAATCCACCGCGCATACCACTGCGCCACGGAGGCCGTCAAACATTACAGCTGAGTTGAATGACTATTCAAGGTCTGCGTGTTTTTTAATGTAATGAGGTACTAGTTTTTATTCTCCTCTTTAGCCTTCTAAATGTAAATCTTGAAGATTCATACAATTTGACCGAAGCTAAAATTCTGACAGTTGTTGTTGTCTGAAATTCTGGTAGTTTTCGACCCCCGACGCAAAATGAGGGGTCTTATAAGTTTGACGTATCTGTCTGTCTGTCTGTGGATACCCGATATAACCGATTGTTAAGGAAAACACTTAAAATTCACTTTATTTCTTCATGTCTTTATTTACATGATCATTACAGTACAAATATACTAAATTGGCGTTAAATTTGGTGGAAAAGTAGTACGGTAGTCGGAATATTTGGATGTTGAATGTGCCGGTCGCCTCCCGGTACCGGCACAGAATGACCCGCAGCTCCTATTGACCGCGCCCCTCGCGCGTGAACACCGATTTTCATCAAACACGTCTACGAACACTCATGTTTGTTTAAAATCGGTTGAGCCGTTTAAAAGTTGTGGGATGTGAAAGTGGGGAAGAATAACCGAATGTCTGCAAATATACTCGAGTGGGGTCTCGAATGAAAGCGCACTAAAAGAGAATATTGATGACTTGATCGACAGTGTAATTAATAATTTCATGACCTTCGGGATCTTCTTACAATTTTCAACTTTATGTTATTTAGGTGATGTAGTAATAAGAATTGTAGGTAGTGAGTAAAATGTCAGTTTTGATTTTAATCTAGATAAATGATACATATTTTATACAGTTTACTTAGTTATTTTTAACGATAAGTTAGCGCTTAACTGTGATCTCACCTAATGTTAAGTGATGATGCAATCGAAACAACAGCATAAACGGAAGATGTTAGTTTTTTTGGGTGTCGGTCTCTACTGTCTTTAATTCTTATTGGCAATTGGTTTATGCACGGTATCATACTGGAATGCTTTTAGTAGTAGTTCTTGTGACAGAACTTACCCGGGGATGTACTAGCACCTTCACCAAATTACAACAGGAAAAGTTGTGGTTTCCGATGTAATTATAATGAGGTAAAGTTCGTGGTGTTGTAGAGGATATTCTCTGGATCTACTAAACCGATTTTGAAAATTCTTTTATCACTTGAAAGCCACATTAGTTGTGAGTGTCATGGGCTACATTTTATCCTCATATTCTTACGGGAACGAGAATTACGCGGGTTAAACCGCAGAGCGTCTGCTAGTTAATTAGTCATCCTGACTGTAATTCAACAATTGGCTAATTAAAAAAAAAGTACCTAGTTGATTTTTTTTTAAATCTAGTAGTAGAAAATAATACCTGTCGGCCATGATAGTTCATTTCAACTGTTTCATGACGTCACTATAACGAATCCCTTACAAACGGAGCGTTTGACAAAAAGATTTGTTAACAATTAGTTTGACGTTTAGTACCCATCTTATCAGCCGATGGACGTCCACTGCAAGTCATAGGCCTTTTGTAGGGACTTCCAAACATCACGAAACTGAGCCACCTGCATCCAGCGAATACCTGCAACTCGCTTGATATCGTCAGTCTACCTGGTGGGGGGTCGGCCAACACTGCGCTTACTAGTGCGGGGTTCCTACAGTAATATTTTGACGTCACAAAATGGACAACACTTGACATTTGACAGCGTTTTTAACATTTGGAAAATATTAAAAATACATGATTTTTTAATTATTTTTGATCTGAGTCTACTACCCTATTGAAATTTTTAAATATTATCGCACATTTAGAAAGGGCCTTGAATTAATTTACAACTTCTTTGCAATTCTTAGCGATACCACATACATTTGAGGTCGATTTCGCTTAAGCTATTTACTGTGTTGTTCTAGGGGTTAGTCTATACGGCTTCGTATCTCGAGGTTCTAGATTTCAGTTCCGGTTCAGCCTAGCTGAGGGAAAGTTGGTATTACACCCCTGTGCTTCGGAGAGCACTAGCCGTCGGTCCTGGTCTTAATCATTAACATCAGATAGTGGTCGTTAAATAATATGAGTAAATCAAAATCAATACCCTACTCAGCGTGGTAGTTGACCCCGCACTGAATGGACCAAGGACATGCAGCGGGTTGCAGGAAGCCGCTGGATGATGGCGACTCCAGACCGTGGTGTTTGGAGGTCCATGCAAAAGGCCTATGTCCAGCAGTGGATGTCCGTTGTTAATGATGATGATTTTCATCACTTTAAGCCCGCCAATCCTCATTGGATCAGCGTGGTGGGTCTAAGAACTATATAATATTTTCTCTTATACTCGTACAAGAAGGGTTGGGTTACAGCACGGTGGGGTCCCAAAGTGCTGGAATGGGGACCCTGCTCTAGTAAGCGCTATGTTGGTCGACCCCCCACCAGGTGGACTGACAACATCAAGCGAGTCACAGGGATTCGCTGGATGCAGGTGGCTCAGTATCGTGATGTTTGGAAGTCCCTACAAAAGGTCTATGTCCTGCAGTGGACGTCCATCGGCTGATATGATGATGATGATGATATGATGAAGGAGGCCTGTATTAGGTCATTTAAATAGGCTGAGAATGATTATTTACTGAACGTACCAGATGAAGCTATACAGAAATCTATTATATGAGTTTTTTCGGAGTATTATCAGAGGAACGAAATTAAATATCAAGGTCGGTTGTGACGTCATCTACTTGAAGACGGTTTCGTAACGCCGAACAATTTTTGGAACATTTTTGATAGGTAATGGATGTTTGGTACATAGCCCGGGCTTAGTACTAATAATATATTTGACGGGACATGCAGATGACTCATCTAATATAATGGACTAAAAATCTGCTATAGCCAGACTTACCTCGTTTAATGCTGAAAGGCTGAAAGTTTGTCAGCTTACGCACCTACTAATAATACCAAAAAAAAAATACCAATACAAATGGTAAAGTACCTACCAATACAACAATTTGAGACATGAATACATGAAAATTTCTATTATAAGCCTACTTCCAAAAACGGTTCTACGTTCGGCTGTAAGTATTTTTTTTAAGTATGTTCAGCGATATTTCCGTAATTTTTTTTTGGTATACTTCCAGGGTGGTCCCATTTTTTTAAATATTTATTTTTGACAATACGAGTCTAAATGCTATCACATAAACCTGTAAACACTAAACCGTCTACTAACAAGACTGAGAAAAGCTAAAAATTGGACATGTAGTTTGACGTTTAATTCTTTAATGACATCAAGTAACATTGTGACGTCACAAAATGGACGACAGCGTTTTTGACGTTATGAAGTAACAAACTTGAAACAAACTTACAACCTATTATTTTTGTAGTCGGATAAAAAGCGAGAACGGAGTCGCGAGAGCTAGTCATAAATATTCACGTGCAAACAATGTGTATTTCCTATGTAAGTATAGACAGCCTTGAACCTAATCATGCGTTTAAAAGTGGTGATATCACCTCAGTTAAGCCATAATGCAAAATTTTAACCTAATTAAACAAAGGAAGTTTTTAATTTCGACCGCCTACATATGTAAGTAGGTATTTAGATATACGCTGAAGCTGAAAAATTAATTAGTTTTACTTTCCCAGTAACCATATGAATTTAATTACGTAATTTTTACCTACAATTCATATTTAACTGTTGCAACCGGATGAATAAATTTATTTTATTCTTCCAATAACTGGATGTATTAGGTAGACATAGCAGGGGCTGATCAAACTTTCAGGTATCTAGCGAAAGTTTGCCCCAAAACTATTAAGAGTTTGTAGATGGTTACATGGTTTCTCATGGTATACTTCGAAAATTGTTACCTTATAAAGCCACTACCTAAGTCGTCGTAAAACTTTCAGCTGTTTTCTTTTCTTTTTTTTTCTGTTTTTCCTTCTTCTTCTGCTTCTTCTTCATTAAATGAGGTATGCCTGGCTGTCGCATGCTCTCGGTCTATAACACGGTCTGTGTTCTAATAATAATGATATGATCTCAATAGCTCAACAGTAAAGTGGTCGGGCTCACCACCGAGGGGTGGTGGTTCGATCCTCGCCCCGTTGTACTATTGTCGTACCCACTCCTAATATTCTTAAATTATTCTCTTTCTATACGTTTTTTACAAATCTCGCGGGAACCGTGGATTTTCCGAGATTTTCCGAAAATCCAGAGTAAACACTATTTCCGTTCCAAATTTCAGCCAATTAGCTTCAGTAACCGCAGCGTAAAGTAGGAACAAACATACTTACACACACACACACAAAAACTTTCGAATTTATAATAATAGTGTGATTAGTATAGATTAATAATGGCAGCCCGCGACTTCGTCCGCCCTTAGACCTTTTTAATCCAGCCCATTCAGTAGTATAAATGGAGTAAAAATGGAGTAACTTCTTCCTTTTTCCAACATTTCCCTCCACTCCTCTACTCTTATTGATCGTAGCGTGAGGAAAAGTATACTATAACCTGCCCAGCAGTATGAAGAATAATTGTACCAAGTTTCGTTAAAATCCGCCGAGTACCTAGTTTCTATAACGAACATACAGACAGACAGAGAGACTAAAATTTTACTGATTCCATTTTTGGCATAAGTATCGATCACTAATTACTATTTTCGAAATATATTTCATGTACAGAATTGACCTCTCTTTAGTTTTATTATAAGTATAGATTAAGATTAGATATAATAAGATTCAATGTTTGAATTGTCTATTTTCTAGCAAAAATGAACGTCGCTGCAGTTGGACCGAAACCTGCCAGCCTGATCTGCCCATCGTGCAGAGCCAGCGTGGTCACCAGAGTGGATCACAAGTCTACGACAAAGACACACATCATAGCATTGATTCTGTGCTTATTCCTGTAAGTATCTCCTACGTATCATCATTATAATTATCAGACGACGGACGTCCCGCTGCCCCCATAGTTACTTCAGCTTTGTTGATCTATGTCGATAGTTGTAAATCTTCTGCGCATTTCCTTTTCTCTAATTCGATCATGCAGAGATACTCCGAGCATTACTCGCCTAATGCGCGCTGAGTGACTCTGAGCCTTCTTATTAGGCCCATACTATATTACAATAGTAATATAGTATGGGCTCCTAAATACATTATTCTTTTAGTAAAGTAATAATAGTAATAAGTTAATAATAAAAGTGATCATTAAATAATTACCAACGTAGGTATTGTCTCCGCTCATGCTTGAGTGGACTTATAGGCTTGGCTCCCTTGTTAATAGTATTATTTGGACAAATCAATACTGACAAGAAGTCTTACGAATCTAATGTAAAAGAAAAAAATATATATTCACTTTATCTTCTCATTAAAAAAATCGGAACAGTCCGCAAGTACTGTTCAGACGGTCTGTTTCGATTTTTTTTGATGAGAAGTATATAATTTTTCTACTTGACAAAGAACACGCAATGGTCAATTATCGACCGCTGTTGCATGTTGTTTAGAATTTTATGTTTGTATAAAATGAACATAATGTGTAGCGTTCTTAAATGTCTTTGTTTAAAAAAAATACTATTTCGACATCTACATATTTTGAATGAGACTACATCATTTACGGTAAAAAAAATATGCAAGTTTTACATAAACTAATTTGATTAAAAGTCGCATGTGTTACTCTAAAATATTATATAATACTAGCTGACGCCGCGCGGTTTCACTCGCGTAGTTCCCATTCCCGTAGGAATACGGGGATAATATGGCCTGTAGCCATCCTCGATAAATGGGCTATCTAACACTGAAAGAATTTTTCGAATCGGAGAAGTAGAGGTTAGCGCGTTCAATCAAACCTACAAGCAAACAAACTCTTCAACTTTGTAATATTAGTATAGATTGGTGTCATTTTGTCTCAAAGGCTCAAGTGCTAGAGAGAGCAAACTCTAAGTGCGAGCTGATGTCAACTGTAATGAGGCGGAAAGTTGTATTTTTCGGACATCTGCAAAGAGGATCTCTCTACCAGTGTCCTAGGTTGATCTTAGATGGCAAGATAGTCGGAAAAGAGGTACCAGGGCGACAGCGACGTAAATGGGCGGACGATATTAAGGAGTGGACCAATAAAGTAGTTCAAGTAATTACAGCCAGCTGCAAAATATTTCGAGTGATCGAAAAAGTTTTCTCCGACTGACCGCCAAACTTCAGTTTGAAGACGGCACCTGATGATGATGAATATTGGTGTGCTATTTTAAGTTCTCGTTCAATACTTCCTTTTTTTCGTAATTTATTCATATCCTCACAAAACTTGATATTATCAGAGGGATGCTGAAGATGGTACTTTGTAGCTAAAGTAATAAACGAGTCCATTGGACACTTCATTAATCAAAATCGGTTCAGTAGTTTATGGTGCTACGTTGGATAAACATACCTACGCGTACATTAAAATTTTACTTTAGTCTTCACTGTAGTCAAATAAACACATTAAAGCTATTAAATTTGTATTACGGGAAACGGCACTCTAGTAAAACGGAAATATGTATGGAACGCTAATTGTAGGAATGACTCATCACTTCAATTTTGTATATATTATGTACCCAATATAATACAAAAGCTCCAATGTTATGCCTCAACCGAGTTTATCTTTTCCTTAAATCAATATTCGGTGCTTTCACAGTGAAAGATTCAATATACAGAACCCTCGGTGAGCGAGTGCAACGCGCTTGGTCGGTTATTTTTATGCCCGCCTTACTTCCACCTACCTCGAATCGACCGCCTTCAATAGTATTGTATATATCATTCTTTGTGAGTGTTTACATTAACATGTAAGCCGCAATTGTGCCAAGTGACGTAGGTATACGAATATTACGCTAGGCGCCGTCCATCTACACGGAAGAAAGAATCATAGAAAATTGAAGGTACAACAAATATGCAAATTACAGAAAATTTCATTTTATGTATGAATAGTACCAATCTATATATTATATCAATAAAATCTACTAGCCAAAAATATTGCTAAGCGGCATTTTGTTTTTCGTATTTTCAATAAAGCATCAAGAAGAGAAAAAAAGTAAAGATTGCGAGGAAAAACAACACTTACTTTTTTGTCACTGAATTTCTGTCAGACATCAAATAAGAAGCAAAAAATATATTTGGCCATATCTCGGATAACAATATGCATTTTAACTATTTTATCGATTATACTCTGGCGAAATTATTGTTGTACCGTTGATTATCCGACGATATAGGGCCGCCACTATGCTCTTGCGGTGCTCTTTGCGGTGCTCCTTGCGGTGCTCCTTGCGGTGCTCCTTGCGGTGCTCCTTGCGGTGCTCCTTGCGGTGCTATTTGTGGTGCTCCTTGCGGTGCTCCTTGCGGTGCTCCTTGTGGTGCTCCTTGCGGTGCTCCTCGCTTTGCTCCTCGTGCTGTCGTGAACTCGTGATGATGCCCACAAACTGCTCCAATCGCGTAACTAATCGTACCGCTCCGCACTTGTCGTTTGACTCGCGGTCAAAAAGTTGACAAAATGGAACGGTGCAAGGAGCACGACATCACCGAGTAACGTTGCAGCACTACGTCTCTTCCTCTTTTTCTCGCTACTTCTCATGCCACTCGTAGAATGTATAGCAGGCTCAATAGAAAAATAGTCGTTGCGACTCTCACACCCGTGTAGACTGCGCCTAAGTACCACCCACGTGAAGCTACCAGTAATTTCAAATTGAATAAAACACGTTTTTTTTCATCGCAATGTATTTCCCATTGGCACAAATTGTTATAACAACAGACTTTTATTTTTAGTCGCTACTGGCTGCAGGCGGCATGCGTATTTGAAAAACAACTTGTGTCGACTATTTGCAAAATGGTTGTTCTAATTCAAAATGACCTCGTATGAACACGTGGATTAAGGACTTATCTAAAGCACAGTACACATAGATTAAGGCTATATGAATTTAAAATAACCAGCTGGATATTTGTATAAAACTTTTATTTTGGTATTCTGAAATTAATCTCAAACTCATACAAAAAGGGTGTCCGCGTCTATTAAAATTAACAAGGACAATAATAAATTTTTATTATCGATAAGGAAGAGGACAATAATCGATTTTTTTGCAATTATCTCATTTCCTATGGGCCGCTATTTGTATACGTATATTATCAATATTCAGTAAAAAAATAGTAGAAGAGCATCCACAAGTTAGGTATTACAAAATAATACCTAATTAGTCATTAAGTATTTATTGTTTATGTTTGTTTATGATAGGGTTGTTGAATTCCGAACACTTCCTATATTTTAATACGACACTCATAAAATTCATGAAAAGTAGGTAGGTATATCATTTATATTGTCGCCTTATTCCTGAATAATTCTTTGAATAGGTAACGGTATTTGTTAATAAAAATGTATTGATAATTGTATTATTTATAAATATAATTGCTATATCTAAAAACTAAATGCATACAAAAGTATATACGGATTTATTTTTAAAATATTTTTTTTATTTTTTATCTATCTGTTATAATCTTTAAAAAATTAATTGGTAGACATCTTATAAGTATAATAAAGAGCTACTTAAGCTATAGACTGAGAGACTGCCATACCGATGGATCTTATTTTGTGACGGCTGATAATTTAACAGGTGACTGCTTAAAAAAACACCGTTATTTTTTTTAATTTTAAAGGTTTTTTACGTTGTGAGAGTTGTAAGCTAAAGGTTGCCAAAAAGCTAAGGGTCTGACGACTGGAAACATAATTCTTCATAATTTCCCGTAGCCTTGGCAACCTGGTCTCTTTCAAAGCCACCATGGCCCATACCCTTTAATTCGCTACCACTTATCTAAGGAGTATATTTCATCGGCTTCCGTAGCGCAGCGGCATGTGCGCTGGATTTACAAGACGAAGGTCCTGGGTTGGGCCGATTGTGGTTTTCTTAATTGGTCCAGGTCTGGCTGGTGGGAGGCTTTGGCCGTTTTTCATAATCTAAACTTCATAATTATCTTCATGAGTTGACACACTTTTGTACAACGACGAAGCTACTTGATTTGAAATGAATCCTACCTGGGCAGTTTGTAATAAAAGTACCCTCTTTACTATTGACATATTTATTGTGAACCGTTTACCAACAAACAAATAAAAAATGAGGGTATAAATCGCTAGTCGTTTCACACATTTGTTCATAATTTAATGAAAATAAATTTGATTAATTAGTTGAGAACAATTAGATACATTTAATACATTTTAAATAACATTTTACAAAAGAACAATATTTAATTTAAAATAAATAAGTTATACAATTTCTACCTTACCTAGCTGACGCCTATAACGATAAATGGACTATCTAACACTGAAATATTTTTTTCAAATCGGACCGTAGTTCCTGAGACTAGCGAGTTCAAACAAACAAACTCTTCAGATATATAATATTAGTATAGATTTCTAATTTGTGTGTTGGTAAACAGTGCACATTGAGTATGGCTTTAGTATAGTTGCTATGTGGAGAGACTGATCTTAGAATATCCACTTATTTGAGTTTTTTTTTTCAGATGCTGGCCATGTGTTTGCATTCCTTACTGCATGGATTCTTGCCAAAACGCCGATCACTACTGTCCTAGTTGTAACGCCTACCTCGGAACGTACCAGGGATAGCAAGTTGTCTTATATACAAAATATTTTACATCAATACACATTTTTATATATTTTTTTATTCTTTACAAGTTAGCTCTTGACTACAATCTCACCTGATGGTAAGTGATGATGCAATCTAAGATGGAAGCGGGCTAACTTCTTGTAAATCCACCGCGCATACCACTGCGCGACGGAGGCCGTCAAAATCTAAATATAAATGAATTTAGATCTATTGTTATCACCACAATGTTAATGGTATGGTTTTACAATATTTCCTGTGTCTTATCATATGTTAATAATATAATAAGTGAATATGTATTACATTTAACCAAAACTTAAAAAATTTGAGCATAAAGAACCACGGTGATAACCAGGGTCCATTTAAATAAACCGAATTTAATTATATTAGAAGAGTATAACCAGCCACTTTGCTTAGCGTTTGTGGACTATGAGAAAGCCTTCGATTCGGTGGAAACTTGGGCTGTGCTAAGGTCTTTGCAGAGATGCCGGATCGACTACAGGTACATCCAAGTGTTGAAGTGTTTGTATGAAAGCGCCACTATGTCAGTCCGTATACAGGATCAGACTACGAGACCAATCCAATTGCAGCGAGCAGTGCGACAGGGAGATGTGATCTCCCCGAAGCTATTTACCGCCGCTTTGGAAGACGTCTTTAAGCTTCTGGACTGGAACGGATTTGGCATCAACATCAATGGTGAGTACATCACTCAACTACGGTTTGCCGACGATGTGGTCATTATGGCAGAGACTCTGGATGACCTTAGTACCATGCTCAACGACCTCAGCAGAGTTTCTCAACGTGTGGGCCTAAAAATGAACATGAGCAAGACGAAGATCATGTCTAATGCTCATGTAACGCTCCACCCAGTTATTGTTGAGGACTCTGCGCTCGAAATTGTAGACGAGTATATATACCTAGGACACACAGTCCAGTTAGGAAGGTCCAATTTCGAGAAAGAGGTAAATCGCCGAATCCAGCTCGGCTGGGCCGCGTTCGGGAAACTCCGCGACATCTTTTCGTCCGAAATTCCTCAGTGCCTGAAGACGAAAGTCTTCGAACAGTGCGTGTTGCCAGTGATGACATACGGATCCGAAACTTGGTCGCTAACTATGGGCCTCATTAGAAGGCTCAAAATCACTCAGCGGGCGATGGAGCGATCTATGCTTGGAGTTTCTCTGCGGGATCGAATCAGAAATGAGGAGATCCGCAGACGAACCAAAGTCACCGACATAGCTCAGCGAGTCGCGAAGCTGAAGTGGCAATGGGCAGGCCACATAGTTCGAAGAGCCGATGGACGTTGGGGTCCCAAGGTGTTGGAATGGCGACCCCGCACCGGAAAGCGCAGTGTTGGTCGACCCCCCACTAGGTGGACAGAGGACATCAAGCGGATTGCAGGAAACCGCTGGATGCTGGCGGCTCGAGATCGTTATGCTTGGAGGTCCATGCAAGAGGCCTATGTCCAGCAGTGGACGTCCATCGGCTGAAATGATGATGATGATGATGATGTGCAAACTACAACATTCAATAGCTAAAAAGAAACAGAGTACATATTATAGGCCAAAGTAAATATTGAAAGTATATTTACTTATTACTTAGAAAAGAACTGATAACTCAGTTTACAATAACAAAATCTAATAAGATAATTTTTAAAAATGTGTCTATTGACCTCTTCTGTAATTTTAATTTTTATAGGTACACACATTTTGTAATAGACCAAAATTGGTGAATTTAGTGCATTGCAAATAACTAAAAAATAAGAAGAAGTACTCCATTCGTATTCATATTAGAATCTCGGATCAGTGCACAAAAGCAATTAAAAAAACCTGTCTTATTACTAAATAATTATAATTGAACAAAAATTGCTTATAGCAAAAAATATATTGCTTGTAATTTCTTAATTTCACTTTTAAATTTTACGTATATCATTATCCAAGTCTACCAATAGATTTTATATATAGATATATATTTAACTACTTATCTGTATTACCATGTTGAATATTATTTGTCGTTGCGTTCTTTCGTTATCTCTGGATTTCAGATCAGATTTGCAGTTATAAGAGTTTAATATTGTTGATAAATATTATCCTTTTATAGTTAATTTTAAAATTGTTAAACTGTAAAGATTATTTAATAATATTAAATATTAATTATTTTTTACTTATTTATGTATTATAAATGTAAAGTGTAATTACACAATTTAAAATTTTGGTATGATTATTATTATTCAATTTAAGAATTTGGTTATTCCTATAGGCCCAATATTTACGAATTGCATTTGAATTATTATCAAAATTCAGTCCTAAATATACCAATTAATACAAAATTCGTATGAAAAATAGGGCCCTACGTTCAAAAATTGCATTTCGTTTGTCGTTCATTTTTATTGTAATTATTCTTAGATTATTTAAATACAGGGTGATTCGGTCTTTAGTGCGGATATTTTTTTTCGTGGTTCTGTATCATTAATAGAATATAAATCTACAAACAGTTCGATACATATTATGTAATTTTTTTTTTTAATTTATGTCTCTAAAATAACAAAATAATGTACATATTATTACTAAACAAGATATATTCAGCTTAAAAGTGATCTGGTGACGTCCTTTAGGTATCAAACGAAAATAAAATAAACGCACAATAGGGTGACCCTAAAATTCTGTTCAAAAGTAAATAACTTTAGCTAACGATAATTTTGTTATTTTTGAGTTAAAAAAAAAAAGAAAAAATACGTGATCATTAAATTTTGTTTATGTACAAAATATAAAAATATCCGCACTAAAAAAATTTTCTTCCTGTATAATCTAAGTTATTATTACGAATGTTATTTAAAATTAATAATTGTTGTTTATTTTCATAAAAAAGTACTTTCCAACTTTACGCGCGTTATAAAGTGTGAAGCTATGAGTAAATTTGCTTATAGATATTTATCAACTAATACGAATATGTGATGATTGCAAATCTACCTGTTGCGAAAGATAAATAAATCAGTTTTTAGTTTCTAATCAAATATAAATGGTCCTACCTGTACTTTATTATTACCAATATTATACATTCGTGATTTGTCTAAATAGTTTGGAAGTAAGATGAGTCAACAAAGTTTTTGTGTCTGATTCTTATTATTGGAATTACTCATATTTACCCACTTTGTGGCTCTCGTAATAATGTCTTTCCCCTGAATAATATATATAGTAATAATATAGTACGAGCATAATATAGTCATATTTTTGTTACAATATTATAAGAAGCCTTATGAAGATGGAAAGATTTGCAATCATTTACATTTGTCGTTATTATCTATATTTCTATTTCGATTTGTAATCGTGTGAATTTCCAGTAATTCAATGCTATACTGCATTTACTTAAGATAAACGTTATTTAGGTTAGTGTGCTAGTATTTTGTTAAGCATTTAATATAAAATAAATCGCTATTTCAGTCATTTTATCTTTTTATTTTTAATTCTTCCGCTATCCAGTATTAACCTGTTTTAATTAAAAGTCCGTTGCAGAGCATGGTGCATATAAAAATTCTAAAATATCTATAAACGCGACGGGACTTGGAGTTTCGATCCACCACGCTCCAATGTGGTCTTGCAGGTTTAGGGGTGATATTTGACTCTACAACCTGGTTATCTTAAAGAATAAATAGGACAACTTACAACTACACGAAAAAAAAGGAAGCATCGCTGCAATGCGTCTTACTAGACTAACGCACTAGTCGTCGCTACGATAGTTTTTAAAGTTCCCCTGGATTGTCCAGAATCCCAGCATCAGGTTCTGAAATTAGGACAGTGGGACTACTTCAGAAATATACCCTTTCAAACAAAAAAAGATTAATTAAAATCGGCTTACATCGCATAACATCTGTTCTAAGGGTTATTTTTAGTGGAGCCTTAAAGTGTCTGGACATAAGTACTGGCCAATGAAAATTATCTGACACCTTTAATACAGCTTAAAAATAATGTCCTTCAAAATATTCTCAGCCATGTTACTTTTCTCACCTGTTACTTACAACTGCTACTGAAAACCTAAGGTTTCATTTTTGCGAAAATAAGCTCTCTCTAGGATCTTGGTCTATAAATAAATGTCAGATAGATGACAACAAGGTAAAATCTCGCTTTAATCCAGTAAAAAATTGACTTGTGCGATTGGATGAGCTCATAATTACTAATTTTACAACATACAAATAAGATAAGGATAACTGACATCAGGTAATAAATTCATATAAAAATGAATAACACCAGATTTTCCGCAAACAATTTCTTCGCTCTTTAAAAGTAAACACTGTGTGAAAATACCGCACAGAGAAGCTATCTATTTGTCCGCATTCTCGTGTTTCTTTACGATAAACACATTTTCATGAAGGAGTTTCACATAAAAGCTGAACGTATGTGATATAACCCGACAATAGCGAAGAGCAATAAACGGTAAACATAAAGGCGAACGCATAAAACAATAGACATGCATGGTGAATAGCGATGATACGAAGGTAAAAGCGGGATTTCTTAAAGCAGAAAAGGAATATTCTGATTTTTAAATCAGAATTACGGTGATAATATCATCATCATCATCATCATAGCGATGGACGTCCACTGCAGAACATATAGGCATTTTGTAGGGACTTCCAAACATCACGATACTGAGCTGCCCTGCCTGCGTTATTGAGTGCGGGGTCACTATTCCAGCACTTTGGGACCCCAACGTTATCGGCTCTTCGAACTATGTGCCTCGCCCATTACCACTTATACACTATAGTAATACAGCTATAGAAGCTTTAAGACAGAATAATCTCCTATAGCTATAGAAGCTTTAATTAAATAGTCAGAATAATCTCCACTATGATCTTAACTTTACAACAGGTTACGTCAACAGCGTGCAAGCCGTGATAGACAAGTGAATATGACCTCTGCCTCCAGTTCCGGAGGGCGAAGATTCGTATCCGATCTGAGGCATGCAACGCCAACTTTTCAGTTATGTGTATTTTAAGCCAGTAAATAACACGTGTCTCAAACCGTGAAGGAAAAACATCGTTAGGAATCCTGCATACCCGAGAATTTTCTTAATTCTTTACGTGTGAAGTCCTCCAATCCGCATTGTGCCAGCGTGGTAGACTATTCGCCTTACTCCTCTCATACTGAGAGGAGACTCGTGCTCAGCAGTGACCCGAATATGGGTTGATAATAATGATGATGACGTCAACAGCTAAAGGTACGTCTTCTCGTCTTACACTTTATTTGTCAGTGTGGACGTGTGGATACATATATATCTGAACACAGAACCTCTTTTTGGAAGTCGGTTAAATAGAGTATAGTTGTGGTACACGTTGTGGTTAAACATTCGTCGATTCGACACGTCGAGTCGATTGTGATCGAAAAATCATAATCGGCTTCTGAGTATTTTACAAGGAGTTTATAAATATAACTCACTATGCTGTCGAAACCTTGTTATACCATAAGCGCCATAAGTATACTTGGTAGTTGTGACATATTTATAGGTACGACTAGGTTATGGTGTTAGTTATAATCAAATGTTTCCAACTCCTGCTTTAGGATCTTTATATGTTTCGCTCTGACCTAAATCAGTTGTTGGTAACATTTTATTCGCTACACACTGTCTTTGCGTGACTTTACTGCATTCGAACCGTTCACTACGAAGATTCACATAAAACGTGAAGGAATGTGATACAACAGCGGCATGGCAACACCGAGGCGCAATAAACGGAAAGGAAAACGCATAAAAAACATCAGTCATGCGGTGCGACGATGGCGCCGGGAACTACGGTTTATGTATTTTGTATGATACATACGAGAGGTACGTAACTAAGCTTACTACGCGTCTACGTATGATACAAAGAGTAACTCGGAAAATAATTACGAGAGCGTCTTCTGTATTTTAAAGGCTATTGGATAGAAGCAGGCGTTACTTTGCGGAAGTTGTCATCACTGTCTTTGCAATTGCACGTTGTAGAGCCAACATCTCCTGAAGATGCTCCGTTGTCAGGGTGAAACGTACGTAGAGAGTATTTTGTCGACGAACCCATGCGACGGTGGCATGGGTTCGTCGGCTTTTGCGGAGGATAGCAAAATAAATAAATCATTATTATATTTTTTTAATTCTTTACAAGTTAGCCCTTGACTACAATCTCACCTGATGGTAAGTGATGATGCAGTCTAAGATGGAAGCGGGCTAACTTGTTAGTAGGAGGATGAAAATCCACACCCCTTTCGGGTTCTACACGGCATCGTATCGGAACGCTAAATTGCTTGGCAGTACGTCTTTGCCGGTAGGGTGGTAACTAGCCACGGCCGAAGCCTCTCAGCCAGACCTGGACTAATTAAGAAAATCTCAATCTGCCCAGCCGGGGATCGAACCCAGGACCTCCGTTTTGTAAATCTACCGCGCATACCACTGCGCCACGGAGGCCGACATATATTTTAAAGGCTCACGACAAGCTCATTTTAAAGGCTCACGATAGCAAAACTCAGACGATGTTAGATACGATAACCAGTTACCAATAAAGTACACAATACATGCACGGCACCCTTGTCGTGTAAGTAGGTTAGTGATAAAGTTTGTCCATCGACGGCGAACTCCGAAACTTGGATCTGCTTGGATGCGAGACGCTCCAATTAAATTATGGTCGGTTCAAAGGCAGAATGCATAACAGCTATGCACCGACTGAGCAATAGCTATGGAAATCATTTACCAAGTCCTAGACGTTGCTCTAAAGGATGTACACGATATGGAATTGATTACCGCATTAGGCGTCATGAGCGATTGAATGGGGGTAAATTGCGGCTTCAAGTGCTTATTGATTGCACATTCGTATCTGATAATGAATGATAAATTACATGATGGTGTAAGTCAGGTACTTTACCTTGGCTGCTATTATGTGCGGTAAATTGGTATTAATGAAACAAAGTTATATAATATCAGTATCATTATGTTAAGAGCCTTTCTTTTTTCAAGAAATTTGGTGTTTCGTTCGTGCCTTGAACAGCACGTTAATAACCTTTTTGCAGTAACCTTTCTGTTTGTAACACAGTAATGCTTCTCATTAGCATTAACAATCATGGAGGAATAAGTTTTCTGGGTCGAGATTTGGTAGGCTGTTTAAATCTGAAAAGTTTAGACTTTCGAAAGTATTCCATATTTAAGTTTTGTATAAACGCGTCAACGTAAAGTTCGTTTATCTGTCTTTATTGAAAAGCTTAGACATTCGAAAGTATTCCATTTTTATTAAATTTTGTGTAAATGCGTCATCTCAAAGTTCGTTTATGAAAAACAAGCGTAAAACCATTGCCTGTTATTATAATAGGTACACGGCTGGACCTGTGGAGTAAACCTTTTTACATCCAAAAACATTATCATGCTAATATTATAAAAACGAAAGTGGTGTTTTGCTTTTATAATAATAATATATCTTTGTTTAGCCTATTTAGGCTTAGCCACAGCCTACTAAACCAAAGTTGGCGAAGGTTGTATATAAGATAGAGATTACAACTAAGAAACGGACATAGGATAATTTTCTCCCAGAAATCGAAACCTGCCGCGGGATAATATCTAGACAATTATATACGAGTAAATATCCATAATCAGGTTGCATACCTGATTATGGATATCTACTCAGACGCATAAAATACACTGTCATTTCAGAGACGCAAAAATACACTGTCTACCCTGAGGAGTCATTACTAACCTAAAGAAGGAATTTACTATTTTGTACATTTTATAACACATGACCCTAGTTAAAAACCTTCTGCGAGCCTTTAATAGTAGAAACATCAGAGCGAAATGTTTACGAAGCAGTCTGCAAACCAGGCTGGTATTTTTGCAACTATTTGCTAAATTGAGCTCGTGCATGTTGCAACTAACTCTCGCCGAGATTATTACTCCATTCCAATCAATAGTTCCCAATCAATCTGACTTGCGGCCGGCGTACAATGCGGCGTGCATTGTATGCTATCCGAGCTAGAATACTTGATGAAACTGGTAAATTAAACTAGGAAGCTCTTTTTGTGGTTGCAAAATAGTTCAGGAAAAAACGGAACCTTTGTAGGATCACATTATTGTTCATCTGTATGTCAAGATCCTTTATCTTGCGAAGCTCAAACAAAAACTATAGGTTTATTCAGGTCTTCAGCCCCTGTAGCCAAATGTTTGATTTTCTATCTACATCTAAATGTTTGATCGCTAACGCTTCGAAAACTAGAAAAATGTACGGGAATAATCGACAGGTCACGTGATCAAGATCTGTCATTCCCATAGATTTTTCTAATTATCGAAGCGTTAGCGATCGTAGAAAGAAAATAGACGTGCCACTTGGCTACAGGGGCAGGTTCGTCCCTTAAAGCTGCCAAAAATAAAATTCCCAAGTGAACTTATTAAATTAATTAATAGTAATTTCTAAGTAAAAAGATACGGCCGCTTATGACTCAATTTTTTTTAATTTGTACTATGCTCTAACCTAGAAGAATAGAGAAAATCTTAAAACTACTTACAAAACAGGGTCAATGAACGGTGGTCAAAGTGAAATGAGACAACCACGTACCGTATGTATGAGAGTAGGTATAAGTATAATAGAGATAGTAAGATCTCTAAGTACATGAATCTTGCTCCACTATGCTAGTCTAATGTGAGTTGAAGGAGTTAGAGATCTCTGACTAAGGAGCGGTACTTGACTCCGATTCTCGCCTTAAGTTACTCATGGTCGTAAAGTCGAAGTCTTAAATACCAATTTTATTATTATTATTACCAATTATGAGTAATTGTTTTCTATTTCTAGCATCGCGCAGAACGCTACGTGAATGGCGACATGATAACCGAATAGGGAACTATCTATCATTATCATTAGCAATCCATTTTCGGCTTACTGTTGAGCACGAATGTCTCAGAATGACAGGGGTTAGGCCAATAGTCCACCAAACTGGCATAATGCGGATTGGCAGACTTCTCACACGTAGAGAATTAAGAAAATAATCAGATATGCAGATTTTGTCACGATGTTATTCCTTCACCGTTTGAGACACGTGATATTTAATTTCATAAAATGCACATAATTGAAAAGTTGGAGGTGCATGCCCCGGACTGGATTTGAACCTACACCCTACGAATCGAAGACAGAGGTTATATCCACTGGGCCATCACGATACATATTCGTACTTACTTAGAACTATCTATAGTTGAAGTGTATTCGAAATTATTTACATTAGTAACTTTGTATTTATGATTAGTTCATTTAAATTAGTAGTACGAAGTTCAGCGGGCCAGTTAGTCTACCATATTAAAAATGTATGCAGAAAAATTCACCGCCTGCGGTTTTGAATCCGGAACTTTTGCACTAGTTAAATAGGTTAACCGCTAGATCAATACAGGATTTTTGATTATGATTTAAGTTGGTTTTATAAAAATAATTGATTGCCATTGATCATAATTGTTTATCCGAAATTCTAGCAGATTTACATGTCGTTAATGCAACTTATCGTGCGTGATCGAATCAGAAATGAGGAGATCCGCAGACGAACCAAAGTTACTGACATAGCTCAGCGAGTCGCAAAGATGAAGTGGCAATGGGCAGGCCACATAGTTCGAAGAACCGATGGACGTTCGGGCCCCATGGTGCTGGAATGGCGGCCCCGCACCGGAAAGCGCAGTGTTGATCGATCCCCCACTAGGTGAACCGAAGACATCAAGCGGGTTGCAGGGAGGCGCTGGATGCTGGCGGCTTAGGATCATGATGTTTGGAAGTCCCTACAAAAGGCCTATGTCTTGCACTGGATGTCCATCGGCTCATATGATGATGGTGATGATCCACTTTACTTTTATATGCTTAGTATATAAAAGGAAGGTGAAGTTAAAAATTGGTATTTATTGATACTTGTCATAATTATTATTAATAACTGAAAATAGTTTTATCTTTTTAGTACACATTTTCTCACTAAACACTTCAGATATAACATAAGTTAAACCAATATTTGATAACATTATCAGAAAATAAACAATTAACTCGAATTACTGTCGAATATATTTTATTACTTTGTTATATTATATTGAATATTTCAACCGGAAATAAATACTTTTCTTTCACATGAAGAATGATAGTTTTGGATGACGTGTCTTAATCGATTGAAATCATCCGCAGTTTTTGACATAGAAATACAATTAAAAAAACACAAAAACAGTTAATCAACAGATAGAGTACAGTCTAAGTTCTGTCTTGACATTGATTTCGCTATTTTTACGGAATCCACGCCGTAAACCGTGGAGCACAACTAGTACATATAACTGCATCTGCAACTGCAGTATATATCAGAAAAAGGAATAGACACTTAATCATTTACTATTTTGCCTCAAACTTTTACTATAAAATAGGGAAAATTTTAACAGCGTAATGAACTAGCAACATTATGTGGGTGGGAAGTACGGCAGGTGCGGGTTGTTGTTACAATTTTTGCACACAATGCTGTATAAATGGCTGAACGTACCTCAGAAAGTACGTTAAAGATACACCAGAGTGTATATAGTATATATAGTGTATATATAATAGTGCCATTGTTAGCTTCAGTATCAATGGAGCCAAACATATAACATTACAAGGTAATAGGTATATAACAGGTATATACTCGTAGCTTGAATGGAAGCAAATTCGGTAATATATAAACAATGGCTATGTTCAACAAGTCATCAGTACGAGCCGATCGGGATAATTACTAGCCATTTGGCTCGGAGTGCGTATTTAGCTACACACAAAGTACGTATTAGCTCGTCAATACGCTCATGTATTGACCTACGCTTTTAGGCATAATTTGAAATGCACTTGGCACATAATTATCGATTATTAGGTACGTGTTGAGGTGCATTTCCACTATCCGGTCTTTATTATGACCATTTGGTCATACTTATTTACAAAGTTTACAAAAAATATTCAATGTAAGCTCCCAAGTAGCTTGAATTTTCCGATTTTCAACAATTTCCGACTTTCAACAATTATCACAGTAGTTCAATTAAACAAATCCTTGACGACAAATAATGTAAGTACAGCTTTCCTCATGAAACACTCTATTTCTTGATAAAATTTGCAAGCAAATCCGTTATGTAGTTTTGAAGTTTATCGTGAACAGACAGACCGACAAACAGGCTGGACCTATAGGATGCACCTGGACAATTCAGACCCTGAAAGCTTTTCCTTAAAAGCGATTTAAACGGCAATTTTTCACATTTTCAAAATATATAACTGAACTACATGGTCATAATATTATTCTTAGATGAATGAACTGTTTAAGACCAGACTAGGTGGAGAAGCAACTTTAGGTCACACAGTATTTTCCAGTGGAAATTGATAGTGTGGTTATTAATTACAAGAGCTAATAAAATGTTTAAATGCAATTGCGGGTAAGTTTAACTAAAATGCACTTATAAAATAGTCTGTTATTATGAACATACAAATTGTAGAGGAAAGTCATACAATAGGATATAATTGTAAAGGCTGCCTTATGAAACTTTTTCTTTTTTTTTTTATGTGCGATATGTAATCTTACCATTTGTTTTTTATTGCTAGGTGATTTGATGGTACAAAACATTGATATAATGTAAATAATCATCTTGTAACTAACAAAAAAGCTGGAGCAATATATTATTTTTGAGCACACCAATTATGTGTGTGTTTGTGTGTGTATTCTGAGATACTCAAACATATTGAAAATAAAGCCAAAATAAGGAGGTTTTATAGTGATAATGTTTTACTTTGTAACATAACACTATCAGAATATATGCTAGAGATATTGATTGGGACGGCGTAACGTGCTCTTTGAGGTACGCGAGTCTAAGCTCGAAAAAATCGTAGTAGCTACCCGAATTTTGGTAAATTCGGGTAGCTACTACGATTTTTTTCGAAAATGGAAGACTATTTCATAGCCCGATCCAGGACTCCAGGCTTGTAGCCATGTGGCACGTAGACTCTCTTTCTACAAACGCTAACGCTTCGAACACTAACAAAGTGTATGGGAATGACAGATCCGATCGACAATTTGATCACGTGACCTGTCGAAGGTGACAGTAATTTTTCACACATTTTTTTAATTTTCGAAACGTTTGTAGAAAGAGAATCGACTTGCCACAGGCCCAGGTCATTTAAATCGAAGTCACATAGATTAACCGCTGGATCAATGAGGCAGACAGGCTTGCCACGCCAAATTGGACTAATATAATAAACATTCGTTAGTGGTTAGGTACACTGACCATTAGGCCATTCATGATCTATAGTAATACAATCTAGGCTATATTCCATTCTTCGGTCCATAAACCAGATTGCCATTACCCACAAGATGGTTGCAATCAACGTCCAGAAACTAATCAATTAGCAATGAACGCATCCGCATTGACTTTACCGTATTGTGAATTAATTAGTTCAGAAATCCGACTTGGTTAATTTCGGTACGAAATAAATACGTTAGATACGGTTTATCATTTGTAACCTCTAATTATTTGTTATCGTTTATTAATCTACAGTAATATACAATGATTTGATTTTTGTTTCTTTATTACTAACTACGGGACGCCCGCGACTTCGTCTCGTGGAATTTAGTTACAAACCCCTCGAGAACCATGGATTTTTCCAGTATAAAGAAGCCTATACGTTAACCCATCTCAATACCAAATTTCAGCTAATTCGGTTCAATAGTCGAGGCGTCAAAAATTCACGTCATCAAAATCATCAGTTTTCGCAAATCTAGAGAAACCATTGATTTTTTCGGGATAAAAAGCAGTCTATGTGTTAATCCAGAGTAAGTCTATGTGTTAATCTATTTCCATTCCAAAATTCAGCCAAATCGCTTCAGTAGTAGCGGCGTTAAAGAGTAACAAACATCCAAACATCCATACAAACTTTCGCGTTTATAATATTAGTAGGATAGGTCGCAAAATTACTTGACTGATTTTGAAAATTCTTCCACCATTGGAAAGGTTCATTATAATTGAATAACATAATGTAACGCCGATAAACCATGAATGAACTAAGTTAATCAATCATTTAGTCAAGAATGAATCAATAACCTAAGTGAGGAGTAGTTACTTTAGTGTAGAGGTGTTCTCCTAACTTAGAAAAAGCCTCTAGAATTTCAGTTCTATCTCTAACTTAAAAGCTCTGAGGATACCGCAAAAATGCTTTATCAAGACACAAACTCATAACCAACTTAGTTACTTATTAGTATAGTAATCATAATAATAATTATGTGATATATTAATGATTAAAACAAACCACTCAAACCTCAAAACTGTCATATTAATGGTGTTTATTTACGTTAATACAAAGACTCAATTCGGACCTCTTTATTACAAGAAATCGTTCTGTTCACAGTATAATCCCTTTTACGCCCAGAGGCCCATAAAGCCGACCGCCGTTTACGGCAAAGTGGTCGCAATCAATCTCCAGAAACTAATCAATTAACAATGAACGCATCTGCATTGACTTTACGATATTGTGAGCACGCATAATGATCCGATGTTCAGCATTAATTGGTTTGCAAATCCAATTAGGTCGGCTTCGGTACGCATTAAGCACGTACCGCTCATTATTGATTTACTAATGGCCTATCGTCTGAAGTTTATATTGATTTTATTGTTATTTATCAGTGTATTAATAAAAGTAAAACTACCTATGTGACCGAGTTTCGCTTATAAAAAGCAAATCACATCAATCTGAAATAGAAATGCGAAACAAATATTATGAATAACAATCAAACCAACGAGGCAATCAACCAAAACAATCAATTAGCAATTTAATATCACGTTACGTGACATTACTTCTATTGCAATATTATGTACCTACAACATTAAATAGAACTCTATAAACTTTATTGGCTACATTTCAGTCGTAAATTCATCAACTCGACATTTCTTAATGACTGGTTGTAAGGTGGTCACATTCCATCACCATCGCTACCCTACGCTATCGCAAACACTTCGAAAAGTAGATAAATGTATGGAAATGACAGATCTTGATCACGTGACCTGTCGGTAGCAAATGTCATTCCCATTTTTATCTAGTTTTCGAAGCGTTTGCGATAGCGTAGCGTAGCGATGGTGATGGAATATCGCCTTGGTCCGAGAGAAGAGCCACAACAAACTCAGCCAAGTTTATTGATATTGATTTACTAATGACCTATCGTCTGAAGTTTTATTAGGAGTTTTGTGTTAAATACATGATCTACAATCCAAGATGCTACGCTCAAATTTCTTGCCGACAACAACTGATATAAAGTGTTAAGTTAAGTTAACTATTACCAACGATGCAATTGTCATCATTACAAAATGGTCACAATCGAAAACTAGACAATAATCAATTAGCATTCACGGCATTTAGTGGAATGTGACGACTCATATATTTAAGTATGTTAGTTGTGTTATAATTACGTAGTTATGCATCCCATCAGTTCGTTAGTGGTTGTAAGGTGGTCACAATCCATCACCAGAAACTAATCGGGTGGCACTGAAAGCGTCCGCATTGATTTTACATCATTGTGTGCGTATAATAGAGCATATATTCAGCATTAATTGGTTTGCAAATCCAATTAGGTCGACTTCGGTACGCATTAAGCACGTACCGCTCATTATCGATTACTAATGACCTATCGTCTGAAGTTTGCTTTACTGTTAGCGTTGATTGCAAACTATTTGACGACGTGTTTATCATTACATAATGTAAACAAAGCCTCCCAGGTGTCTATTTGTTTGTAAACTCAAATACTGTTGAACTGATTTTCATAAAATCACCAATGGATGGACAGACTCATGAGAAAGCTTTAGGTAAAGATTTTATGTAAATTGGCTGAAATATAATGATAATTGTTAAAAATTAGACAATTATCATTATATTTCCTATTCCTATTACACTAGCGTCAACCAATAATCTGCAGATAGCCTTTAGGTTAGTGTATGAATTTATTTCTAAACACAGTAGACACACAGACAGTTTAACTGAACTTACAAGTGAATTATATAATATGAGAAGGGATTTGAAACTTAGACTCACCATGCTACTAAAATGTGGGTTGGCGAGCTTAGAATGATACTGTTTGTCTCTGTAACGATGACTATCAAGATTTTAATGATAATAAAAGTAACCAACGTTGTCCAAGGCACGGGGATGTACACACACTTTCCAATCTCGGACTAAGTAAAGAGGATGTTTATATATTCTTAATAGTCCAATATTTATGTTTAGTAATAGTCCAATAATTTATTGGTCCACCCTGGACTTTAAAATCAGACGATACGTAGGCTAACCACTAGATTAATTAGGCACGAGGCAAAGTATAGTGTTAATCATTCAATACATACATGTATAAGCCGGAGAATTAGATCATAATGGCAACATAACATTGATTAGAGTAACTAATTTGATAGCGATAACTGTTAGAAACCTGTTTTCGTTACGAGGTAACAATAAAAAGACGTATGTATCTTTATCTGACAGTTGTTTGTTTGTGGACATCTGTCAGTTGACGATCTCTGAGCCAACACGCGTTTTTAAGTTTATTCAATTAAATTTTCAAGTTTATACAGTTGCAACCCTAGAGCTGATCTAGTCAGTTTAGCAGTAAGTGAGGGAATTGAGTGGGTGAGTTATCCGTATAGTCCGGCCATGGAATTGTTAGTTACTTAGCTGGAAGTCAACACGAGCGGAGAAGGAGAGCATTGACTAGTTGTAAAGGGATCCCTCAACCCTACTGATATCGGTTGCAAGTCCGAGATTCGCTTCCGCATCCGATTAACAATCGTAGGCAAGACGCCTACGATTATTAATCCTAGTTTCCATTTTATAGTGTCAGCGGTATACCTGTAGAAGTAGTAAAGTGATCATTCCAGTAATAATTGATAATGTTATTTTGTGTATTTATCATCCCTGAAGTAAATTGTAGAAACTAGTCAAGACATACCACGATAGTAGTGAGGAATATACAATACGACACGATATCGCGATATTTAGCCCGTGATATTTAGTATTTTCTGGTTTATATATATTATTATTCGAATATTTTAATATTCGAGTAATAAAATTAACACTGTATTGAGATTATTCTCCTTTTTGGACGTAAAAAAGACTTGTACCTCATTAATATCAGCTGTGCTATTCACTAACTCGAAGGCTAGCTCAGCAAAATAGACTAGACAAGACGGTATTCGTAATTAAATTCACGTATAAACATTTTCCGTTGCGCAATTTCATCTCCTTTTTTGTGTAGCCTGCGTCTACAGTATGTAGATCAGAGCTATACATCTACGTAGCGTATAAGCTTGCAATAGCCAGACCTACCTAATTTTATGAAAGCTGAAAGTTTATCAGTCCATGCTTAATCCATGCTTAGTCAATTTAGTTTGGTAGCCAATTATTACGGCCGTGGGTTCGATTCCCACAAATGATATTATTTGTGTGATGAGCATGGGTGTTTTCCAGTGTATGGGTGTATTTTATACATTATATAAGTATTATGGATATTATAAACATACAATAATAACCGCTATCTTAGTACCCATAACACAGGTTATAGGTACGCTTTGGGCTAAGTTGTAATGTGTGTATTGTGTATGTATATATTATGTATATAATATAAATTTATAAAAATAATTATGGTGTTTGGAAGTGCTGGCTATAACAGATTTTAAGGGTTTGATTAGATTTTCAATTGTCCTAGTATAAAATGTAATTTTGTGTATGATGATATTATGCTGAAATTTAAAAAAATATACACTTTAAACATGGACGGCTTAGGGTCTTTGAACCTAGGAAACCTAGGAAACCTAGGAAGGACCCTTGGAAATTGCTACCTTCCAAAACTAGCACAGTCCGTGAAACTAGGACCCTTGTAACTTGCTACTTTCCAAAACTACCACAGTCCAAGCTCCATAATTGGTAACTCACCTAAGATGCAAAGGCGTTACGGAGCAACGAGCAACCTACAAAAGCCATGAGGCTATCAGTAATCTGGGTGACCTGCTAAGCGTCTAGAGCGAGCATTGCTGAATGGAGGGTTTCAGCGACTACACCGAAGGACCCACATACAACGGCAAATTACATGGCTAAGTGTAGCAATGGCTTAGAAGAAAGAAGAAGAAACTGACAAACTTATGCTTCTACCATTCTGCCCTCTTAATGAGGTAAGTCTTAAATTCGTAAATTCCACTTATTTAATGAATTGTTTTTTACACAGAAAAGAATGAAGAACGAATAAAATGTGTCAGCTGGAGGAGGCCTTTACCCAGTGAGGGATTCATAACCTAATTATTAACTACTATACTAACATAACAATTATAACTTTCTAACACTCATTTAATATTAAACAAAAACAATTGTAAAAAAACGCAATTTTGTTAAACATTTAACTAACTCACTAACACAAAATAGTATAGAGTAAATAAACTTAAAATAACTATGTAATTTATTGTTAAGAAGTAATAAAGGCTTTGATATTGATATTGAATGAGGTAAGTCTGGTTTTCGCAGGCTCCCAGTCCGCCAGTACAAATGACGAAGCGTGAGGGATGGTGTGGCAACTAGCGTACAAAAGAACATGCGTGTATTATTGGTGCACCGAACAATAGGGGGTAGAACACGCACCGGTGAATGTACGTTACATGAAAAATTAATTAAAATTTTACGCATGGAAATGTTTGTTAATAAATTGATGAAAAAAGCTCGTGAAAGTTTTTGTAACTTAAAATTAACAATGAGTATATACGAGTATGTTAATCCAACTGTATCTACATGCTTACCTTTGGAGCTCTTATACTTTCCATATACATTGAAGAGTAAGAAAAAAATATCTATCCAATGGCGAAAATGTAAAAAATAATAAAGTAAATTTTAAATATCTTGTTTTTTTTCTTATTACCAGTATTTTGTATGCTGTAATTTTAACATATGTGATAGTAAGTTTTATATTAAAACAATAACCACATTTCACATATTAAAAAAATGTACAAGAGATATGTTACTTGTCTACAAAATCACCGCAAAAAGTGATCCGAATTTAGCGACTTCACTGAGCGCATACATGCACAATTTTGTGTTTATTTACATTGTGTATATAATATTGTTTTTACACTTCCTAAACACGAACTCGACATTGTAGACAATATTTAGAGATTATGTGTTTAAATAACTTTCGTTGTTTAATAAGCGACTAAATGAAATTAAGAAAATTATGCACATTTGTCCGTCTAGGTTTTGATGCGCTGCTATTTTTTATGTGTTTGTTATTGTCAGTAGAAGGATCTGATGACAGAAAAAAATTATACATTGGTAGGAGTAGGGTTAGGGTAGGGTAGGGGTAGGCTAGGGGTAGGATAGGGGTAGGATAGGGTAAGGTAGCGTAGTGGTGGGGTAGGGGTGGAGTTGGAGTGGAGGTTTCACGCGGGCGAAGTCGCGGGCATTCGCTAGTCTCTAGTATAAAATACCGTTGCATCACCCTCATTAAAAACGCGCTGATGATCAAGTACAACCTCCTTAAATCCGTATTATATATTTTTTTTGTATTATCTTCATTTAACTTTAATATAAATATGCCGTAAACCACCGTAGTGTATGTTAATAAGGCAATAAAACAGGGAGTAAACTATCGTCTGGGTAGTCTCTATAAAATAAAACTTTCCTTATAGCCGACCGTCAAATTACACGAGCCACATAAACTCAAGTCGTCATGTGGCAGTTGCGGCACCCTCCTTGATTCTTGAATAAAGACTCTTTGGCGAAATCCCAAAGATTTTTATTTAACTGCCTATTCTTGAAGCATATTGTTGAGTTGAATCCGTTCTTAAGGTTTTTTAACAGATGCTAGTTTTACCTGATTAACTTGTATGCTTAATTTACTTACAATATTGTCAGCTATCTCAACTGATGGCTGATCACTGCAAGATGGGAGACAGACCTTCTATAGGAACATCCAACATCCCTGTGATCTATTTGTTGTCGTTAGTTCGCCCAACATTGCACTTTCTGGCTCATGGCCGTCATTCCAAACCCTTAAAACCCCTTCGATGTTTCGAATTTTGCTTGAATTTTGCTTCTTCCAAGGGGCACCATGCTATCCATTTGATATCGGCCCATGGAGAGGGGGGTACCGATGATTCGATCAAAATTCAACTCCGATCTTAATTATTTTACTATATATGTAAAATATATCATGTTTCTCATGAGAATGCAGTCAAAAATATAAAAAATACATAATTATAAGCCACATTTTTAACCGACTTCCAAAAAGGAGGAGGTTCTACGTTCGGCTGTATGTATGTTTTTTTTTTTTTTTGTTCAGATCTTTTGCCTTCCGAGCGAGTACAGCCATTACTACCTGCCGATGGACCTGCCAATGCATAGCTTTAAGCAACGTGTTAAAAAACATTTGCTTAGTCGAGGTTACTACACCATTGATGAGTTCCTTAATGATAAAGATGCCTGAAGGCCGTTGGATCAGCTTCCACCTTCACACAGGAAGTAAAACTACAAGAAATTTGCCATCAATTGTATATATTGTATGATTTTTGTATATATTGTATATATTGTATGAAGAGCAACTGTTGAGTTTCTTGCCGGTTTCCTTTCAGCAGAATCTGCCCTCCGAACCGGTGATAGAATCTCTACAAATAGTCAACTGACGTATCAAACGTACTTGTAAACTGAGTTTACTTGAAATAAATGAATTTTAAATTTTGACAAACAAATAAAGTTGACTTTTAAATGCTCAAAATTAAATCTGCTTTAATTAAACTTTGATTTTATTTAATTACATATAAGTTTAACAGACATTAGATAATGATTTTCTAGTCGCCCTTACCAGTAAGGTAATCAATTGGGCTGAACTTGTCACGCCTAGACCCGCCGCCGCCGTCCAAATGTTTGCGCAAAGAATTTTCATTAGCCAGTGAGGGTGACCGCAACATGTCCGTGCCTTTTCACGGGTTGCTCGCTCTGAATACGCACAACTTGCACAACTTTGCTTTTCAATAGTAAATGTGTTACCAACCGTAACTTGGACGGTGTAACGAAAGTACATCACACAGTTAGAACGATTGGCTTTTAAATAAATCTTAAGACGAAGAATGGATATCTATATGTCACCGTTAGCTTGTAAAAAGTTTATAATCTTTTAATCGTGATATTATAATCTGCCATCATATTGTGAACTGAAGATACTGATTACAATTTAACGTGTTATTTTTCGGTATCTATCGAAAGTTAAACCCATTTATCTATATATATTATCCCCGTGTTTCTGCGGGAATAGGAACCACGCGGATGAAACCTAGTGTTTAATAAAGCGAAAAAATAATGAAAAAATTAACATATAAGAAGTAATTAATGATAAAGCAAAATTAAAAAAGCGAGGCAACAAAAATTGTATGCCAGTATGTTACTTTACTCAGTTTTAGAAATAAAATAAATTAGTGGAAGAAAATATACCCATGAGTACCTACTTCCATACAAATAAATTCATACAAATTGCGGACAAAGCAAATGAATACGGCTATATTCGTAATGTCTTTCCTACGAAAGTAATGATTTAAAAACATGTTCGAAATTCTTGGCGAATTTTCAAATTGGTTAGTGTATATTGGTATCCATTTGGCAAACAGTTGACAGGTTAAATATTTTTCTTATGCTTGCCAAATAATGGTATTAAAAAGATTTGAGAAAAACTACATAGGTACGTCGGAGATTAATTAATCCACCATTTTATTTCGTACGTTAAGCTTACATGCTAGAAACGCGCGACGGTCTACGTGGCGCAGTGGTATGCGTGGTGACTTTACAAGACGGAAGGCCTGGGTTCGATTCCCGGCTGGGCCGATTGAGATTTTCTTAATTAGTGCAGGTCTGGCTGGTGGGAGGCTTTGGCTGTGACTAGTTACCACCCTACCGGCAAAGACGTACCGCTTTATAGTTCCGGTACGATGCCGTGTAGAAACCGAAAGCGGTGTGGATTTTCATCCTCCTCCTAACAAGTTAGCCCGCTTTAGATTGCATCATCACTTACCATCAGGTGAGATTGTAGTCAAGGTCTAATTTGTAAATAATAAAAAAAACTAGCTGTATTCTGCAGTTTCACCAACGTAGATCGCTTACCGAAGGATTTAGCGATAAAAGTATATGTGCTATTCCAGACTTTAATCTATATCTGCGCAAAAGTTCATCCAGATTCGTTCAGCCGTTCTAGCGTGATTGAGAACAAACAAACATTCGCTTTTACGAGTATAACAAATTCTTGATTCTGGTAGCTAACTGAGTTAGTAACAACTTTTGTTACTCTACCCTCCTCCCAACTTGTATGATTGTATCAATAGGTCAGGTTATTAAAAGTTGTTACTGACCAGCTGTTTTTTTTACTGTTGATTACACAATTTCCAAAAATTGCGTGGTACATCATCTCGTTCCGACGCTCTGATATTTTCGTTTCCTGGTAACTCAGTTAGCTACCAGAATTTTCGAAAATAAAATAGTTCATCGTTTCATCGAGATGAAGCTACTCACGAAAAATTAGCTTGTTAGTAATCAGATGTACAAAATGTTCTAAGGATCCCTGACTAACATAATATATTGCGACAAAAGCAACAGTTGTGAATATATAAAGAACACAGTTTTAGGCAACGAGTACCATCTTTAAATATCACTTGCGTGTCATTTTTGTTCCCGAATTTCGGGATGTAGTCGTCAAACTGAGGGCCTGACGTCGCCCTCTCGTCTCTGTTAGCTGACTTGGCATCTAGTGTTCGCTCTGACGGATGATCTCTCACGAGTGCTCTGCGTTTAACCAAGCTTATTTTACGTCATTTGTGTATACGGGTGCGGTGTTCTTTTTATATTTGCTATGAAACGCTGATTTGGTAGCATTGGTAGGCTGAGTTGTTGGCTTGGTTGAACGTTTTTCTTTCTGGTCTGGGTTGGTGAATGCATAAAAACCTCTTCTAATATTTGCAATTGTTACTTTTGCAGTGACTTATTGATTTATTTAGGTATTATCCGCGAATAACCGACGAATCGAAGCGACAACGCCACTCAGATCCGACAGAAAATACTAGGTATATGCACGTTTTACCTCGAAACCTCAGGAGATGTTTATTAATGTTATATTAATAAATAAATATACTTCTACACACATCTACTTACTACTTAGGCCGAAAGTAAGCCTGTGCTATGGGTACTATGATAGTGGATTTTATCATATAATATATTTATACACTACATATAAATACTTATATAATGTGTATATATATGTATAAACACTTATATAAATGGTGGTAAACAAAAAAAATAAACCTTGGCTGAGTTTGTTGTTTGTGGGTTTTTCTCGTAACTCTCGTAACTTTAATTTTAAGTTTTCGACTATTAGCTGCACTAAATTAAATTATGACGTAACTTGACGTTTCATAATTGCTTGTAAACATAATTGAAAATTAATTTTGAATTTTATAAATACATCCCAGACACTGAAAATGCCCACCACACATCACACAAAAATTTCCCAGTTGTGGCAATCGAACCCCTGTGGATGCGTTTCTGTTTACATCACTTCGCATCGAAGCGTAGTCAAATATCTTTTTTTTTTCTATACAAGTTAGCCTTTGACTACAATCTCACCTGATGGTAAGTGATGATGCAATCTAAGATGGAAGCGGGCTAACTTGTTAGGAGGAGGATTAAATCCACACCCCATTTCGGTTTCTACACGACATCGTACCGGAACGCTAAATCGCTTGGCGGTACGTCTTTGCCGGTAGCGTGGTAACTAGCCACGGCCAGACCTGGACCATATCTCTTGAGGATGCTCCGGTTTTTGGGTGATTTTTTGATAGATGACAATCCTCATACTCAAAGAAACAAGTTATGCAGACAACCTAATAAATTCACGTCCGCATTTTTTGTATTCAGCTATTATAATTTCCCAGGCGTTATGTTAAACAACATGCAGATACCAGTAAAATGTCCCACAAAAAGGTCCACATTCAAAGTCGACATTATCAAAGGGTTCACTTAAAGGCCGTCCTTTGGACTGTCAGTGACAGATAAAAAGTATATCCAGGATATAGCGAGGTGTGCCCTTCGTCAGCGTATTTGCTCGCCAGCGTCAGCGTATTTACCTAAAACTAACCTCCGCTGTTTGGGTACAAGTGACAAGCGAAAGCGGTTTCATTAATTTTTATCTGTGACTAGCGGAAATCAATGTAAATTTTCAAGCCCTATTTCACCACTTATATTTTCGCAATAAAAAGTATCCTATAACCTTTTCCGTATTATGGTCTTAAACCATGCCAAGTTTCATTTGAATTCATTCAATAGTTTCAGCGTGATGTCCGAATAACAAAAAAAAAAACGGACAGACAGACAGACAAAAAATCGAAAAAATATTTTTAGCTTCAGTATCGATTTTATAAAGCCCCCTAACAAGTATTTTCAAAATATCTTCAATGTACAGAATGTACTGAATTCGTATTATAAGTATAGATTTTAGATGACGCTGACGTCTTTTATGCCACGCTAACGTTTGTTGTTATTAATGGTATAAGTAAAATCTCAAATTGCTACTAAATGTATAGAATTCGACCAGTTTTATTATAAGTATAGATTATAAGCTTGATATGATTTCATTAGTTTTTGGTACTGCATTTCTCCTTCATCCATTTATGCCTCGTTATCGAATGGTTAACCAGTTTCTCTACAGATCATGAGGTCTTAAATTCGAGTCCTGGTTCAGGGTATGAAAGAGTAAATTAATCAGTGGTGTAACACTCCCGTGCCTTAATGAGGAAGTGTTTCTGTTGGACACAGTATTTAATTTATACACACAATTAACTTGTAGTTACAGAGAGGGTCTCTTTGTCACCAGTTACCTCACAAAGCCACCACAACGGTTTAACAGTATATATAGTATTGGTGTTATTTTTTCTTTTTTGTTTGTAATTTTATTTAATTTAATTAGTAATTGTGACTGTATTTATCTTTTTCCTAATCTCATTTCATTTAATTTGGTAATTGTGACTATTTGTATTTTTTATATTTGCACACTATTAATTTAGTGGAATGTTGTATTCTTGCAAATAAACAATAATAATTATTATTATTATTATAGTGCGGCCTAGTCAAATGCATCTATAGAGTCGTTGTTTACTTATTACCATAAGACTGTCTTCTACATTCTATATACTACACCGTACTAACTCGTATGGTAGGAGCATGGGCAGACGCACGTTTAGGTTTTATATATAGCGTTTCTGGCTATGACTGACTGGTACTAATACCTTTGAGAAAAGTTTATCTTTTTTCCCTGGATCTTTAAATGATAAAAGTTAAACTGGCAGCATCAAAGTAATACTAAAAATCTAATATATAATCAAAAATAAAGTTTCCTAATAAATTCAGACCTGTAAATAAATTTTGCTTTACGTGCAGTTTTGTTTGCACCACACCGCCTATTGAGCTTGCGTTTTCAGTCTAAATATTCCTGGCTCCGGCATTATTTTATTTTCCCATTACTATGTTTGTATTGGAGTTGGGTAAATTATTTTATCAGCATCAAACGAAAACTCGAATATTGTTTAATATCCATCATCCAATATTATATTGGACGATGTTTATTTAATTATTAAAATAAATCGATAAGTATAGTTTATCTACGTTGGTCGGCATTTGGATGAATAAAATATTAATAAAGGAACAATTTACTTACTTAAGTTATGTGTGATAAAATTGTAAGCGTTATACTGAAATAATGTTAATTTGTGGTATTTCGAAATTAAGAAATTACCAATAGCGTAATAATAATAAGTACTTTTTCGGCAATTATTGTCTATTGTGATTGTATTTTCTTACTAGTTTATTATTGTTTTGTAATGACTGTTTTTGCCAAAATAAAATAAAATAAAATAAAGTCTTCGAACAGTGCGTGTTACAAGTAATGACCTGAGAATTCGAGACTTGGTCGCTGGTATGGGCCTTATTAGAAGGTTCAAGGTCAAAGTCAGTCAGCGGGCGATGGAGCGAGGTATGCTTGGATTTTCTCTACGTGGTTGAGTCAGAAATGAGAAGATCTGCAAACGCATTAAAATCATTGAAATAGTTCAGCGAGTTGCAAAGATGAAGTGGCAATGGGCAGGCCACAAAGTTCGACATGAAGCGGGTTTGCATGGGACCACTGGGTGCTGGCGGTTGGAGACCGTTTTGTTTGGAAGTCCATGCAAGAGGCCTAAGTCCAGCGCTGGACATCGGCTGTTAATGATGCTGATGAATAATATAAACCAAAACATACTTAACCAAATCATCATCAAGTCAACTTACTTTAGGGATTTGGGTGCTTAGACTATCACGTCATTCAGACACTTGTAGAGCTCAATATTGAGCCAAATCTCATATTTCACAGTCCGTCCATGCCTCGAACCGAAGTCTTCGTGATTTATTACATCGAGGCAGTTATTAAAAGTACATTATATATTGCCATACGCAAAACATATAATACTTTATGTTACTAAAGACAATAGATGCTCGTAGTATTGTTTTGATGACATGTATCTAAATATCTACTGAGAAATTCTCTCGTTACATTCGTTCTATAAGGGCAAGAAGGCTTAAGGGATTCGAGTCGTCTCCGTCACGTAAGCCTAAACTCGAAAATCTTCGCTTTCGGATTTCATCTGTCATAATTTCTCGGAGAAAAAGCTTTACCAACCCTCATGTATCAGTGTTGATGGGGAATCCGTGAGATAGGTTATGCAAATTTTAAAAGCTTTTAGACATGTTATTACTGAGTTGTTGCTAATTATGATGCACTCTAAATGCTCTAAATGGGAGAGTTTATTTAGGAAATTTTGTTGTACATATTGCAAGTAATTAACAATTTCAGTCTCGAAGTGTTTTTAAAAAATATCGCCAATTTAAACCTAGAGTATTGAAATACTATGTAGAAGATCTTATACAATTTACACACATGGAAAATATTCATGTGATGGGCATGTATTTCTTCCTGCAGTGTGCTTCGTTATATTTTACTAGCGGACGCCCGCGACTTTGTCCACGTGGAATTTAGTTTTTCACAAATCCCTCGGGAACCATGGATTATTCTGGGATAAAAAGTAGCCTATGTGTTAATCCGGAGTAAAATCTATTTCTACTCCAAATTGCAGCTAAATCGCTTCAGTAGTAGCGGCGTTAAAGAGTAACAAACATACATCTATACAAACTTTCGCGTTTATAATATTAGTAGAATAAGTATTTAGGTAGGTACATAATTCAGATATCTTAGTACTAGTGTAGCACAAGCTGCACTTCTTTGCGGCTAGATAACAATGTTGGTATTAACAATAAAATATAATTAAAAATTAACATTTTTCTGTTAATAAATACTCGTATATTGTTAACATTACAAAGTAAAAACATGTTTATTTTCTACTTACTAATCTGACTTTGATTCAACTCCTATAATATAATAATAATATAATAATAATTTTTATTAAAGGTAAAAACACCCAGTATACATATTACATATTGAAATAAAATAATGATAATTAATATTACAAAATAGGTATTAAAACTTACATACTAACTGGGAAGGTTAAAAGACTCTTCCCAGGCGTCATTCTAGTCCGGAGTATAAACTATTTCTTATTATTGTCTATATGTCTACAGTATGATATTCGCTGAGCATCCGATAGGGTAAAAATAAAATGAAATTACCAAGTTATTTTGTACAAAAACATTTTGACATTCCCGAAACGCAATCCTATACGTAACTCCGTGTTGGATTAGTTCCCGAAACGTACGGAGTTCTTGCATTCATTATTGGAGAATGCAGACCATGTTTCAAACGTTTGGTCCGAAAGGGGATCCTTTTTTTCCGTTCCCCCAAAAGCAGGCGCAGGCAGGAATTTCTATAGAGCCTTCCAGAGTTGTTTGCGTTATTGCGAATTCCAATTATGGGGACATACATAAATGATTTGTCATCTCTTAAGTAGTGGTCTTGTAAAGATCGTTATTTGTGATATGCGACTCACTATGTTGTTTGAGAAGAAAATTGTGTATTTGTTATGTTTAAATGATTAACTAAATAAATTGTTTTCTTAAATACCCTAATCTTTAATTAACCTGAAAGATCGCTAAGCAATTCTCTTTAGGTATCTCTGTAAATTCAAAAATCCACTGATTACATTAATAATAAAATCACTTATCTCGATTGATTTGATCAAGACAGTTTTAAACCCATATTCGGATCTCTGTTGAGCGTGAGTCTCCTCCACGCTGGCCCAATACTTTTACTGCGAATACTACAATTGGCAGACATTACACACGTAGAGAGTTAAGAAAATACTCAGGTAATTATGCAGGTTTCGTCAGGTTGTTTTTCCTTCACTTCCTTGTACTGAAACGCTACAATGCTTGGTCGTTTTGTCGGTAAGGTGGTAACTAGCTGTACGTACATAGTACTAAACTTTGACTGGTGAAGATAACTTATTTATTGGGGTAATTTTATAATATTTATAGCGAAACGCGGGAAGCCGCAGGGAGAGATAGCTGAACTTGCAGTCGAAAAGAAGAAACGCTTCTTTGATTTGCCTCATCCAGCGTGTGAGATAGAAATCAATTTTGACAAAGTCAACGACATGGACGACCTCGTGGCCAGAAGAAACACAACAGGAGAAATAGAAATGTATACAGATGGAAGCAAAATCGGTGGTAAGGTCGGCGCAGCCCTGACATACTGGAAAAACGACAAAGAAATAGGAAAGAAAAAGTTTCTCCTAGCCACGCAATGTACAGTATACCAGGCTGAACTCTATGCGCTGTACCAAGCCACTGAAATTGCTGCAAAACTAAAGGATACAGTAATAAATATATACAGTGATTCAAGATCCTCACTAGAAACAATAAGTAACATTCACACTTACCATCCACTAGCATTCGAAATTAGGAAAACCCTGACTAAATTAAAACTGAATAATAAAATTGTTAAACTCTTCTGGATCAAGGCACACGTTGGAGTTGAGGGCAATGAGCGAGCAGACCAACTAGCAAAAGAAGCTGCACTCACAAAAAAGACAGCCCCCGATTACGACGCGTGCCCTGTATCTTTTATCAAAAGAAGCATAAGAAAAAATTCTATTAGACTCTGGAAAGATAGATATACAAAAAGTGATAAAGCTGCAGTCACGAAGTTGTTCTTCCCATGCTTAGAAAGCGCACATGCTATTTTGCGAAAAATAACGTTAACCCCAACATTAGTCCAGATATTTACCGGCCATGGAGGATTCAGCCAATATTTACACCGCTTTAAGCTACGAGAAAGCCCTGCTTGTGAATGCGATCCGCAGAACATACAAACCGTGGTCCATATCTTGACAGAATGCCCGATATTCTGTAAACAAAGATTTGAATTAACACAAAACATAGATCAGACGCTAGAAATAAACACATTGCACACAATTATGGTAAATAATAAATCAAGAAACATATTTTTAGGATATTGTGAAAAAATAGTTAAGGTAATCATAAATAGAAACAAAGACTAACATTAGAAATACGAAAATATATAAATTGTTACTATGTCATACTTTGGTAATAGAGATTCACTGTATTTCATATATTATTAGAATATATAAATTTACATGGATATACATTACACGGGGTATCACAGAGTAGGAATAATATAAAATGCAAATGTAAAAGAACCATAAAAGTATTACCAAGGTCTCCAACATACGTCGGAGGAGTGCAGCTATCCCCACCCAAAACGGGGATATTAAAAAAAAAAAAAAAAAAAAACTTTGACTGGTGGGAGGCTTCGGCCGTGGCTAGTTACCGCCCTACCGGCAAAGTAGCGTTCTGGTACGATGTTGTGTAGAAACCGAAAAGGGGTGTGGATTTTAATCCTCCTCCTAACAAGTTAGCCCGCTTCCATCTTAGATTGCATCATCACTTACCATCAGGTGAGATTGTTGTCAAGGGCTAACTTGTAAAGTTAACTAACATATGCATGCCCCGGATCGGATTCAAACCCACACCCTCCGGAATCGGAGGCAGAGGTCATGTCCACTGGGCTATCACGGCTCAACTTGTAAAGAATTAAAAAAAAAATACATTCTTCAATTCTACTGAATTTAAGAATGTTTTTTTTTAACCAAGTTAGGTGTAAAACCACTGAAACCCATGACATTTTAATAAAGATACTTCTATAGTTCTATATCTATAAAGTGGTGCGGGAGCGGTCATCAAATTCCTAAAGTCGTCTTAATCCTTGACTGTAATTAATTACAAAAGACCTACTTCATCCTCAGTCCACTTAAGATCCATTTGTCTTATCTCGGATTATAAGAAAAAAGCTGAAGTGAATTGCATTGAAGGAAATTAAGTTTATTTTCTTTGTGAACAGATACGATGGAGTCAGACTGTCATTTCACTGACTTGTTAAGGCCAGTTAGACTTGTTTGCTCAAATTAGCTCATTGAATATTGATAGTTGGTTCTATTCCAAGTTGAGTAAACTAAGTTTCTCTTCATCACTTCTAATAAGCTTTAGTTTATTTGAAAAACATCGATGTTTTACAATTGATTTGAAATGTACTTTTTTTTAAGAAAATTATAACTACTATCCTACTAATATTATAAACGCGAAAGTTTGTATGGATGTTTGTTACAATTTAATGCCACTACTACTGAAGCGATTTGGCTGAAATTTGAACTGGAAATAGTACTCTGAATTAACATATAGATACTTTTTATCCCAAAAAGATCCATGGTTTCCCGAGATTGAAGAAATGATGATTTTGATGATGTGAATGTTTGATACTCGTTCACGCCTCGACTACTAAACCGAATTAGCTGAAAATTGGTATTAAGACATATTATAGTCTGGATTAACATATAGGCTACTTATTATCCCGGAAAAATCCATGGTTCGAGAAAATTCCACCCGGACGAATTCGCGGGCGTCCGCTAGTTTGTCATAATTAACCGACTTCCAAAAAGGAGGAGGTTCTACGTTCGGCTGTATGTATGTTTTTTTTTTTTTTTTTGTCCAGCGATAATTCCGTCAATTATGGACCGATTTTGAAATTTTTTTTTTTGTTTTGTAGGGTTTTTTTAATAATTATTAGCCTAATATCGATTCACTGCTAAAAATATGTCTTAAGCCCCCTTTCCCGTTTCATGTTTTCAAATATGTTTCATGTATTCACTTGATGAATGAAGTACCAAGTAGGCCTAGCAAACAACCTACGACATACTTATTGCGAAGAGCAACGACGTGATAGGTACAATATAATGTCGTTTGAGAAGAGAGAGACAGACGGAAACGGACTTGTACTAGTCCCATCTCTCTCGTCCTATCGCAATGAAAGAGATAACGATATGGATGTAAATGTGATGTACTTATTGCTTTTCCTCACGTGACTATTTCTACGAGTATCAGTTTGCTCCACTGTAAGCGCGTTAAGGAACTTCTTCCCAAAAATAAGGCACGTATCCACGATATTCTACATGCTATAGACAGGAATACAATGCGTGCAAAGCTCAACGCTTATAAAACCGCTTCCTATCTGAATAAACGTTGTAAAGACGTCAAACTCACATGTTCGCGTACACATTAATATGCATACGAAAATGAAATCGCGTTGGCACGCTGTTGAACCTGTAAATAAGTTCCGGGACAAATATCCGGTGCCAAGTGAGCCCTATGCGATATGGCGTCTCTTTCTCTTGTAGGATGAGTGAATAGGAGGTGGATAGAGGGTACGCTATAGTCCCAGCGGTGCCTAGGCAATGATTGACAGAGCAATCAACGGTTTGGTGAACTGCGTGAATGCATCGGAAATGTAGCCGACCTTTTGACTTCTTCGTGAGCATTTCTGCACTTTTACACGACTTTGAAAAAAAAATCAACCTACGTATTTCGTGTGATGAAGATCAGTGATGCTTCAAGCGATGGATGGACGCTATGGGATGCAACAGTTTTATCACTTTAGACTTTGCAATTGCACGTTGTAGAGTCAACATCTCCTAAGGATGCTTGGTTTCGGGATAAAACGTACGTAGAGAGTATTTTGTCGGACCTGGGTGACGTTGTCGCATGGGTTTGTTGGCTTTTCGCGGATGATAGCAAACTAAATACATAATTATATAACAATCTGTTGTTATAGCTCAGAAATAAATCAAAATTATTCCTTTAGAAAGATCTTTTAAAAATTATTATTTACTCATTATACGAGTCTAATCACATGAAATCGAACTTTCAGCGAAATTCTAACTTTTAAAAAGTTTTTTTTCCATATTCTTAGCGCAGAATAGACAATGATACAGAATTAGTCTTTACAAGCCGGGTGGTGAAGCCGGTGAAACTCTTAAAAACAAACTTTTTTCATAATTTGTATTTCAAAATTTAACACTAACCACATTAACGTAAATTAATATAATAATATAGACTAATACATACTCCATCTTTCTTCTTTAGTTTTTTTGTGAACAGTTTTTGAAATATTTAATAACATAAGACGCATTGAATAATATTGGAAATTACCAATGCGACGCTTCGTGTCTTACTGACTCGAGAGTGTATTTGTATTTGTATCTGGAATGCCTGCAATCTGCATCCTCGCCGTGTTTCGTACGCTCTATCTGCTTATTATTCTTTAATCTGTGATTTTTAGATAACCTGTTGTAATTTCCATTTACATAAAATAAATTAAGTAAATTCCGATAAAATAAAGTTAATGAACCAAACGATGTAGGGTAAAACGTTGTCTGTTAGATTAGTAAGAAACAGCGATTTAAACCAAATAATACAAACATTTTCCCTAAACTGATTTATATGTTAATTTGCTTAACTAAATTGGCTTGACAAATTAATTGCGCATCTGATAAAAGTAATAAATGTTCTTCGATTTATTACCTTTAGCGAAATATTCCAACAGTGAGGACCATTTTACAAAGAGCCGCCGTGGTTGTATAGTTTCTAAGCTGCTCCCCTGTTTATGGCGGATTATTATTGAGTGGTTGTTGTGCACCTTTGCTGTATAACTTGTTTAAATTGATTTAATTAGTTTGTGATAACTTTCACCAAAGACGTCATTAAGGGGGATCAAAGAATCTCAAGATAGGTAGCTATGAAATCTTTTCCCGTCCTATTAATATTATAAACGAGAAAGTTTGTCAGGGTGAGTGGTACTTGCTCTTTCTTTATCACTTTATCACTAGAAGTGAATGAAACTTTCAAGCTTTTACATATTATAAGATATCGTTATCAACCCATTTACGGCTCACTGCTGAGCTTGAGTCTCCTCTTAGAATGAGAGGGGTTAAGTCAATAGTCTACCACGCTGGTCCAATGCGGATTGGCAGACTTCACTCACGCAGAGAATTAAGAAATTCTCTGGTGTGCAGGTTTCCTCACGATGTTTTTTCTTCACCGTTTCAGACACGTGATATATATATATTTTTTTTTAAATGCACACAACTGAAAAGTTGGAGGTGCATGCCCCGGACCGGATTCGAACCCACACCCTCCGAAATCGGAGGCACAGGTCAATCCACTGGGCTATCACGGCTCTATTTTAAGAGATATTATAAGATATACTTAGGCTTTAACTTATAAAGTACTTAAGTTTCAGATAATGTAAATATGGGTAAGGTGTTTGTGTTGAAGCGAAAGTCGTGAAATTCTGTATAATTATTATTACTAGCTGACGCCGCGCGGTTTCACTCGCGTGGTTCCCGTTCCCGTTAAAATACGGAGATAATATATAGCCTATAACCTTCCTCGATAAATGGGCTATCTAACACTGAAAGAATTTTTCAAATCGGCCCAGTAGTTCCTGATATTAGCGAGTTCAATTAAACAAACAAACGAACTCTTCAGCTTTATAATATTAGTATAGATGATGAACTCGGGAGAGTTTCCAAAGTTTTATAGTTGTGTGTAGTGTAAGGACACAAAATATATTTCTTGGTGTTGTTTTCTATTTTAGGTTTATTATATTTTAGGAAAACGGTTTAGCCTTTGTTCTTATAGTAAGGTGTATAAACAAACCTTAATAATTCTATGTCTAAAACGGAAGGAGTGTCAGCAAAACACAAACATGATTATAAATTATTATATGTTAATTATCTATTTTCATGAAAATGAAATGGAACCAATCTGGAAGTATAATCTTTCAAACAAAAGAAGAATTTTCATAATTGGTTAATAAATGATAAACATTCAAAAAAAACACACGCTTCGAATTGAGGACCTCCTCCTTTTATGAAGTCGGTTAAAAACGTGTTATAAAAGCCCATGATTACCGAAACACCATATGTGTAATGTAGCACTTGCGTATATTACGACGATGGACGAGTGTGTAGGCGTGAAAAGTTTGGCAATATGCCCAAATGAGGGGTGACTTTCGCTCCCTCTGTTATAAAGGTCCAATTTTTTCAGTAAATGTTTCACTGTGCAGACCTCATTCACCTCACTTTTTCAGACAATATAGTCTAGGGCATGCGGTTGTCGAAATTTCCAACGTGACCTAGCTGTGAAATGAGGGAAAATATTTTTCATTTCGAATTTCTGTAACAAAAGAATTAAAAATTCAGAACATAATGTTTGAAGACTTTCAGCCTTTTTTTAATTATCGATTTTTCGTGTTAAGAAGAAAAAATCCTTCCAATAGTATTACTTATTGGAAGGATTTTTGGAATAAAATTTATAAGTTAACTAGCACACCCATGTCCCCGCGGGAATCATGAAAGTATCTTATAATTTTGTTTCTCAATAACCGCTCTATCTTCCAGTGAAAGTTGGTTTAAAAAGTCCCATTAAAATCGGTTCAGCCGTTTCATAGCTTAGGTAGCGCAGACCAACAGACAAACAGAAAGACATATAAACAGACAGACAGACATACAAAATTAAAAAAAACGTTCGTTTTAGTATCGTGTTTTAGCAATTGAGAAATCAGATTTTTTTAAAACACAGACAGATAGACAATTAAATTTTTATTTAGATGTATTGATAAAATAGCATTTATGTGACACGGTGGGTAGCAGCGACAGTGATTGTACCATTATTTTGTGGTACAGAAAAGACCTCGAGCAGATGCTAAGTCCTAGGACTTGTGACCTTGAGAGTAGGTTTAAAGGATCCTTTCAAAATGCAAAAATACTCTCACTCACCCTAAACAATTTATAATAAACAATAATTACAACACAAAGCATAATTGCACAAAATCACTAACGCGACTGACAGCGTGACGGTGTCTACGTAACAAACAACTGAGCTCAAGTCATCAAATACCCTCTTATTTAAGGAAACATTAATATCCCCACCACAATAATACCACCTGTATGTGGAAAAAAAATAAAGAAATACCACCTGTATACCCAATGTTTTCGTTAAATAAACATTCTGACGTAAAATAAAAAAAAAAACAAAATTTGGTTATTAGTATAAGAAAAGCAATCACAAATCTTGTATGGGGAAGTACACCGTCATGCTAATATATTGATGTAAGCTAAACATGATCTATATTTAAAAATTTTATGGTAATAGACAAAGTAAATAATTAAATTTTTTGGCTAAATTAATTACAATTTTCCGTACTTGATTATCAAAGAGTCAGACGTACATACAAGCGATATTAACATTAGTAAATAATTAAAATAGTTTTATACTCAAATAGCTAGAAAATACAACAAGTGAAGATTAAAGTTACGACTATAAAAAGGCATTCATTATGCCATAACGCAGCCCGAGAGCAATCATCATAATGGATTTTCAGCAAGTCATAAGACGTCTAAATCGGCAAAAAATCCTGCAAATATCCTTCCCCTACTGTAGGGGCCCGCCCTCGACACCTGCTGTTCGCAAGAGGTGCGCTGATGTGCTAAGTTTCTTGTTGCAGTATTTTTCAAGTGACGTGGTTTATACAAAAAAAATCTTTTCATATTTTAGAATAGAGACAGAAAATATTGTGACGTTCTTTGCATTTGTTAAAAATGTGTTTTAATTTATATTGCTAAGTAATTCTGTATATCTTTTTCAAATCCCGCGGGAGCCATGGATTTTTCCGGAATAAAAAGAAGCATAAGCTCTGCTCAAAGGTTAAATTAGTCTCTATACTAAATTTGATACAAATCGGTTCAATGGCTTAATCGGTTCAACCGTGATAAGGAAAGACAGACATACAGACTGTAGACAAACAGACAGACATTCGCATAAATATATAAAAAAGTAGACGCCGTGCGGCTTCACCCGTGTAGTTCCCGTTTCTGTAGGAATATGGGAGGGGGAGGGGGGGGGGAATAGCCTCTAGCATCAGAACTAGTGTAGCATCCCAACAGTGAAAACATTTTTCAATCGGTTAAGTATTTTCAGAGTGTATTCAATGCAAAAAAACAAATAGTCAAATCTTTCCTCTTTATTATATTAGTATCAAAGATTATTATTTATGGATAACTAGCGGACACCCGCGACTTCGGCCGCGTGATACTCGATGTAAACTTTCAACTACCCCTACCCTACCCCTACCCTACCCTACCCCACCCCTACCCCACCCCTACCCTACCCCTACCTTACCTCTACCCTACCCCTACCATACCCCTACCCTACCCTTACCCTAACCCTACCCTACCCCTACTCTACGTTGAAATTTTTCCTGAATTTTCTATGCTATAAACCTGACGGAGCCCGAGACCTTTTCAACGAATGCAATCGGTGAAATCGGTTCGTGCGTTCTGGAGTTATAGCGTCAGGGAGGAAAACCCGACTTTTATTATTATTATTTTTTTTTTATTTTTTTTTTTATAAAAGTATCCTATGTCCTTCTCCTGGCTCTAAACTACCTCCCTGCCAATTTTCAGCTAAATCGGTTCAGCCGTTCTTGAGTTATAAGTGGAGTAACTAACACGACTTTCTTTTATATACATATAGATAGAAAGAATAACAGAGAAACCGGTTATTAAAAAAAAAAAACATTTGTGTCCAGCCTTCATTTACAAGTCCGTGCTGAATAAAGCAACATTCATTGGCCCACGACATACGTGCCAGCGATGCGACGGGTGCAAGTATAATTTTGTAACCCCCGAGTTACGGGCGACATCCACCCGTGAAAAATAGCTCTGAATATTAAGCGATTTATTATACCTAAGTACTATTTCATTGCACCTATTGGATGGTACGTTACGCGTTCGACTGTGAAACGGAAGTTGTGACTTAGACGCGATTTATTTTACATCTGGCAATGTGATTTGTAAGACTAGAAGTTTTTTCAAAATTTCCCTATAGCTGACTCTTATATATTTTAAACTGCAATTACTGCAATCTAAGTATTCAAACTTGTTGATTTTTTTCTCAATTTGACGAAAAATTACAAGACGACAAAATGGAAATCGTATCGGAATGCTAAATCACTTGAAAGTCTTTAGTAGGCTTGAAACAAGCTGTGGTTGACATGTAGAACGGACTTTCTATGTTGAATCAGAACCTCTTGATTAGATTAATATAGTAGCTATAAAAATGGGTGACTATCGAATTTTTAGGCATCTACTATAATAATTATTATTATTGTTTTGGATACACCGTAGCATTGGAAAGTTCGTAGCAGTGAGACTACGACGAACTCGTAGGCACTACGATACGGTATGGTACTACGGTATACCTTGAAAAAATCAACCCGCACATCATCTATATATTTTCATTGCCAAATGTTATAAAATTAGATAAGTCTATAATGATCGATGGTGAAACACTGGAAATGGAGAGTTCCACAGTATTCCTGGGAGTGACCTTGGATTGTAAACTTCAGTGGGGTGCTCATATAGAAAAACTGTCTGGTAAACTTAGCTCAGCGGCATTTGCAGTGAGAAAAATAAGACAGTTCACTGATGTTGATACAGCTAGGCTCGTTTATTTTGCGTACTTTTACAGCGTAATGTCTTACGGTATTTTATTGTGGGGCAAGGCTGCCGATATACAATCTATATTTGTACTTCAAAAAAGAGCAATTCGAGCAATATATCAAATAAAATCACGCGAGTCCCTTCGTCAAAAGTTTAAAGAAATAGGTACACTAACAGTAGCCTGTCTATATATATATCACAGTATAGTCTATGTAAGACAAAATATTAATTTGTACAAACGAAAAGGAGATTTAAACCCACGTCTTACTAGACACGGGCATAAGTTAGTTATTTCTGCATATCGTCTCCAAAGAGTAAAAAAATTTTTTGTAGGTTTGGGTGTACTCTTCTATAACTAGATCCCCAAGACTGTGATGGACCTGCCAATGCATAGCTTTAAACAATGTGTTAAAAAACATTTACTTAGTCGAGGTTACTACAACATTGATGAGTTCCTTAAAGATAAAAGCGCTTGGAGGCCATTGGATCAGCTTCCACCTTCACACAGGAAATAAAACTATAAGACATTGTAATTGTTATCAATTGTAAATTATAATACTGTATGACTTTTTCAAAGAGCAACTGTTGAGTTTCTTGCCGGTATCTTCTCAGCAGAACCTGCCTTCCGAACCGGTGGAAGAATCTTTACAAATAGTCAACTGACGTGTCAAAAGTGCTTGTAAACTGAGCCTACTTGAAATAAATGATTTTTGATTTGATTTGATGTATATCGACTAATAGACCCGATAGAATACCTCGCTGCAACGTTGAAAACGATTCTGAACTGGACTTTTGAAAGCGATTTTGTTTTATAAACGCCCAACAAAAAATAAGACATATATCAAAATACAAAAAATTTTTTTTTTTTAATAAAAAATACATATAAATTACAAAACTAGGCATAGTATTAATTAAAGAGCGACAGAAGTTTTTAACTATTCTACGTATACATTACGCGGCCAAACTTACACAAACTGAGAGTATCAAAGCGAAAAATTTAGCTTCAAAATCTTTAACTATAAAAATATAACACTAAACTCGCGCGGCAACTCTGTGCAACTGCACTTGACATTTGAAAATAAAATTCACGCCCGACTGAAACGCTTTCCCTTTGCTCGTAACAAGATTTACGCATGCTACAAGTTTGGTGTATAAATCAAGTAGGTACGTGTCGGAACGTTATAAGGGTTTAAAGTTAACTAATTATTGTCAAACTAAACTCGTTTTACAGTAAGCTCGTATTACAGTAAGCTTTTACAATTTACATAAATTAATATTTTAACATTAGATTATGAAATTTTCAAGGTTGGTTGGTGTTGTTACAACACGAGTGCCGTGATAGCTCAGTGATTATGTCCTCTGCCTTCAATTCCGGAGAGCGTAGGTTCGAATCCGGTCTGGGGCATGCACCTCCAACTTTTTAGTTGTGAGGATTTTAAGAAAATAATCATCACTGGTCTCAAAATGTAAAGGAAAAACATCGCGAGGAAACCTGAATAAATGAGAATTTTCTTAATTTGCTAGGTGTGTGAAGTCTGCCAATCCGCATTAGACCAGCATGGTGGACTATTAGCCTCATCCCTCTCATTCTGATAAGGGACTCGTGTTCAGCAGTGAGCCGAATATGGATTAGTAATGATGATATACAAGAATCTTAAGTACCAAGCTACGAATATGTATATAGGTACCGTTTCAAACTCTACTCTACGTTACTTTATCTAAAATCCCCATGCAATAGGTATTATTGACAATATTGCCATCAAAAACAAAACTTGTACAGTCTTACTAAGTCTCACAACTCAGTTCTTCTACCGTAAAAAGTTGTGAGATCTATGTTATATCAAATCGATTACTTTATCCAGTTTCAACTTATGGATGCTCTGTCTGGACCGAAATGGTAGACTATTTTAATTTTCCCTTGGCTTATATACTAAACACAGATTGTATTCTACATTTGAAGCTATTATGTCTGCTGGAAGATAGAGAGTTTTAATAATCGGTCATTGTGTCAAAAATAAGTGATATTTTTACACGCTTTATATTTATTTATTAGGATGAAATTTGCACACGCTCTGAGTACTGATGACAATACATAATTAGCTAAGAAAAATCATTACAATAAATCCAATATGGCGGCCTCCCCAAGATGGCGGACTAGCTGTTTGAAATCCACCCCCATGATATGGATATCAAATAAAAGGGTTTGCTGTCAAGAATACAAGAAAAAATAGTCACGTGACTTTAATCTAATTTTTGTAATTATGTGCGTGCTAAAAGCGTGTTTTTTTAATTTTTTAAACTATTTAAAGTTATTGTTATTTATTTTATACTAATTTTCAAGACCAAACTTCATGTAGGTATTATGAAGTAAGGTAACTTTATCTCATCCTATCCATAAAAAAGCCATAGACTTTTTTGTAACGAGATTTCCGCACGTCCGAATTACGACAAGCCACCTTCCTGCGGCGAATAAATCTAATACATCTTTTGGTGCCGCTACGTGGGACGGAGACGTGACGACTGACGAGGACGAATCAAGTGATAGATGCCAGTTTATACCTACTTTGGCTGCTTCATTTGTAAAATTAGCATCAGCTTGCTTACATCTTTGGCTTGCTTAGGCCCACTAAAGGGTGTTTAGCCTTGTGGCACAATTCTTCTACAAATGTTTCGAAAACTGAAAAAATGAATGGGAAAGACAGATCCGATCGATAACTTGATCACGTGACTTGTCGATAACGAATGTCATTCCCGTACATAATTTTCGAATCGCTTGCGATCGTAGAAAGATAATCGATGTGCTAAATAGCTATAGGCCCAGGCTTCTGATACAACTATATGAAAATTGTGACTTTTATAGAATTTCAATAGTAGGTTACACCAAGCGAGAATGCTTTAATATCGGAAAGTTTCATTTTACAGTGTACAGTACAGTACATCTTTTTAAGCATCGATAAGAGGTTTTTCTCTTGTCAAAAGATCATCAAAAAAAGAAAAGTCAAATTCTTTATGGTACCAGATTTCCCTAATATGTCTGTAAAATTTTCTTTCGTTGTTAAAGCATTTTTGCATAAATATAACAAAATATTAACTCACATTTACATATATTATTATAATGTAAAAATATAAAATTCACATAATTTTTCAGTCGTAATTTTCATATTGTGAAATCCTATACATTTTATAAAAAAAAGAATATCATTCGTTTATTTATTAACTCACACAGCCTCCTCAGTTTAAAAGCAAGAAACGCTATAAAAAATAGTCAGCTACTGATAGCACTACCTACCAGCAGTCCAACTAGCTTAGGTCTCTATTTAGTTAATTAATAGCTCGTAAACTTGGCCTTTGCTCCGTTTAAGAATGCTACGGGCTTTCGCTTTGAGTGCTTAACCCCCCTCTTAACATCGCCCAATTAATTATTGAACTTTGTAGGAGGGTTGTCTTTGGTTGTACAGAGTTTTAATGTTTATTTGCGCTAAACAAAGTGAATGGAACGAAGTATTTTATTGGATTGGATTTATAAAAATATACTTATGTTAGTTTTTAAATGTTTGTCAGTATTGCTCAAACATTTTCATTGAATAAACGGTATCACCAACGGTAACTTTAATTTTAAGTTTTCGAATTATTATTATCACCATTATCTTAAGTTAATCACCACCACCATTACCTTATCACCATTATCTTATTACCTGACGTTTCGAAAGAGCTTGTAAACTAAGCCTGTTTGAAATAAATGAATTTTGACTGTGACTTTGACTTTTACATCATCATTATCACCCGATTGACATACACTGTTGCACAATTCTTAGACCCTGCAAATCGTTTGATGTCGTCAGTCTTCTTATACGGATTTGACCTGACCAATGTCCATTAAATATTCAATAATAGGTAAGTCTACTTGGCGTAAGATGGAAATTGGCAGGGAGGTAGTTTATTGTTGGTAGACGTCCGCTAAGAACGGATTTTGCGACAGGGCTGGATAAATATATATTTGTGTTGCTGTCTCATAGAGTTTTGATTCACTACTAACTAATTTTAATTGCGACTACTACTTTTCTTAGCCTTCCTTCTTACTCGGAAATGCATCCACGCGATCCTCCCGGAAGATGTTTAGGATTCGCCGGCCAGGAAGTGGTCAGAATAGCCAATAAAACCCGGTGCAACCCTCTACGTCATAAATAAAGCATCAATGGTCGCAAAGCAAACTACATGGAAGCTTTGAAAATATTATAAGCCAATCAAAAATAATTGAACATCAAGCTTGCACAAGTGAGCGAAAGAGAATATGCGGGCACATCACTTTTTTGCTAGATGACTTACAAACGTGCAAAAACTGAAGTACAAAAATGTAAGGAAATAGGTCATCATACCTAGCATATTGCTATTCTATAAGATGTAGCAGTAGAAGAAAATGAATGAAATTATGTACAATTATTGTACAGGAGAAGTTACTAGATAGAATGCTAATCGGTAATCCGTCCGTTCGTAATAAACTGCTTCCGTCCACAACTCCACGGCTCCGAGTTCGGAACTCGCAGCCTATTGTGATTTCCGTGCTCAAATTAATCCTGCGGCGTGTTCGTTCGCGAAAATTATTTAGACGCTTCGTCTAAAGCTCGTTATACACGTCAAAATTAACCGCAGAGTTATGAAAACGTGCGGTTATATTGATTGTGTCTTACTTTTTAATTGTTTTGTCTGTCGTATGGTCTTATCGAAATTTTATATCTCGTTAAATCCTTTTGTATAAACACATAACAATAAAATAAGACCTGGCAGGCTTGCGCTTGACTGAGTCACGTCTGTTGGAAAGCGACGATGATGATGAGGTCTCGGATGAGACTTGCTTGCCTTGGAAATTCCTATTTACTATCTGGAACATTATTAAATTTATATTGACACAGATTATACATTATAATCACAGATTTCGCTGAGGCTACACAAGTAATTTGCCAATCTTCTTTAAATAAATTATATAACTTTTAAAATACAAATAAATGCAGAAAAACAAAAGTAGTTATTTTATATACTTTACTTGAAATAAAAGTGTTGTAAAAAATATTTTAATTATATAAATCGAACTGAAATGGAAAGCACCTAAACGAAGAAGAATTGTATAATTGCCGAGTAGATAAACTGTCTAACCGCAAACCGTAGAACGCTCTACAGTATGTAAGCCGCTTAAGAATCAAGTGAGGAGACTAAATGCTCGTAAATTTAGGATTTCAAGCCCCCGTAGAGTACCAATAACGTAGATTTAACATTCAACCCTTTTATTTGAACATCCAGACGGAAGGGCGGGAAGGACAGGGTTTCGGACGGTGTTTGTGTGTTTAGAAATAATAAAATACGCCTGATTAAACAGCGTGTTTACGGATTAAATGTAGGTGTTTGTTTCTCGGTAATAAAGGTGAAAATTACCTATCAGAGCTAATAAACTGACCAAGAGGTACAAAGTAATAAAATTGTGGAAATCCCAAACGATGTTTGCTGCATGACATTTTAAAATTATTATGGCCATTGACTTTTTTGTGTTAAATTTAGTATTTACACGGTTTTTCTGTAACACTTTGACATATTATATTTGTTATTAAATTATAATGATGATGATGAATATATTAATTTCTCATTAACTCTTTTAAACGGCCTAACTGCAAGATTAGGCCACCGTCCTTATAAGAGAGGGGATATTAAATTTACATAATGTATTTTTCCTCTGAAAAAAGAAAAAATAATAAATTTACGAGGTGGCGTTATAAGAACATAAGAATTAAAAATATGTCGGTTCGAATTAATTTAAGCATTACTTATAAGAAAAAACTGTTTATTATTAAGTAATCCCATGTGTTTTATAATTTTTTGTTTTGTTAGCTTTACTGCAAATTTATAAATTTGCTAGGTGGGTAAATTTAGGTTAAGTTGGCAATAAAAATATGTAGTACAAGGTAGATATAAATTATTGACCTAAAGGATGTCAAAAGCGCGTTTTTAAAAAATATGTCAATGAATTGAGGGCTTGGAAATTGAGGTTAAGTGTCTAAAAAAGCTTGCCCTTGTTGTTCCATTTTATATTCTGATATACATTGCAATATACCAGAGGGTGGGTGGCGTGAAAAGATTTGGTTTCATCCTGAATAAAGTAGCCCCGAAAATCCCTTTAGCCTGCCCATGATAAATGGTGTTATTCTTTTCAAACGTCGCATTAAGGTTCCGTGATCTTTTCAGGAAATGAAATGGTTTTAATCAGTTCTATTCATATTTTGGCTGAATAACGCTTATTTACTTCGTTTTTGATTGCTTTTTATTGGAGAAAATTGAAGTATTTATTTGTGGTTCGTAATATGTATTGAGAATTTGATCCGGACTTGTATGCCTATAATATTAACTGAATGTACTATTGCTTATTCCTTATATTATTAGTCATAACCTTTATAATATTACGTGCCACCTTTGTCTGTTCTATACTATTACTGTTCTATGTAACAATCACTATCTGAAGGTAATGAAAAGTAATAATGACAAACTTATGACCATATTTGGTTATATTTAAAGATAAAGACAAAATGCTTGTAATAAATATCGCAGCACGACATCCAACCCTCCTTGGATACTTTGAGGGTGGAATCATCGATTGTTGTAATTACATTTGCAACCCTCAAAGGTAAAAGCGTTTTTACTAAGTCTGATAGAGATAAATTTGTCTATTTAATTAAATATTATTAAAGACACATTTTATTTGTATCTAATACATAATTGGTCATTTTTGTTGTTCGTAGATAGGTACATTTACGTGGTAGGTTTTCAATAGTAACTAGCTACAAGTTTTTAATATTTTCATACCGTTACTGTCGCGTTAACGTAAACGTGAATTTATATGGAATTGAAACAGTTGTGCAGTAGTATCACTAGATGGCGCTGTTTCAATTCCTTGGAAATTCGCGTTTACGTTAACGCGATAGTAACAGTATCAAACTGCCACTAGGCCCTCTGAAAGGTAAATCAGTGACAGTACGCCTTAGACCTCAATCGCACGAGAGTTTTTTAACGAACGTTATAGAAGCGTTCAAATACAACAAATGCATTTTAAATTTTGTACGTTGGAAATAAACCTTAATTTAACTTCACACTTTATTTAAACGCTTTTTTGACGTCCGTTAAAAAATCTCGTGTGAATGAGGGTTAGACGGTACAGTGGTAACATAGAATATAGAAAACTAATCTATATCCATAGGTAGTAACTAGCCACGGACGACGCCTAACACCAGATGAAAAAAACATCATCATCGTATCAGCCGACCGATCGACATCCACTGCAGAACATAGGCATTTTGTAGAGACTTCCAAACATCACGATCCTGAGCCGCCTGCATCCAACGAATCCCTACAGCTCACTTGGTGTCGTCAGCCTACACGCTTGGTGATTTATCAACACTGCGCTTTCTAGTACGGGGTCGCCATTCCAGCTCCTTGGGACCACAACGTCTATGGGCTCTTCATATTATGTGACCCGCCCATTGCCAATGGCTTTTCTTTCAAAACTTTCCAATAAATCCCTCGTATAGCAGCTTGTATACACGAACCCAAAGCATTTTAAGGATTTAAGTTTAATCAAAGATCTCCTCTTTAATTTACCATCTAATTAATAATTCAGGCAAAAACGAAGTCGCATAATCCTGTTAGACGGCCGGTGGTGTCCGTCGGTTTATCCTTACGGTAGGTAACTTTGGGATGAATTAATTTCAAATATTATCGCCTCTATGCCATTGGTAATAAGAGTTGGATGGTAAGAGTATAATCTTCCTATTGTACTTGGGCTACCAAAGGGATCAGTCTGCATTAGTCCGTAGGTACATTAATATTCTATGCTGTCGAATGTGTTTTATTTACTATTTGCTATTATGTACACACGTGGATTATGTTTTCCATTATCCGTGTGCATATCTGATTTCACGTATAAAGAATTAAAGAAACCCGTTGAATACAGTACATAATGAAAGTAGATTGTTTCTCAGCGAAAATCTATGGAATTTAATGCAACGCCAGCAAGATTAGATTAAAACTTCAAACTTATTATTTTTTTTAAATTTTTATTTGACCATAATATACAATACATCCAATTGTAATTCACCATTTTAAGGGAAAAACAGTAATATAACAATTATTAGGTATTTAATTGTTATATTACTGTTTTTAGGAAAGAAGACTTTATTTTTTTTTGATGTTCTTAAAAGGCATTGTCATCAATGTTACCATCAGATAAGTTCGCAGCCAAGATATTGTTTAACAAAAATAACTACTAGTTAGTTACTTACTATTGTTATAATAATTTATCACACTTCAGACTAATATATTCAGAATATTATAAAGGCGAAAGTTTGTGTGTGTTTGTGTTTGTTCCTCTTTTACGGTGCGGCTACTGAAGCGATTTAGCTGAAATTTGGCATGGAAATAGATTTTACTTTGGATTAAAACATAAGCTACTTTTTATCCCGGAAAAAGTAGCTTATGTTTTTTATTTTTATCCCGCGGGATTTGTGAAAAACTGAATTCCACACGGACGCAATCGCGGGCGTCCGCTAGTTTGTTATAAAAGTAGCTTGGAATATATGAGAGCACGGTCCTCTTACATCCTAAGCTGGTAAAAGCCTGCCCAGAGTGGTCGCATTTTATATTCCTACTTTGTCACCTGCTCTTAAAGATAGTATGGGAAATATGACTAGTATTTAACTTTTCTACTTAAAGTAGTTTACTAGCTATTTCTCAGTATTCTATTGACTAACATGTTCAGTTATCAGACCAGAGGCTCGAAAATTGTGTGTAGTTATTGAAGTACCCTCAAACTTGAAAATTAGAATTTAGGCATTTTCGTCGTTTATTTCAATGTCTGACAGTCGAATACAAAATATATGTTTTAGGTACATGTTGGGTATGTTACAATAATCATTTTGGTACCAATTTTATGTTTTCATTGTGGTTCAAGAGTTAGGGGTAGAGTTTAGATTTTGGTTGTACCCACTCACCTATGTGGGTCATGAGGTTCAAATTTCAAGTTCTGGGTCGGGGTATCAACTCGTTGGGACTTAATCTGGGATTCAGCAGCGTTTCACTAGATGTACTTCTGAGATCATCATTACGCAGTTATGCAATTTTCTTCCAGCTTCCGTTTTCCCTACCACCTACATGACTTTAATACTCTTGACTTTAATATACATGGGTATATTAAAGTCAAGAGTGAATAGACAAGCGCCTTCCACCATAAGCTGTAGGTACAATCACTTACTGTCAAGCACCGCTCGCTTATATAATGTAAAAAAAGTCCTCTCTATAAAGGAAGAGAATAGAGGTCTGGCCCTGTTTATCATTCAAATCATTGATAATTTTGGTTTTATTAAAAAAAAAACATAATTACTAGAAGGTCTGTTGTTATAATCTTTTAGCCTTAAAAGACTAAAATATTATATAAATAAATAGGTACATCTATACGTGTGTAGCTTAAAAACACCTGAGTCAAAGCGAAATGGAAGTAAAATCCGGTTAATTGCGGCATCCAATGTGCGATAAACATGAATAATGTCGTCCGATGTACAAGGAACGAGGAATTTTTATTTTCTTACTTTGTCACCTGCATTGCAGAGATAGCCTGAGGAGCGAAGGTATTTTTCCAATTTTAAGCGTTACGCGAATATAAAACTTGTATTTTACCCGTCCATTTAATTGAACGATTTCAATGGACAATTTCGTATTATTCTATTTTTGTACGGAATAATTTCAAAGTATTTTCTTTCTATTACATTACCTACATTGAAATAATATCGTGATGGAAGAATAAATGTAAATTTATAAACGCGCAGCATACATAGTACATGGCATACATGGTGTGTGTGTGTGTGTTATTTTGTAATCCGCAAGTCTTTAGTCTGAGGGCTGTTATTATGCCTCTTTTCTTATGTGGTCATGTAAAGGTGAAACCCCCAGTATTATCTCTATAGTAGTTTTTGGATGTTAATAGCTGAGCTTGTCAACATGTCAAAAATCACGAAGGTATGAATCCTTATTTGTGATAGCCTTTCGGATTATTCAACAAAAAAAAATTATAATCCAATTCCAGTAGTTCATGAGGTCATAGCATTCTACCAAACAAACAAACACACACTTCAGCTTTATAATTTTACTAGGTACAGATTTTATTGGTAATGATATAATTCTACATTTGTCGTTATCAATGAAACCCAATTTATAAAGCATCCTTAGCAGCTTAGTTAAAAACAGCGAGGTTCTAAATGGTGCAATTTAAAGAGGACGACGGTAGAATCCTTTAATTGCGGCATCCAGCGCGATAAACATGACTAATGTCCTCCGATGACCAAGAAGCGAGCGCTCTTTATTTCCTTACTTTGTCACCTGCTATGTGAAGATAACACGCTGAATACGAGGAATTTCAGAGAAAACAGCAAACGCTGCTTTTTTGCCTGACTTTATTGTAAAATATTTGGCGTATATTCAATTATTGTAAAGAAATTTAATAAGATTTAGTGTTCTAATGAGCCGTGGATAGCAAAACCTTCGTCTTTTTTCTAATTATGGTTCATCATCATCATTTCAGCCGATGGACGTCCACTGCAGGACATAGGTCTTTTGTAGGGACTTCCAAACATCATGATTTTGAGCTGCTTGCATTCACCGAATCTCTGCCACTCGCTTGGTGTCAGTCCATCTGGGGGTCGACAAACACTGCGTTTTCTAGTGCGGGGTTGCCATTGGAGTACCTTGGAACACCAACGTCCATCGGCTCTTCTGACTTTGTGCCCTGCCTATTGCCACTTCAGCTTGAGCTATTATCTTTGGTTGTTCTGCGGATCTCCTCATTACTGATTCGACCACACAGAGATTATACTTACATATACCTATGTTTTGATTATGTTTTAACAGTCACTATTATAATATGTTAACTAATAATAACCGGGACTGTCTGACTTACGTGTTCTGTTAAACACCGAGGTCTTAACTACAAACTTCTCAACCTCAGGTACCATACCATCCTACTGAGGATTTTTCGAAAAAAAAAACAGTTTTTTTTTTGTAACAAAGTGTTTGAAAATAATGTACTAATGTCTTATATCTTTAGAATCCTTATTAAATGAACATACTTGAAATAACTATTCTTGAAAAATTACCAAGTATAAAATCAACTCTTATGTAATTTTTTAGCATATGGTATGACTCAACTGCACGAAAGGTAGGGATTTTTGTATTTTGTACAAAAAATAATATAACTTAAAAACCATAAAACTTTGGCTTACATATATTGCATTATTTTAGTAGGCCTTTTATAATAGCTTGATTCAGCACTCGAACCCGGATCTTCATGAGGCAAAGCCAAACACTAATACTGGATTTGATAAGAAAATCATTGGATATAGTAAACCATAAGTTTACTATATTATATAGGTAACTAATAATTTTCTGTCGTAGTTAACTATGCCAGTTGATTTACGAGAGTTCAAAATACCAGTAACAGTTTAATCGTACTCGTACTTAATATCCGTAACTTCGCTCCGTGTGAGGGAAGGAAATTCCTAACACCTATTTGATGTAAGGAGCCGTGATAGCCCTGTGGATATGACCTCTGCCTCCGATTCCGGAGGTTGTGGGTTCAAATCCGGGGCATGCACCTCCAACATTTCAGTTGTGTGCATTTTAAGAAATTAAATATCACGTGTCAAACGGTGAAGGAAAAACATCGTGAGGAAACCTGCATACCAGAGAATTTTCTTAATTCTCTGCGTGTGTAAAGTCTGCCAATCCGGATTGGGCCAGCATGGTGGACTATTAGCTTAACCCCTCTCATTTTGGGAGGAGACTACAGCTCAGCAGTGAGCCGAATATGGGTTGATGAATGAATTTAATGTAGGCGTACATAGATCGACATCGTGTGATTTTAGTATTCTTTGTATAGAAAGTCACACAAGTGAGTCAACTGATCCGCATCGAACGTATTAGATCTGCCGAAAATTAAAAAACTAAATAAAAAAAAAAGTTAAAAACAGAGAAATTAACGCAAAAAAAAAAACACTAAACTAAAAGCAAAAAATATCATCGTACCTATGTGCTACTTTCTGATCAGTATGAAGGCGGTGTCAAGCCAGTGATGTATTAATTCAAGCCGTTCAGATTACAAAATTTATGTGTTTTTTTCCAGAAACGGCTTTAATTTATTATAATCCCTCATTATAAAAGTGGATCTTTGGCCTACCACGCTGCTTCAATGCGGGTTGGTGGACTAAAAACCCTTATTTTCAGGTGAATTAATATTTGTTTATCCGCGACTAAAGCGTTAAAAATGTATATCTGCTTTTACCTACGTTAATGTCTATTCTTGCATGCAAAATAGGAACAGAAGCTTAGGAAGCTGCGTCGTTTTGTCTCAGAAACAAACAAATAAGTGCAGCTATTAGTCGCGCTTCGTTGCGCACGGTGGCTAATTTACGTAAAGGGATTCTTGTTGCTTTTTCGCTATTTCAAAATTCAATCTTGTTAACAACTTAATACTTTTACGTAAGCTATTTGAGCGACATTCCTATAATAATCAGTTTTTGTTTCCTTCTTGTATTGAATAGTAGACTAGTAGACATCCCGGGGAATTTTCCGTGTAGTTGCCGTTACCGTGGAAACGTTAATATAGCCTATGCCTCACAGGAACGGGGTTTTCTATAGGTATAAGAATTTTCTAAATTTTTTCAGTAGATTTAGAGATTACCCCTTACAATCTCACTAACCTCTTAATCATATTATTTAGACGTGATTTTGATGAGACGTGATAGCCCAGAGGATATGGCTTCTGCCTTCGATTCGGAGGGCGTGGGTTCGAATCCAGTCTTAGACTTGCACCTCCAACTTCAAAAACGGGGAAGAACTTGAAGAAAACATCGTGAGGAAACCTGCATACCTGAGAATTTTCTTAATTCTCTACGTGTGTGAAGTCTGCTAAAGCAGTGTGTGAAGTCTGCAGCGTGGTGGACTAATGCGCGAGGAGGCTCGTGCTCAACTGTGAGCCGAATATGGGTTGTCAATGATAATGATGAGCCGAATATGGGTTGTCAATGATGATGATTTTGATAAATACCTAATATTGACAAAAATTGTCTAAGACATAAGATTTTTGAAGGACGCTCAAGATTTTGCACAGAAGTCGGTTTCTTAGGAATGTATTTTTTCTATCAATAATAACTCTAAAGTTCTTTGCTAAGCAGATAGTTTATCTGGTTAGTAGAACCGTTAATCAGCTTCTATTCGTATACTGTAATTATTTGTACCACATAATGTCATTACTTAAATACACCAAGCTTAGAGTTTGAGGGAACTAGAAATAACAACGACAAACAACACTTAGACACCCCAAGACTACACAAGTATTTGTACAAACTTGCTCCGCCGTGTTGATTGGATCTGCGAGACACAATTCTGAACCCCAGCAACTGCTAAACTGTTGAGATGGATCCTCATTAATGTAATTTAATATTAAGTGCCATTGTCAGTTTGTTTTTACCTTTACTACTTCCAAACATAACGTGTATCTACAACGTATTGGTCGCAAATTGTGGCTAATTGTGTAAAATGGCTAAAAGTCACTCAGCGGGCGATGGAGAGAGCCACGCTTGGAGTATGGAGTTATGCGTGATGGAATCAGAAATGAGGAGATCCGCAGAAGAACCAAATTCACTAATTAACCTCAGCGAGTCGCAAAGTTGAAGTGGCAATGGGCAGGGCATAGATTTCGAAGAGCCGATGGAGGTTGGGGTCCCAAGGTGATGGAAAGGCGAAAGATGGTTGAAAAACTAGCACCGAAAAGCGCAGTATTTGTTGACCCCCCACTAGGTGGACCAAGGACATCAAGCGGGTTGCAAAGAAGCCGCTGGATGCTGGCGGCTCGAGATCGATGTGTTTGGAAGTCCTTACAAAAAGGCTTACTTACGTCTAGAATAGACTTCTATGACGTTCATTGACTGATGATGATAATGATAAACATTAAGATTATTTTGCATAAGACTTCGCTGATATTTAGATTAACTAAGATTTTTTTTAAACGTAATTTTAATAGGTTTGGTTTTGAAACTTCCATTTTGGTTAAAACTTCTACAAATAGCTATAAACACTAAATTTAAATTAGCACAATTTAATGTTCCCGCGTGAAACTCACAAGGACACGGTCCGAAGTATCACTTCTGTAAATAATCCAAAATTAATGAGCTTGTAATTAAAGCTATGTTTAGACAAACATAGGGACACTCACATCAAAGGCATGGGACGGGGATTAAACATGGCTGCGTTTGCGCCACGTGGCAATGCTACAGAATATTTTGTATTACAAACAACTCTATGCAACTCCAAAAACAATATAAATTCCTTTTTACGTAGGTCATACGATCCATTTTAGATTAACACTGTAATATATAGACGGCAAACGTGAAGTTGTTTATTGTGCAAGTTGACATTGCAACTAGTCTCAACTATCAAGGGATTTTCTATGTAATAGGGTGTCTTACCAACAAGCGTTTAAAAGGAGATAAAGCTGTGTAAAGTCGTACTAAATTGGTTTTTCGTTATCACAGAGAAAGATTGCAGTGGCAGGCGCTTTGGTTTGACATTGACCGTGTGTGTGTAATTTGGTGAGGTGACTAGCTAAAACGAAGGTAAATGGATATGTTATTTACTATGTTCTTAATTTAAGTTTTATGTGTGTTTTTCTCTGTTTTATCGTATTTACAGGATCGCCGAATGTGGTCGAGGTTTTTCTTGACTCAATACGTTAGGTATCACACTAATATTATAAAGGCGAAAGTTTTTGTGTAAGTGTGTATGTTTATTCCTCCTTTGCGCTGCGGCCACTGAAGTGATTTTAGCTGAAATTAAGCTAGTTTTCATCCCGGAAAATTCGATGGTTACCGCGGGCCTTGGGAAAACTGAATTCCACGTGGACGAAGTCGCGGGCGTCCGCTGGTAAAAAAATTCATCTCTTGCCAATCACGGTTTTAAATAGGTGTTATGCTATTTAATACAAAGTATGGCTAAATTTTAAATTATGAAAATTAGTATTAATGTGAGCTTTCATGCCCCTTTAAGCTCTAACCTTTAAACTCTTAGGGGTTGAATAATTTTTTTAATAGTTTTTTAGTTAACGGTTACTAATTGCATATTTACTTTTTCTAATGAATGAAAATGTAAAGATATTAATTAGTAATTAGTAACTAGTTATTTTATTTTAGGTCAGTCCACACAACTGCGATGTACATCAATCACATCACACTATTTAAGGATTACTAACAGATCAACAGACTATGTTCAAGAAACGTTCGCTAAGTGTATGTAGATATTCTGTATGTGAAGAGACGGTTGATTATCAGACATTTCCATATGAGCATGCTTATCATCAGTTTACATTTGCTAGCAATAAGTATGCTATTTTAATTATGCTCCTTAATAAGCATGCTCAACGCAAACAATTTAATTACACAAGCTAATTTGTATCAATTGCTCTCTGTCTATAGTATCGTGTTAGACAGGGAGAGATGAAGGTAAAGAGAATACAGAATAGCAATGCTGATCGACTAGCATACTCAATAAGCAAACCTGTTCAGACGGGCTAAAAGCACTCCCCCACCCGCGCAGCAAGTAGCATGCTCATGAACCGCACGACTGTTGATTCTTGAGCAAGCTCGAAATAAGCATGCTCATTATTAGCAATGTTGCGATATACATGCTAATAAGTAGCAACTGCTCAATAGTAGCATGCTTTCGTGCTTGGAATGAGCATGTGTAACAGTAGCTTTAGTGTATGAAATATTCTCATTCTGACATGATCGAAAGATGAAAGCCGCGGATAAAAACAAATTGCCTTATAATTTTTACTACAGAACATAAAGCGCTTATGGGTGCTATGCTACTAATGTGTCATTTAGGTCTTTTGAATGGCAAGTGAGGTCAACCGAATCGAATGGAGTATACCAATAAAAATAATAGGTATTCGATTTTCGCTTAGTATCGGCTTTCATTGTTATAGCCCGATAACCTAGATGCGCCACTTAAGGATATGGAAGCAAGCAGGTCAGCTCCCTGGAGGTCGGATTTACGGTAATATCCGAGAGACACGCGAATCTTTTGATAAAACTTTTTCGGTAGTCTCAACTAGGTATCGGGTACTTAAAGTATTTACTAGTTATCACATGAAATACTAGTCTTAATAAAATAATGTTTTAAAATTTACTAGCTCCCTTAAGTCAAAATATTTAAAAAGTAAGGAGCATATTCTACAGATAGGCGATATTTTAATAACATACAGTAAGTCTATATAGTAAGTCTGCGACTTCGTCCGCCCTTAGACCTCCTTAATCGGACCCGCTTGCAAAATCTATTCTACTGAGTATAAGATAGATAGATAGATAGATATACTTTATTTGCACACCACAAAGACAAAAACAAGTGAAATAAAAACAAATTAGGAAGAGATCAGCATACAAAAGTCGGCCTTATCGCTAAGTAGCGATTTTTTCCAGGCAACCTTCGGTTTAGGAAAACTTAAGGACATCAGCAGGTGGCGTAAAATAAAAATAACCATAGTATTAGTAATACACGTACATACAAATAATTTACATCCTAATACATAAACAATATTACACAAATACCTACAATAATGAATAACATACATATCAAAATATACTAACAAATACATTATATTGAAGAGAAATAATATATATAGATCGTCTTTATCGCACCAATAATGAGTCTTTACGGCATTTTTAAAAATGTCCAGTGTCTTTGATTGCCGTATGTTTAAAGGTTATAACCTACCTTCCTGCCAAATTTCATCTACCTATGTACGTTCTTTCTATTATATCTTGACCTTTCGCGTCACGTCACTGGGACACTTAGGACTGACTTACTTAGTCTTAATTAATATTCTTTCCGAATGCCGTCTAAGCCGAAGTTCGAGACTCTAAGGAGTTGCGCTTAGAGAGATCTGCTCATGTCTTCTTCTGGGCCTGCCTTTGGGCCCATCAGGCGATACTTCTGCACTCGTCCAAAACCTCCGCTGACGCCACTGAGATCCCATTAACCTGCGATAAATACACAATTAGAAATAAAAGTCACGTATCAAACTATTACTAATTAGGTACTTTTATTATCATGCTACGTATTTGTTGCACCCTCGGTAAATAGAGTAATTAGCTCCATAGCATAATAAACAGCTGAATTGCTAAAATACCTCTCGGCGACCTACACAAAGGGCCAATTCAGTAGCGTCAAATGAAACGGTAGTCGGCTGTCATTGCAGGATGTGGCGACTGGCGGCATTAAACGCGACCGCCTAATAATAGGATAGCCAGACGCAGGCTTTGTGGACCCGACGACTGGTATGCGGAATACTAATGGGGACAATTGGGACCTTTGCACTTAAGGTGTTCGAAGTTGATAATTTTAATTTTGTTATTTATTTTTTAATTAACTTCATGTATTTTCGTAATAAATGTTTCCTAATAAAAATAAGTATATGGGCAGACGACATTAAAACGACGGTTGGAAAACAGTGGAGGAAAAAGTCACAGATAGAGACTACTGGTCATCTCTGGAGGAGGCCTTCACCCTCAAATAGAGGGGTTCTCACTAATTTTTTTAAAAATTTTATATATATTAAAGTAACTTACTTGAGAATGTATTTACAAAAATTTAAAAATTGTATTTTATTTTCGTTTTGTAACAAAATTATAAATTTAACCTAATTCTACATTAAGTTCACTATGTATAATTTACTTATGTGCGAAATAAAAGGCTTTTTTATTTTTTATTTATTTATTTTCCTAATGGTCCGAATTTGAATTAAAATACATTGCTATGTTTTCAACAATAGTTTTTATACGTCAATTGGTTCTTTGTAATTTTTAGACTATGGACTGTGAAGTACTTGCAAGACGGAAAGTTACATGAAAGTCTACTTATGTCGCCAAGATTTCCAAAATTATTTTTATTGGTTGATAAATTGTAACATGTCTCTATACGAGCACTATTGATACTAAGGGACAGTTGAGTCACAATTAAATTAATTATAATATTATTATTACGTTTTTTTCTTATAAGAATTTTACTTCGATTCAAAGTGTTTTCGCGAACAAAAAGTTAAACCCGATATTTTGATTCTAGTAATGGATTTAACTAATTAGTTGTACAACTTTTCTATTCAGTATCTAAGTATAAGACCAAGTACTTTTTCCATATATTTTTTCTTGTTATTTCTTTATCTATGTAAAACTTTTGATACATTTTTTTCTTTTACATCGATTCACCGTACCATCATTAGCCCCGACGAACCATAAAAAACTAAATAGGTACTCGCGTTCACTTTATAAAAAGGCTCTATTCATATTGGAGTTGCGTCCAACTAAGTTGGCTTCCGTATTCAAAAGGCCCGATCAAATTAACGGAATGCTTCATTTTGCATTTTTAAGCCAATTAACGTAGAGCCTTCGCCGGGGTTCAGAAGTTGGCAATTAATGTATTACGGGGGTAGGCTGGGCGTCATCAGGGCTCGTGGTATGGTGGTTATGTCGAGCCATCGTCGGTGGAAGCCGACAATGTGTATAAATAGGCAATCCCTATTGCGATCACGTCGCTCTAACGAGCCGTCGCGACTGCACTGCTTCTGATCGATCCAAACCGTGTCGGAATTACGTCCATATCGATAGTATTATTATCTTTCAACTTTAATAATATAAATTTCCTGTAAGTACTCTAAACGCCCAAAAAAGTAGGCATGTGTAATTTTTATTAGTTGAGCTAAGTTAAGTTAACTTACGTTAGGAAATAGCGGCTATTTTTTACATTATTTAACGATTATTTAGCGAATCATGTTCAGAATCAAAATGTTCTTATACAGTTAGATATAAAATGATGATAATTTAGCTTTATATCATTCATAATCGAACTTACGTCATTAAATATCACAACCGTTTATCAGGCTTGTGAACAGTAAAAATTACGAAGTTTAGAAAGCTGAAATGAAGAATAGATACCTAATTATTAATTTTATTCATATAAAATTCCAATTCAACACTGACAAAGTCACAGTTATTTACTACAAGTTATGTACTCGTATCTGTTACGACTAAATTCTGCAGAAAAAGTTTTAGATGGAATAAATTAAACATGTGAATAAGAATATTAGATATATCAAACGAGTATTACTATAGATATGTTTCTTCGAAAGATTTTCTTTTCCATGATTGTTAAAGTAAATATTTTCTGCTCGACTTGGTACTGAATATCGTCCTATTGCCATGGAATATATTAAGTTTTTGTAAAGCCCTCTATCGTTGGAGATAGTAATAAATGCGGTGCATATTTCCCAGAACATGCTTTTGTATTTCTTATTAGATGAGACGTTATGAAATTTTTTATTAAAATTGAAAACATACATAACAGGTTTCAAGTTTTTTGAACAATAAATTTCGTTCTTTCTGATGTTTTTATTTAACTAAACATAATAACAATTAGAATGTTAAAATAAAATTTAAATAAATCCAAAATTTATTTATTTCTTATTAAGAAGGCTTATATAATAACAAAACTCTGTGGTCGTTCTGTGTTTCGTTTACTTTTGCAGCATGATGACTTCCTTTTCTACAGCCTCGAATAAAATTCAATTTATACTGCTTTCTGTTGGAGGCAATCTTGAAATCTTCTCTTTAAACTGATCAGGTGCGATATTAAAGGGTTTAAAAATATTGCGTTAATTTTTTTTCCATTTTTAATATTAGTAGTTAATCAAATAATCAGCCTTTGTTGTCTCCTATAACAAGCAAAGCCGTTACTTTAAACTTAACTTATGCATTCGTTATCAACCTATATTCGGCTCACTGCTGAGCTCGAGTCTCCTCTCAGAATGAGAGGGGTTAGGCCAATAGTCCACCACGCTGGCCCAATGCGGATTGGCAGACTTCACACACGCAGAGAATTGAGAAAATTCTCTTGTATGCAGTTTTCTCACGATGTTTTCCTTCACCGTTTGAGACACGTGATATTTAATTTCTTAAAATGCACACAACTGAAAAGTTGAAGGTGCATGCCCCGGACCGGATTCGAACCCACACCCTCACGGCTCTCTTAAGCCTTAGCTAGACTTAATCTCAACTGCAAGGAATAAGGTATTAAAGTGGCTTTTTAAAATATAGCATCAGTTTCTCTTAACATGGTATTCATTACCTACCAACGAAAGGAAATGTATCAATTTATTACATGTAACGTAACTTAGTACAAGGTTAATGTAAACCTCTTTGAACAGATTGCATCACATCTGTTTTCCATTAGCGTTACAATCCGGTTGCTACTGTAAGTAATTTGTTAAGGCTGTATCAGAGTGTACGTACAGCTCGTGTGGAATAACTTGACACCTGATGTTTGTACTGTGTTTAGTTGTGTTTGGTTAATGCCATGGGTCAAGTTAAAGGTACGAGTATACCAAAGGGGTGTGCCGCGATAAAGTATCCACGACAATTTTATTTAAGACTAGTAGACGTTGCGTGGTTTCACCCACGTGGTACCCGTTCCCGTATAAATACGGGGATTAAATGTAGCCTATAGCCTTTCATAAATTATATAAATTATAAGCCTTGGATAAATGGGCTATCTTACACTAAAGTAATTTTTGAAATCAGACCAGTAGTCCCTGAGATTAGCGCGTTCAATCAATCAAACAAACAAACAAACAAACCAACTCTTCAGCTTCCGTAGTAATGTAGTTTCCTGAGCAATGTTTCATAATACACACAATAAAATTCCTACGTATCCATAAACCATTTTACATAAATAGTATTATATTGATAATCTAAAAGATGATTATGAATATATTATTTTACGAATTTATTTATTTTTTTACAAAATATCTAATTTCAATTTTCACATAAATTAAATTAAGACTAAGAATAAAAAGAATAATAAAATCTAAATTTACATACACTTGAGAAACACGCAGTTATCTTGAAATCACATACACTTCAATAGTAGATTGTTATACAAGGGGCTAAAAAAGACCCATTATATACGAGGTATTTTTAGGGCCCGAGACGTAAGGCGAAGGCCGCCTAAATAGAAACCGAGTTTATAATGGGTTTAGCCCCACGTGTTACACTCTGCTTTTCCCTACGATTGCGAGAAAATAAAATAGTTTAGTACAATATTCAATGATTTATTTTAATTGAAAATTAAATGTCCTTTTACTCAGTACCATAATTTCCGACTACTGTGAAGATGAATAATAAGTATGTGAGGTAAACGTGGTAGATAATAGTTTAAAAAAACCCCTTTCGTAAGTGAATCCATTCGTTGTTGTTTTCTCCACTTATAAAATTTTTCGTAGATAATTATTTAAGTAAATGCGTCTCGACTTGGATGATGAAATGAACGCATTCCACAGACAAGAACGCTGCATTTCACTCCAATTTAAAGTTTTTTTATTTATTTTTCAAAAGAATCAGGGCCTTACCTATAATGATTCTATTTACGAATAAAACCTCCTCCGTTTTATAGTAGGCAAGTACTTGACTAGTACTCGTAACAGATAAGAATAAAAAAAAACAAAATTACTTTAGCCCTGTGTGTGTTTTTGAGCAAGAGTAGTGAAAATGTATTTATTATGTATTGATTTAAGTAAAGATTCTATTGCAGGAATCGCTAAAAGTTACATTTTCCTAAAGTTCCTGAAAAATTTCATACCTCTCCAATACATTATCAAGCAATAACCATGACTAAACAGAACTAGCTTGGAACATGTTACATTATGTACGAAAACGTGTTCCGGCCCGGTAAGCCCCGACGTTTCATTACAAGTATTTGATTTATCGGGCGGGCTCCCGTATAGTGGGCACGTACGGTGGCACAAATCACGAAGACATTTCAGCATTATAGCTCTTACACTATGTAGAATAAGAGTCTTTCCCAGGCACAAATGTTAAGGGAAGCATTATCAAAGATCTGATGTTTTTAATACGACTATTATGACACGAATGGTGAAATTGTCTTTTGAATCATTAAATACTTAACAAATAATTTGCATGCCAAATTGGCAAGATACATTTACAATCTACATCTACCGACCACCTGTATATAAAATGCATGTATCTGCAAATAAATAAATTGATTGATTGATTGATATTGTAAAATTATACAACTATTGATCATATTATAGTTTTACTAAAATATGCATATTTTTATATTTTGGAACCCCACTAGGTGACCCGAAGGCATCAAGCGGATTGCAGGGATTTCTGACGGCCTCCGTGGCGCAGTGGTGTGCGCGGTGGATTTACAATGGTCCTGGGTTTCGATCCCCAGCTGGGCCGGTTGAGGTTTTCTTAAATAGTCCAGGTCAAGCTGGTAGGAGGCTTCGGCCGTGGCTAGTTACGACCCCACTGACAAAGACGTACCGCCAAACGATTTAGCGTTCCGGTACTATGTCGTGTAGAAACCGAAAGAGGTGTGGATTTTCATCCTTCTCACGAGTTAACCCGCTTCCATTTTAGATTGCATCATCACTTAACATCAGGTGAGATCAAGAGCTAACTTGTAAAGAATAAAAAAAAGGGAGTCGCAGGGAGACCGGGATACCGTGGTAATTGGAAGTCCATGCAAGAGTTCTATGTCCAGCAGTAAACGTCCAATAATGATGATGGATTTTACTGCTGCCAAGAAGCAATGCTGTAGTCCGGTTTGTGTAATTACAGGCGCCTGAGATTTCACACTTAAGATTCATCCTCACGGTTTCTCATAGTTCCCATTCCCGTAGAAATCCGGTTACAAAATATAGTATACTCGCTGATAATGTAGCTTTGGGTCAAAAATTTAACTTGATTTTGGCGTAAAAGGGTAACATAAAAATAAACAAACTCCCATTTAAGAATGAGTTAGTTAGTAAAGGTAGGCAATGCATAAAGTGAAAAAGCTATAATTTAAAATTTTCAATCTGAATTAAAGTTCAATTTATTATCAAAGCATTCGATAAAATAATAAATTGGTACAAGTTATTAACTCGCAATAAATAAAGCCTCCAATAGCTTTCGCAATATCTGGCGCTATTCCAGGAACACTTTAGATAAGAAAAAAAAACCTCTTGTTGAACGAGAGCAAGGAAAACTACGATTGGGACATTCGAACATTGAATTAATGGGATACGGGATACGGTCACGGATACAGATATTCATTGAATATAAAAGGATAAAACCGTTCTATAGTCATGAGAGTTTTAAACTTGGCTCGTGTTCTATTGCTGCGATGTAATGTAAATTGCACGGGAATAATCGCTGTTCTTTTTGAAAGTATTGCATTGATTTGCGACTTGACATGTAGATTTTCGTCACTTTGTAAAATCTTAAACTTTGCTTCTATAATCTTACGTAAAATCTATAATAAACGATACGGCAATTGTGTTCTCCGGCTCAACCTGGAAGGAAGTTACATCCTCGACTGAAGAAGGTCTTGCATTGGTTTCTTCATGGTTAAATCTAAATTTACTTACTCTTAATGCTGCTAAAACTAATTATATTTGTTTCTCTATAAAAAATAATAGTCAACCAAAAAATGACCTTTGCATAAGAATTCATAAATGCGGTGACGTAACGAGTAAAGCTTGTGGTTGTCCTATTATTGACAAAGTAGTCTCTATTAAATATCTAGGTATCATGATTGACCAAAAGTTGTCTTGGTATCCACAAATTGAACTAGTTGCAAATAGGGTTAGGAAATTGAACTGGATTTTTAAGAAACTAAGATATGTTGCTCCGACTAACTTGCTCAACAAAATATATATTGCTTTGGCACAACCCATCTTAACTTATTGTATTCCTTTATGGGGAGGAGCTGCTAAAACAAGATTTGTTGAAGTTGAAAGAGCTCAGCGGTACTTATTAAAAACCATATATTTTAAATCCTATCAACACCCTACGGACTTATTATATTCAGAAAGTAAAATGTTAACAGTAAGACAATTATTCATCTTAAACGCCACTTTAAAACTGCACAAATCCCTTCATTTTAATCCAGATCATTTAAATAAAAGACGTCACGGCAACGTTACAACCACAATAATTAACAAAACTTGTTTTGCAGCTATGCAATATAAAAAACGATCAAGTATGTTATATAATAGACTTAATAAACTTTTGGGTATTTACCCCTTAAACTACTTTGACTGCAAGGGGAAGCTCTCTCCATGGTTACAAGGCCTTACCTATGATGAAACCGAAGATCTGTTAAACGTTATTAAATAAATTCCGAGTTAGTTAAGACAAAACAATAAACAGGAATATTAGATTGGATACACATTCCATTTTAGTTTCAATTACTCTCTCACACACACACACACACACACACACACACACGCACATACACGCACACACGCACTTGTACGCATGCTCATGCAAACAATTTTATTCTTATTTCTCACTTATTTTGCATGTTAGAATTGTAAGAAAATTATGTATTATTTGATTTATTTTAAAATTATTGTTTTTGTTTTATAATTATAATAATATTATAGTTAAGGAAGAGCGGGGCTTTCTGATACAGGTCTAGTACTTAATAGAAGGTCCCAGCCCAATCAGCTATGTAAACTTGATAAAACAATAAATTTTCATTTCATTTCATTTCATTTCTATAATCTTATTCTATTGGGACTAATCTATACTAAAATTAATGTCAGTAAGAACTGCTCTACAGTTTTACATATCTTAGCGTTACAATGCCAAGCGCTGTCAGTTCTTACACTCCTACCTTAGGTAAGTACAGAGGCAACTAGGGATTTCGGAACGAGATGACTTTGGGAGGTTTGAAGGATTTTTCAATTTTAGGACCCTCAATCGTGCGATTATATTCGCGTATTTTTAGATATTTTCCTCAGCATATTATGAGAACGATTCGTTTGATGTTGTCATCCACCTTATGAGGAGTCGACCCACAGCGCTTTCCAATGCAAGGTTGCGATTCCAGCACCTAACCGGCAACCGTAACTGGCATATTTACTGTTTAAAAAAAGTGTATTCAATTTTTTAACTACACAATACAGTGATAAGAAAAAACATCGATAACTGTACATGAAAGTGCTTAAGTAAGTTTATACTTTAAGTAAGTTAAAGTAGACAATCTGAGGCTACTCGTATGTATGGAAAATAATGTATGGAAAATAAAAAAAATGATAACAATACATTCAAGTTTTTAAGTAACCTTACGGTGTGTTACATTTATACTAATATTATGAAGCTGAAGAGTTTGTTTGTTTGTTTGGTTGAACCCGCTAATCTCAGGAACTACTGGTCCGATTTAAAAAAATATTTCAGTGTTAGATAGCCTATTTATCGAGTAAAGCTTTAGGCTATATATTATCCCCATATTCCTACGGGAACGGAAACCACGCGGGTGAAACCGCGCGGCGTCAGCTAGTTATAGTATAAAACCTGAATACTTTAGGCTAGTTACTCTTAATTATAAAAGAGCTGCGTAAAGAATCACTTGAATTAAATGCATTATTCATGCATTATTGGAGTAATAAAGCAACGCAGATTGTCAGCTGAGGGGGCTCTTTTTCACGTCACGATCCGTCGCGTCAGGCGCTCAATGGTCCGGAAAACCCATCGATAATGCCTTTCTCCGTTTCCCGACTCATCCCCGAATATGGAAAATATCCTTTTGACACCTGACCTGTCGCAGGTCGCCCTTTCGACGGAATTAACTTATAGCTGATTCAATCGAATAGAAATTCGCAACTGTATTTGGTCTGCCAGTTTAAATTATTACGGAATTGCGGGATTTTATTTTACATAACTGATTAAATATTTGCTAAACTGTATTATTGATTATATTTGCACCAATATTATAAATACCCATGAAAGTAACTATGATTAATAATTATTTTTGGAAATTAAATGTAAAGAATAATGATTTTAAAAGGACAAGTTTGAAGTTTATTGCCTGCTCTTCTCAGCAGAAGCCTTGTGAAACGGTGATATCTATACTAATATTATAAAACTGAAGAGTTTGTTTGTTTGTTTGATTGAACACTTAGTGTGTTCAATCAAACAAACAAACTCAGAAACTACTAGTCCGATTTGAAAAATTATTATAGTGTTAGATAGCCCATTTATCGAGGAAGGCTATACGCTATATATTATCCCCGTATTCCTACGGGACCGTGAACCACGCGGGTGAAACCGCGCGGCTTCAGCTAGTCTATAAATAAATAGTCAAACTTGACGTTTCAAAAGTGCTTTAAGCCTATTTGATACCGAAAGAAATATGTTTTTTATTTTTTATATTCAAATTAATTCTTGAATCTTTGACTTACTAAAATTGTTTTAAAGATTGTATCCATAAAACATTTCTTACTTACGGTAGCTACAAATTAAATATTTAAAAGAATGCCGGAACAAATTGATGCAATTTTAATGGAATCAGCCATCCAAATTTCTTAAGGAGATTAACCCCAAGAGATGCTAGCTGTACCTATTATTTTGTTAATGTTCTAACTTATTCTACATCTCACCAGTTTAAATGGGTCTATTGTGGTATGTCAACAATGAGTGTCGAAAGGTCTTTGAAATTGGTTGGTTTTTGAAATCCCTCGTAAGTTGGAGTACTAAATCTGCTGAGATCCCCATCGATTGCCAATAATGCCAGTAATTACTTCCCCAGTGCCTCCGGTTGTTAATCTTGCTTAGGCGGTGGCCCTCACCTTGCCAAGTTTAGTTAAAAAATATTAGCTTAAGATTACACGGTAAATGATACCTGTATACTGTAAGCTACGCTGGATATACATAGAACTATTACTAAGTATTTTACAATAAAACTGTCATTTTCTAATGATGCACCTATTATGAAGTAACTAGCTGACCCGTGTAGTTCTCGTTCCCGCAGTAATACGGGGATAATATATAGCCTTACTCGGTCAATGGGCTATCTAACACTGAAAGAATTTTTCAAATCGGACCAGTAGCTCCTGAGATTAGCGCGCTCAATCAATCAAACAAACAAACGAACTCTTCAGCATATTGGATAGAAGCAGGCGTTACTTTGCGGAAGTTCATCATTATATAATCATGAACTCTTCAGCTTTATAATATTAGTATAGATTAATATCAAGACAATGTTACTTAACGGTATATTGAGTGTATGATTTATAAAAAAATATTCACTAGAAGTACTTATAAGTTGCTAAGTTCTAAATGCTAGTTTGTTGGAGTTACTTAAATTAATAGCCTTATGTCGTAATAATAATATCTACTAAATTTAGCAATTATACAGTTATTCAAATTAAGAGTTTTACCACAGAATACGTAATCCATGGTTTTACTTATTATCTAGTTGGTAAGTTCTAAATACTTTACATTAGAGATTTTTTTTAAAATAAATAGAAATCCATACGTTCGAACAAATACAGCTCTTGTACAAATACAAATCTTGTTTATTATATATTAAGATTTACTCAGGTTATTAGCCGTTTAAGTTATTAACAAATATTAGCCGTAAATATAAAAATATTTAAACCAGTTAATAGGTAAGATTTATATATTTTTATTTTTATTACTACATCTTACCTTATTTTCAGTGATGACATAAATTATGATGGTAGAGGGCTAAGTTGAAACATGACGAGGCTACGAGATCGTACCAATTGTCTAAGATACATAACGGTAAATCTTTGGCGGTAGAGTGGTACCAACTATGGCCGAATCCTACCACCAGACCATGTCTGAGTCAATGTAGCAAATATAAAACCCTAATTGACTCGAACTGGGTATCGAATCCAGGACCATAGCATATCACTACTATGCCAGAGAGGTCGTCGTCATGCCAATTGCAGCCTTTATGAAGTTATTCAAATCGGTAATATCGACAACAAAGCGCTAACACAACCGAAAATTCAACAAATGCTCGAGAAATCTACACTGAAAAGGAACTATTCTGTGCTATTACGGAGGCCGGTCACGTGGACCCGTTCAGTTATTCTTGCACCGGCTCTCGGCTGATATGGTTTATAGGTACACTACTCACTGACAATGGCACACAAAATAAATTCTAGATTAATATTATTGCTTCATTTATTAACTGTACAATATGGCTTACGTGAGCGTTAAGTAGTGTAAAGGTACTAAGGTTACTACGTGATGCATTGGATCAGCTTCCACCTTCACACAGGAAATAAAACTATAAGAAATTGTAATGTATAATATTATATGTAAATATATAATATTATATAATATTATATGTATATCAATTGTAAATTATAATATTATATGATTTTTTTAAAGAGTTTGAGTTTCTTGTCTCTTTATTGTTGAGTTTCTTGCCGGTTTCTTCTCAGCAGAACCTGCCTTCCGAACCGGTGGTAGAATCTTTATAAATAGCCAACTGACGTATCAAAAGTGCTTGTAAAGTGAGCCTACTTGAAATAAATGAATTTTGAATTTTGACGTGTATTCGTGTGTGTCGTATTGTTAACGTTAAGTAATTGCGGCGTTAAAGAGTAAACATCCATACAAACTTTCGCGTTTATAATATTAGTAGGATGTGGAAGTATAGCCTGAACAGAAATATATAAACTTGGATTGGGGGCACCACAGGTATTTTTTTGCCACCTATGCTTAGTATGTAAATGGAAGAAATTGGTTCCTGTTTATTTTTCTAAATAATTCGTACTTACGTTCTCCTTAATAAAGATGATAATTACATTACAAAAAGTCTATTCAGTTACTTCCAATTTCATTCAACACATTAAAACTGTTCTCTATCAGTAAACAAAATGTGGGTAGGTGGATGTAAATATCGAGAACATTGATTTGGGATTCCCTTTGTGTAGATTTAATAGCTTTGATAGCGTCGTACGCAATAGGTTATCGCGTATCTAGGAAGTGCTTCTGGGATCGGATGTACTTTGCTCTATTGAGTCGTATCACATCACTCCTTCTATATTGAGATAAAGCCTTATATAGTTTGTATTCGGATATTCTCATGGCTCTAATATTTCCCATCACATTACATGCAGAATAAAAAGCTGAAATACGCATGAAAAATGTTTAAAATGCGTATGCGATCTATCAAAATATGCATGAAATCAATTAATGTTCAGGTTGTATTTAACATTCTGTACTGATTCTCTATAATATAGTATGGCAAATCTTATTATCCTCTAGATATAATATTAAATTTAAGACATACATTTCAGGAGATAAATGTAAATTAGTCAAATAATACAATACCTACTAGCAGATTCTACATGTTATCTCCGGTTCGTTTTATTGATGGCAAAAACATCTTTCAGCAAGCAAAAGTTCTCAAGATTTCATTTTGTGTAGGCATCTTCTAGGCAAGTGAATTCCACTAGAGATTTCATCGTTGCCATAAAAAACATAACATAGAAAAAAGTAGTTACTTTGCTTTTGTTTTTAGGTTGTCACTATGTTGGTTACCTTTTGCACATACTACCTGTCAACTTGTGTATTCTAAGCGCATCGTATGTGATTCGCAATTCCAGGAGCGCTCTAAAAATCACTGAAATTCAATTCATCAATATCACTTTGTGTGCCGCCGTCCTTACGTTCGTTACATCGACTGGCAAGTAGATATAAACGTCCCAGACGTCTTGGATGGAGCATTAGTAGTCAGAGACTATGCCGCCCCGTCACGGCTCAGCCAAAGCTCCGGTATTGTTTGGAAGAATTTGCCAGAGGCGAAAGTATATTAACTGCGTGGCCAGACTCTTTGGAGACCTAGGAAAAAATTTCAGCTTAACGCGTTTTTGCTATAGGACTAGAGCTGCTATTGCCAGACCTCCCTAAATAAAAACTGAAAGTTTCAGCCTCTTTGACGACCTCTCTAGCGCAGTAGTGCTGTGCTTCTGGGGGTCATGGGATTAATTTCCAGCACCAGTTAAAGATTTTATAAGTTCTAAATTAGCTCAGGTTTTTGACGGCCTCCGTGGCGCAGTGGTATTTTTTTTTAACCTGCCAGCACCCTACTAGCAAAGACGCCAAGCGATTAAGAAGGAAGGGGTGTGAATTTTCATCCTCCTCCTAACAAGTTAAGCCGCTTCCATCTCAGACTGCATCATCACTTACCATCAGGTGAGATTGTAGTCAAGGGCTTGTAAAGAATAAAAAAAGGTGTGGTTTTATAGAAGGCATTTATTAACTAGTTACCACCCTAACGCCAAAAACGTACCGCCAAGACTTTTAGTGTTCCGGTACGATGTCGCGTAGAAACCGTCGGAGGTACAGGTAGAATAAACTAGTGTCTTTGCTTAGTAAACCTGTTTCCATTTTAGACTGCATCATCACTTAACATCAAGTGTGATCGCAGTCTAACCTGTCAAAAATAAGTCTAACCTTAGTATAAAACGTATCTTTTTATATGTTTTTTAGCATAATATTATGAGAAATCATGTTCTTAATCGCCAGTCAATTAGCTTCGCGACAAGGCTTCTAAAAATACCGTTAAAGATTTTTCAAAACAACGCTAAGGGTCTCTAGCGAAAACTTACTACGACGCTAAGGATCTGGCGGCTGGACATATAATTTCTCATAATATCCTACAGAAAATAACAAACAATTGCGTTTTATACTTAGACAATTGAAGATTTGGACCGTCGAAACCTGCTATTTTCTAAAGTCACCCCTGTCTAAACTCCAAAATTGGCTACTGTACTAACCTATGGTAGAAACTCGGAATACAGAAAACACCAGAAACTGTGATCGCATATAGAAATGAAGTCGTTGAAATGCCGGCTGAACATGGCTTCTGGTGTTTTCTGTATTCTGAGGGTAGGAACATCTTTTCTTCATAAAATGAGGTATATCTGGCTAAAGCTGGCTCTGGATCTATATCTTGATTCCGTTTCTGGGAAAACGGCCAGACGCTGTCGGGCATTGTTCAAAGTTTGTGTGCGAAAAAATTTTATCCCTTGTGTCAAAGGAAGTTTTATTTTAACACAGTGAAAACAATTCAATTTGCCTTGACTTCTGAAGTATTGTTACAGAATTACTTTATTATTGACATAATCGTACGTTTTACTTAAAAGATAAATTAAAAGCAAAAAATCTTTTTAAAAAAAAACTTTTATTTAAACACTGTAAAAAGAAGAAAATAATTTTTTCTCTAAAAAATTTAACTATCAACTCATAAGACAAGGTTTTATTGTCATATAAATTGTACATAATGAGGTTACAAGTTGATAGTTAAAATTTAAAAAAAAAATATTTTCTTCTTTTAGAGCGTTTAAATAAAAAAAGCTTTTTTTAAAAAGTTTTTGCTTTTAATTTATTTTTTATTTTTTAGTTATCTCAATCAGAGTCTGTTCATATTTTCATGTTACTCCTATTAAGCCCTTTCGTTTGATACCCATATTGTAGAAATGCATTAAAAATAAATATTCTGCCATCTTGGGTGGTCCGCCATGTTGGGTGGTCCGCCATGTTGGATTTAGAATGACGTCATATAACATATCGTTCATTATCATCTAAACTTAACGCGTATACAAAATTTCAGCTCAATCGATTAAAGATTTTGAACTTGAGTTCAAAGAATCCACCGTAACATACATACATACATTGCAAGTTAAATAAAAGCTTTTAAAAAATAAATTTACTTAACATTAGTCTTCACACACACTTTTAAAAGATTTATGAACTAAAAGTACGTTTTATATTATGTGAAAACATTTAAAAGTAGAGGGGTTATTCTGTATCACGAATATACCTTACATTGTCGCCGGATTATGCTTGAAAAATGGCTAGCATGACGGAAAACTTACATTTCTAGTAAATAAATCTTTAGATCTAGTGTCAAAGCACGGACACCTACAAATTCTTGTGTATTTTTAAAGTTTTCCTGATGTTAATGGATGAACTTATGATATAATTGATGTTACTATTTCCAAATGATGACGATCGTCTAAAGCTCCTATAAAAGTGAAGCCTCAGGATTGGCTTTATCGAAATTTTGCCTTGGGCTGCGTCATGCCTATATTAAATATCACCAACTATATAACTAACGTAATCCTAATTATTTTAATCACCTTTATACTATTACACGATGATAATTTCCTGGACTTGAATCGAATGAAATCGATATCGATTTAATAAATAAGTCTCTAAAACGCAGGGATATTGTTTAAGCCTTGCGTTGGTGACACAAAAATTATCTCTACGTAACAGAGCTGCCTCACATAGAGCCACAACACTACATAAGTGACAAATCCAAAAACTAACGTTACTTTGTCTATATTATAACTTAACCTTCTATGTTTTGTGCTCTTATGATACTGTAAACGATCATACCCTGCTACATTTCTATAGGTACATTAGTAAATGGTGGTAAATATAAAGGGGAAAAAACCCACAAAGCCGTAGAATTTTCTTCGCCAAATATACAATTAACGTAAAACTTTAACACGCGTCTTTCCCCGTGTCTGTTACCTATAAATATTGGCATTTATGTCTGTAATTGAGGGACATGATACGGTCAATGTGACATACGACACCCTCCGTCGTGCCCCCAATGAAATCAAATAAAAACATTACAACAGAAATGCGCTCACGTATTTTGTAAGAGACGGATTACGTCTAGTTGTCACATTGGATTAAAAATGTATTAACTTTACCGAATAAAAAGAGAAAACTATTGAAAGTTTAGATATCCTTCGTACTAATATTATAAACGTTATTTGATGTTTGTTTAGATGTGTGTTACTCTTTATGCCGCAAGTACTGAACCGATTTGGCTGAAATTTGGAATGGAAATAGATTTTACTTAGGATTAAAACATAGGCTATACTTTTCATCACGAGAAATTACTTATCATCCAGGGAGGGATTTGCGCTAGTCGCTAATATTGTAACTTATATAATTTTAATATTGTGGTACACATTACATAATTCTGAAATGAGATTCTGACTTAAATTATTGTCAGGCTGTAGTATGCACAAGTACACGCTTCAATAAGCGTTTAGTTTACTTCAATTATAATTTAGAATGATGAGTGACTTATATAGAATTTGAAATACATTTGAGTCTTGCTCGTTGCTAATGTTATACGTTCTTGTGTACTAACAAGGTACTCATTGTTCCTTGAAAGGTTTAGTTGGAATCTGTAAGGTCCTATGTTCAAATTGATAATATTTTGTAGGTATACTTCACGAATCAGTGAGATGGTCACGAGATAGTGGAAAATCACGCCTCGCGAGGATCGCCTCTTACAAAGTGTCGCCCTGTGTACAATGTACATCAACCCGAGAAGTACCTATATTAAGTGTTAAGTCTCATGTTTCTGTAATTACACCGACTACCATGCCCTTCTAAACGTCTTGGGAATATTGCTTGCTGGTATAAATAAGCATAGCGATACTTGCTGTGATGAGCTACCACAAACTCATAAAACAATGTACCTAATAATTAAAAAATAAAAAACCCAACTGCCTAATCTGCTCGCACCGCCTTGCGTATTTTATTTATTTATTTATTTTTTTGTATAGATTTTGTATAGATAACAATAAATAACGTTTTTCTGATTGTGGGTTTTTAATATAGCCATAACATATCATTTTGAAATCCTCTTGATAAGTTCATATCGTAATATTCAAAAAATATTTTTTTTCACCTCGAGTCTATAGCGTTATGTTGGATTTTTTAACTTCACCTATCTAAGAACGATATCTTATTAACGTAAATCCGTTCAGCGCTTTGAAAGGTATGAGGTAATAAAGATTATTACATACATACATACGTCATACATACTTTTACCCTTTTTGCAGTCGGGTAAAATATGACAAATATTTGTGGTATACGGAGACATACAGAGTTATTGAAGAGGAGAATTAAACAATAACCCTTAAATGCCTCAATGTCACACAAAGGTAAAACAATCAAATAACATTCCATCAAACAGAACCTGCGGTATGTTTGGATCAATGGAATGAAAGTGCACGTAGTTTCGCAGATGGGCACCTAACTAATACTCCCCAGTCCCCACTATTATGTGGAACATCAAAGAGTTTGTGGGGTGATGGATTAGGCTCGTATCGAGCCACGCGCCAGATAACTGACGAGATATCTGGTGTAATACTAAACGATTGTTTAGCCCTGGGGACGGATTTTGTATTCTTTATTGCGTGGTCGTAGATCTGTAGTTAAAGATAAATGGGGTCTTAAAATGAGACAATTTAGCGCACGTATGCGTGCAGTTGATGCAATCTTTGCAACTATTTTACAAAAATCCTCCACCACGTTTGTCGGCGATGAATTTGTAAACTACGAAACGGATTTACGGTTTTCACTAATAGATAAAGTGCTGGCCCCAAACAATACAGGTTTATTAATAATTACTTTACCTTGTATTGGTAGGTACCTACTAATCAAAACATCATAAATAACATAGTACAAGTAAATAGAATTGTATGTCTGTGATATCAAAATAACCTGTGATTCCTCAAGTGAATATAGTTTTTTTACAATATACTAAAACACAAACAACCTTTTTCAATTATGAATGTTATTTAAACGGGTACATACCACGATAAAACGACGAGATTTTTATTGTCGATATTTCGACCCAGTTGCATGGATCGTGGTCACCACGGGACTGAAGTTGCGAGATGAGAAGTGAAGTCAGCTGTTAGGGGCAAAATCGATCTACCCTCTTTCTTGTTCTTTTTCTTTTTTCAACGACCTCGCGTTTTTGGCTGTTTAGGCAAACCACACTCACGACATCGCTTTTGTTATTATGCGTGTCGCGGCGCCCTCTTGGTTTGTACAATTCTACCACCGGGTTCCACTCGCTGGCTAGTTTGAAGCCATCTTCCCGATTGAAATTTTTGTATTTTCGAATTTCAATGGCTTCTCGAACTACTCGGGGTATATAGTGGCGGTCCGTGGAAATAATGTGTGGATTATGGATCTCAATCCAATGTTTAGTTCCCGGTTGTAGAATGTGATCAGCTATCGCAGACTTTTGCGGGTCGTACCTTTTTCAAATCAAGTCAAGTTCAAGTCTCTCTGCAGACTACTTTTTATCCCGGAAAAATCCATGGTTCCCGTGGGATTTATAAAAAATTTAATAAGCGTAATAATATAAATAGTAAAAACCAAACTATATGGCTAGAAAACAGTTGCATTACCTTACTCTTTAATTTAAGATCATTTAGATCTCACAGTGGATCTCGGAAATAAGGAATTAAAGTTATGTACCCATAATCACGAGTATAATATGTTTGTCGGACTGTGATGGACCTGCCAATGCATAGCTTTAAGCAATGTGTTAAAAAACATTTACTTAGTCGAGGTTACTACAACATTGATGAATTCCTTAAAGATAAAAGCGCTTGGAGGCCATTGGATCAGCTTCCACCTTCACACAGGAAATAAAACTATAAGAAATTGTAATTGTTATCAATTGTAAATAATAATACTGTATGACTATTTCAAAAGAGCAACTGTTGAGTTTCTTGCCGGTATCTTCTCAGCAGAACCTGCTAATGCCTATACTAATATTAAAAATATATAACTACCGGTCCGATTTGAAAAATTCTGTCAGTGTTAGATAGTCCATTTATCGAGGAAGGTTATTATAGGCTATATTTTATCCCAGCTTCGGGAACTTAAACCACGCAGGTGAAACCGTGCGCCGTGTATACTAGTTTATTATAGAACTTAAAATATTAATCTCTTCAAGAATAAGTTGATAATGTTAAAGATGTAATCAATGCATGCGGATATTGAATGTATGGGAGAAATTAATTCAATTTTTTGGGGGAAATCATTTGGATTGAAGGCAAGGGGAGAGGTTTATCATATTACAGATTGCGTCTCTGCACCCTCATCTATATTAATAGCGTGTAGGGTAATTTTACAAAATTACAATTACGTATAAGATGTTTTATGTATTCCTAAACGTTTGCTCATTTAGGGTGAATGTTACTTACTTTTGAAAGTAATCCGTAGTTGCTTACGTGTGAATGAAAGTGAATTTATTTGTTATCGACGACATTATCAGTGAGAACAGTCCACATATTTTTTTATTCCGTCGCCATTGTAGCGGCATTTCTTTTTCTGTTACCAATAATATTATTAAACTAAACTGTACTCTTATTTTTTAAAACAAGTGAAAACATTTTATATAACAAGAACAAGAATATATAAAACAAGTGAAAATATTTTATATAACAAGATCCCCAAGACTGTGATGGACTTGCCAATGCACAACTTTAAGCAATGTGTTAAAAAACATTTACTTAGTCGAGGTTACTACACTATTGATGAGTTCCTTAACGACAAAGGTGCTTGGAGGCCATTGGATCAGCTTCCACCTTCACACAGGAAATAAAACTATAAGAAATTGTAATTTAATTGTTATCAAATGTAAATTGTAATACTGTATGACTTTTTCAAAAGAGCAACTGTTGAGTTTCTTGCCGGTATCTTCTCAGCAGAACCTGCCTTCCGAACCGGTGGTAGAATCTTTACAAATAGTCAACTGACGTGTCAAAAGTGCTTGTAAACTGAGCCTACTTGAAATAAATGATTTTTGATTTTGATTTTTTGATTTTATACATTGTAATAAAATTGTATTGGATTATTTTATTTTTCGCAATCGTAATTAAATGTAATATTTTTTTGCTTTTTAGCTTTTTTAAAGCCAATGTGTTTAATACCAACCTACTATTAGACGTACAAATAATTGTATTACAATTCCCCAATAGATCGCCTAGGAACATAAATATAAACTTATTATTACCTTAAAACTTTATTAAGTACTTACTATTTATTGGCATACCTACTATAAACGGAAAGCTCAACTTTGGTCATGGAAATTGAATCATGAATTTTTCATATTTTTATGATGAATCTGAAATTAAAGGCGTTATTATACGCAATTAGGGAGAGCAAAGTTCGCTAATTAGGATCACGAAACCGCCAACCAACTTTGTAAATGTTTGAACGGATCAGTGTAACTCCAATAAAAAGCAAAAGTGATAATTAAAACTTATTAAAGTTAAAATTGGCGGAGCTACTTTTAAACGGATCTTATATTGTTAATGTAATGCATTTGGTTATTTCAAAATTAGTTAGTAGATTAATGTAACTACTTGGGGCTTAGGCGATTTTTATCGAGAGGTCCTGTGTTAGAATCCTGGGGAATATATTGAGGATTTTTTTTTTAAAAATTCAGTTCTTATTCTTGGTCCAACTCGAAAATGGAAAATTGTTTATGTATTGTTGGTGCTGGATAATAACGTCATCAAATCCTGATAGTGATCATTACATAGTCCGAAATTGTCCCCAATAGCCCGCCAACCTGCTTTATAGCAGCGTGGCGGGTTAAAGTTCCAAATCGTTTCTCCCATGAGGCATGAGGAAACCTGACCTTGTATTGGGTCATAAAAATATGCTGATGATGATCATGATAATGAAATACATGGGGATTTTCATTTCCTGTAGCAAATATTCCTTAAATACCTAATATAAAACAAATCCTCGATTTATGACTAAGCAAAACCGATAAATTCAATAAAACTTTCATCTTTTAAGAAGCCAATTTATTTAGGGTGTAAAAGTTTTGTAATACTGTGAAAGGGTAAAAGAATTTCCCTGCTAATATAGTGAGTGATGGGTTTTCTTCGCATATCACTAATAGTTTCAGCATGGCGCCGACTTAGGTACTAAATACAATTATTTTTACCCTTTTGTACGTACCTTATTTGGAGCCGAGTATATAACCTCCTTATCCAGCACACTGTTTATTTCCATAGGTTAAGTACCCATAATATTCTTCCCACCAAATTTCGGCGACGGCGGTCAGATTGCTACTAGCTATCTATGCAAGATTATTGTGTACTAGGAGTAAGTAAAGATAGGTGCACTATTTATTCAATTAGTGTCGTAGTCATCGTGGTTTTATAAACTCTCCTATAAAAGGGCTACTCTAGAAATTATTCTTAGAAAAAATCCATATTGTTTATTGGCTTAATTTTATCCGTAATCGAACTAATCAACCACAGGGCAATTGAAGAATTAAATACTTTTACTTACAGACGTTAGTTAGTAGAATAAGAATTAAAATGGATGCTTAATTAAAATTAAAAATCACGTGTCCCAAACGGTGAAGGAAAAACATCGTAACCTAAGACCTGGATACCTGAGAATTTCTTTAATTTTCTTCGTGTGTGAATTCTGCCAATCCACACTGGGCCTGCGTGGTGGACTATTTGACCTAACCTCTCTCATTCTGTGAGGAGAGTCAAAGTTAGCAGTTAGTCGAATATGGGTTGATAATGATGATTATGATGATGATGATGACTTATAGACGTTAGGTAAATTATGAATGATCGTATATGTTCAATCGACGGTAAAAAGTAAAGGGGCTGTCAAACCAAAACACACGACCTTATAACAAACTAGGTAAAGCACCTACTTCTGAAACTCGTCATAAAATGGGTGTAAACAAACGAACTCGCATCAATCACGACTCGTAGGCAGCATTTTAATGAGATTATTTCCTAATACTGAAGGACAATTTCCCGACTAACTATGTTATTCATCGCTTGATGAATCGATTACGTGGTAGGGATTAGAAGCTTTAACGACGTTTTAACTGGTGCACAGAGATTTAATTTTTTGAATCCTCAGCAGTATGCCATTGTGCGGATTGTAATCGATCACTTTTGAGGTACGTGTTTCATTTATAAAATACGTATTAATTTAGTCAAAGAAGATAATTCAAAGGTGTCTATGAGGTACTAATACTTACTTACATTTCACAAAACTGCTTGTTTTCTGCGATTGTTTCGATCTGGAAGATAATAATTAATGTAGTATCCATAATGTAGGCACAGATATCTATTTCTAATGGTGATGGGCATAGGATAATGTTAGACGTGACTACGAAATAGATGTAATCTAGGCAGTATGAAACTGCAAAAAGCTTGTTAAATCCACTTAGCTCCTTATGACGGCCTCCGTGGCGCAGTGGTATGCGCGGTGGATTTACAAGACGGAGGTCCTGGGTTCGATCCCCGGCTGGGCCGATTGAGGTTTTCTTAATTGGTCCAGGTCTGGCTGGTGTGAGGCTTCGGCCGTGGCTAGTTATCACCCTACCGACAAAGACGTACCGCCAAGCGATTTAGCGTTCCGGTACGATGTCGTGTAGAAACCGAAAGGGGTGTGCATTTTCATCCTCCTCCTAACAAGTTAGCCCGTTCCATCTTAGACTGCATCATCACTTACCATCAGGTGTGATTGTAGTCAAGGGCTAACTTGTAAAGAATAAAAAAAAGCTCCTTAACTTAATAAAAACGAGTCGAGTTATGTAATAGTTTTCCAAATAATAGCAGTTCCCTTAATCCATCATAATTATGAATACATAGTTATAATTTTTACTGACTTTTTGTTGTAAAAGGTCTTTCTTCAAATATGTATTTTATTTCAAAATAAAAATTTATTAAGACTAATCCCATAAACAAATTAATAAATCATCCGGTGTATTTCATGAATCAAACATCAAAAGGAAAAATGTTTGTGCACAAAACAAATTTCTAAGCAAATGAAATTACGGTGTGCCCTCAACAATACGAGAGGAAAATTATGCGCTTCAAGTTTAAGCCCTCTGCAGTTACTGAGGCAAAATAGGATATGCATGTAAATTGGAAGGAAGGTAAGCTTATCATATTATTATGCTACAACATATTTTGCCATAAGCAATTATTATCTACTTAAAATATGTGCGATTTTTAGGGTTTCAAACGTCTGAGAACAACCGTACTAGAACGGAACCCTTATAAGATCACTATGACAGAAGTCTATCCGTCTAATACAGTTTTTCGTCGAATCTAGTCGACCGATTAAGCTGTGGTACCCATCAATTTCCGTGACACAAACGCAGATTTATGTGACGTGAATAAGTAAAATCTGGATATTTTCTCTTTTGGTATCACCAAGTAGGTATGTTGGATGGAAAATGAGAAAAACAAAATTTTCCTAATTGCATCATATTAAAAAAATCATATACGACTATTTGTTGATATGAAAATTAGCCCCACATTATTTTTGTTACAAGTCAGATTCCAAATCTATACTAATATTATAAAGCTGAAGACTTTGTTTGTTTGATTGAACGCGCTAATCTCAGGAACTACTGGTCCGATTTGAAAAATTCTTTCAGTGTTAGATAGCCCATTTATCGAGGAAGGCTATAGGTTATATATTATCCCCATATTCCTACGGGAACGGGAACCACGCGGGTGAAACCGCGCGGCGTCAGCTAGTGATAGATATGACATCGTTCAGAACCCTCTTCACGCGAGTTCAACATTGCCTTTGGAAAACACGCATTGCCCCACTTTATTTGTAAAAACGTTTACGTCGTATCGTTTAGTATGTTACATTATCATTATATTACCTATAGGTAATTACTATACATTCCTAATAATCGTTTTCCCCAAGCACGTGCAACGTTAAATTAGCCAAAAGCCACCCGTGAATCCCGTCTCGAACATAGGGCATGTAAACTGGCAACGTCTTCATTTCATTAGGGAGCCGTACTAACTCACCCCTGTAAAGACTTTCATCTTCCGCTAAAGTGTGGTAAGTCTTTTTTTGAATATTCCTGACATTCTATTTATTTATTAGAAATGTATAAATTGTTTCGAAATTTTACCTGATAGGTCATTTCATTATTTTTTTTGATTTAATATTATCTGTGATTTGATGAGAGTTCCTATATTTGACCGTAACTTATAAATGCCCGCATAGATCTGCATAGCTCGATAGCTATCCTAATAATTCTTATATCATCTTGAATGTATGGCTATTAATACTGGCAAGACAATTGTTATATGTATTTTCATTTACTTTTCTATAAAAATATATTGTAAAATGTAATGTATGAATGTGAAAATATGAACCGTTATTGATTGATTTTTTTTTTTAATATGAGGCACAATCTGATAAATAATATGGCTGTTTCATTTTAAATAGTAGGTATGGACACATACTAGTACTTGACAATTATTCTATAATGTGTGTTTATGCAATGTCTGTAATTAAATACAGGTTGATTGTTCCAATTTTCATTCAAGATTTTATTCCTAGTCTATACTAATATTATAATCTATACTAATATTATAAAGAGGTAAAGTTTGTAAGTTTGTAAGTTTGTCACATTTTTTAAATGGGGTAATCTTCGGAACTACTGGTCCGATTTTAAAAATTCTTTCACCAGTAGAATGCTACATTATCGGGGAGTGCTATAGGCTATATTTTATATTGGTATCATATATATTAGCCGAGTTATCACAGTTTTTGTCATACAGGTCGGACTAAAAACCTTTTAAACAGACTTATTCGCATGCGCTGCCTTAACCATTGTGTAAAATTGAAATTAATGTATGGAGACTTTATGTATCTTTAAAAGTTCTACAAAAAAGTCCGCGACGCCATATATCTATCTTCTATATATTAGCAGATATAGTACCTTTTGTGTTTTAAAAATTATTAATTTTATATACTTAGGTTTACGTCATTATTTATACAACTAAACTTTAATCCTTATTAAAATAAATTATTTAATAATCACAAGGATATTATGGAGATAAGATTTGCCCTTTACAGTATGTTAATTACTTAAATAGTTTCGGAGATAATACAAAATTTCTAAAAGACGCAGTAATTCCGCTATATGACGCCCGGCGCTTTCATTTACGTAGTTCCCGTTCCCGTGTGAATATGGGGATCAAACATAGCCTATGACACTCGCAAATAACGTAGCTTTCTATTGGTAAAACAATTTTCCAAATCGGTCCAGTAGATCCAGAGATTACCTCCTACAACCACACGAACTTTACCTCTTTATATTATTAGCATAGAAGTCTCTATTTTTCTTGGTCATACCACCACTCTCGAAAGACTGGACCGATTTTGCTAAGGGTAGGAGTAAGATAGAGAAGTTACAGGGTAAGGTAGGCTACGGGTAGGGACGCGTAGGGGTAGTGTAGGGGTAGGGTAGGTTTAGGGCCGGGTTTAGGGTATAGGTAGGGTAGGGGTATAGGTAGGGTAGCGGTAGGGTAGAGGTACGGGTAGGATAGGGAAGTGGTAGGGTAGGGGTAGGATAGGCGTGAGATAGGGGTACGGGTGGGATAGGGGTAGGAAAGGGATAGGGTACGGGGAGGGTAGGGGTAGAATGGGGTAGGGGTTGGGGTAGGGGTAAGATGGGGGTAGGGTGTAGGTAAGGTAGGGGTAGGGTAGGGGTAGGTTTGGGGTAGGGTAGGGGTAGGGTTGGGGTAGGGGTAGGGTAGGGTAGGGGTATGGTAGATGTAGGGGTTGGGTAGGGTAGGGTTGGGGTAGTGGTAGGGTAGGGGTAGGGTAGGGGTAGGGGTAGGGTAGGGGTAGGGTAGGGTAGGAGTAGTAGTAAAGTTGACATCGAAATTTACGCAGACGAAGTCGCGGGCGTCCGCTAGTATTAAATAAAAAAACTTTATATTCTCCGGTACTTAAATAAAAACATCTCTCTATTGTCCGGTTTCCAATAAGTACTTAAATAATATAACTATGAGTTATACCAGTTTACTTGTTAGTTGACCTTAGTTTATCGAGTAGGTATCTTGTGTTTGTTGTGCACATTGCATTAGGGTTGTTTGAAGACGGAGATCTCTACTACGAATGCTACAGTCTTGTGCAGCCTCTTGCATTAAATAGTAGACGTTTGATGGAAATAGATCCTGCAAGAGATTCTTTGAATTATATAGATGACGGTAAATATATTATGCAGATTTATTTCCGTGAAATATCGGAATTTATAAGTAAATTTATTTTAAGAATACAACATACATTTACATGTTATTATATATTTACAATTAAAATTAAATTCGTGTATAATTTGTATATAATCAGATGTAAATTAAATAAAACTCATAGATATAGCATTAAAAAAATAATAAGACATAAATAATAATTACAAAACATAGTTGGTTATATTGTTAAAATAATTTCTTAGAAACAATTTTTGGAGAAAGTAAATATTGATCGAATTACAGAAAAAAGTTGGAAAACATCACCAGAATATGAGAAAAGTTCAAATTTAACTATAATTATCTTGAATATAAAGGATAAAGTTCAAACTAAAATTAAAATGAATAATTAAAAGTATTAGCTAATACATTTGAAACTATGTACCTATATAATAATAATATTATTTAGATCCCTTTGACGATTAATATTTTTTACAGTAAGTATGTAATATTATTTAAATGAGATTGAATTTATACAATTATAATAAACGAAGACTATTTTGTAAATAAAACATTTCAAAAATTAGTAACGCGATATCAAAAAGAAATATTGCAAGAAGTCTATTCTATAAATAAAGCTGTGATAATAATCAAATGAAATTCGTTTCAGTTACCCATCAACAAACAAAACAGTAAACACAATACTGAAACTAAACATTTAACCAAAATTATTCTCTATATGTAACAAAATAAAGGTTTAAACTGCATGCTAACGTTTATCGTATATCATAGCAAAAGTTGTACCGTATTGTAGGCAACATTTGTTACATGCTACAGAGCTTTTTCAGTGTCTGGAAACTGAAGATACGTTCTTGTTAGTCTGAGTCGGCTTGAAGATAACGATACTAATTAAATTTCAACTTCTCTCAACGAAGGCAATCGATTTCTCGTATCAATTATAAGAGATGTTACGATATCTTTTGATACTTCACTTGTCTTGATTTAACGTTTGCGAAGTCATTTGTGTTTAATGAAAATCTTTGTATGTTACATAATACAATATGTTTTACGTTGATATAGAGAGCGGTAGATGTGGGACGCATTATATGCTACGAGTGTGTTAATGTGTGAGTGTGTGTGAGTGTGGAAACGTTAATATGTAATTGTAATATTTCATTTTGGTATTTCAGCTATTTATACTTAGTAGTTAGTTATTTTCTGATTTTAATATTGTTATCTTGAACTGCGATTTGTTTACCCTTAAAAATACAAGTGTCTTAGATAAGTGAAGATATTAAAATATAATTACCAGGAAAAAAAATTGTGTATATTTTTCTTTTCAATAAAAAATATTTTGGTCTTTTTAATTACGGTTGCAATAAAAACATTTATATTTATTACTACCAGTGGAAGATCAAGTATGATGCCAAAATGAAAACATAATTCATTATTACAGAATCACTCAACATCAAATGGTAGTGCAAGTAAAGAAAGGTACAATACAAGGCATTAGACTTGGTCCTATGCTATATCATTATGAGGTTTTCCTTTGAAATTGTGATGAAATTTCACCGACAACCATATAAAGCGACAGTTCCTAGTATGAGAAATAAGCAAAGTAGTACTCTGCCACAAATAGCTGTAATTCACGAAACTGTTTATAAAATAAATATGTACCACACTTTCAAAAATATTATGCGAGAATAACCAAATATTTTACCGGCGAGTAAAATGCGCTCGTAATTAGCAAAAACAACAAGACTTATGTAACGTTTGGTCATTACACGGGACCGCAACACGCGCTCCAGTTGGCACAACTTTCTGACAAAAAGTTAAATTGAAACATCTTCATTTACGCCCATGCGAAATATATAACACAGACAATATTACGGGTGTTCTAGCTCTTATTACTATTAGTTATAAGGGTTAGGTTACATACGGTGAGGGTGGAGTTTCCCGTGAACGGTGCCATAATGAGTACTAAGCCTCGTACATTCTCGTATGTACAATGTTATTATGCAAGCTTTACTTTGATATAGTGTCGTTATACTAAATATTGAGTATGTTATATATTGTGTAGAAAATGGGTTTTGATTTTTGAAGTGAAAACTTCTATAGCGGCATTGTGGACTTTTTTTGGAATGGGTAAAAAATGACCCAGCGTCAGGACACGTGACCTAATTCACTAACTTTGATTGTAACAAATGTCAGTTCGTGTATATCATACAGTAGGTGTATAGATGACATTTCTTCTGTTGATTTGATGTTTATTTTGTTACGTTGTTATTAAAGAGCAAATTAATAAATAGGCGAGCTGATCTAAAATTCGCAAGACGGATTTCATTATACGATCGCGATAACGCTATAAATAATAGTGATAGCGATGATAGCTATAGCGATAGCGATTGCGACAGCGATTGTGATAGCGATTGCGATAGCTATTGCAATTGCGGTAGCGATAGCGATGACAGCTATAACAAACTATACAGGAGACTGTGTTCTATAAAATGATAGCGATGATATTATAAGTTCAAAATTTTCTAACAAGTTTTAGAAACAAAGTTTATTTTTTGCAGAGAAAGAGAGATTCTTGCTCCAACGCTAAGTGCTTCGGTTGATTTGTTTGACTTTCCAGACGTAACGAGGATTCGAATGACGATTGATGAGATTGGAAAACGGGATTTTTTATTAAAGCTGTCCCGGATCTGAAAATCGCTTAGAAATGTGTTTTTTTAATTTTAATGTATGTTCGATATTTGAAATTAACGATAAAGCATTTTTGCTTAAACCTTTTTTGTAAATAATAAATATCTAGAAATTTATGTTCTTTTCAACATACCTTGTACAATATGATAATTATAAGACTACGACTATGACGGTTTCGAGAAATTAATTAATATTGAACAATAATTAAGCATATAAATAAAGGGACAATGTATTTGTTATACCTATAGAACTCAAATTCTTATTTACTTAATATTTATAAATTTATCTCCACAAAGACACTCTCTCTCTCTCACACACGCAAACACACACACACACACACACACGCACACACACACACACACACACACACACACACACACACACAGACACACACATTGTTGTGCATGTTTTTTCTTTTTCTTATGATTTATTGTTTTTATAACTTAATTTTAAATATAAATTGTTTATCAATGTACTGCATCTGAAAATGGGAAGACACTGCCTCCTGTAACACAGCAATAACTAGTACAGGAGGCAGGGCTTCAAACTTAATTTGTAATATGAAGTTTTGATGAATAAAGATTTATTATTATTATTATAATTATAAACAATAATTCCGCATTGAAACATAAGCAGTAAATTTCATCACCCTCAAATAAAGTTTAGCACAGTGTGTACTAAATACAAAAAAAATATTCAAATTCATATTTGAAAATCAATATATTGCGTGGTCTTTCTCTCTCCATGGATCTAGTGTAACTTTAGTTGTGATTGAAAGAAAGAAAGAAAATAAATTTATTCAAATCTAAAAGTTACAGACAGTCAGTACCCTATCCTTATGACAGCATGTCTGTCTGTAACCCTTAAAAAGAAAGGGTGTACAGCTCAGCATATGCCGTGCACTACGTACAAGTATAATACACGGCGCTGATTTTCAGCTGAGACCCGTGTGACGTCACAGCTTATAATTGATTAAGTTTGCATCTTGCCTTTTAACTGACGTTTTAGCAATCCGAAAACATTACAAAAGGTTCAAAAATATGCTAGGTAATGTGAGTCATTGGCAACGTGGAAAGTGAGATGTAGTATACGTGGTATAGTTAAAACAAATACTGAAGTAAGAAACAAATAAAAGACATGGTGTCAACAATACACTTTAACCATTATGCAGGTGAGGTTTAGACAATATTTTCAAAAAATGTCTGTTTTGGCGACATTTGTCGTGGTACACCTGCAGACATGACTGATTACGAGAAAGGTTGGTGTCTCAAACCTGGCAGAGACTTATTACGCAAACACATTAGTCAAACGTAATAGCGGAGAGTAATTCAACGCTAAGTACCCAGCGACTTTCGTCTCAATAAATTAAAGTGATTTATTGAGAAAACTCAAAAGACTCGCGGCTAACTTTTGTCGTTTGCGGAAAGAAACAGATTTGCCCCGACTAATGAAACAGCCATTTTGTCTCGCCAACACGCCCCTGTTTTTACCGAGTTAAGAATTGTTTGCGCTAAAATAAAATTTTAAAACGTGCTTTATTTTTTATTCAAGTTTCAACTCTAGGATTGTGTTTATACAGGAAAAAGTTTTAGTATTAGTAGAGTTCTTTGTGGAAGTGCCATGCTTATTTGTGCTGCCAAGCTATGTACTGGTCGAACGAGTAGAGTTCCTTCTGATATTACAGGCACACAAGATTTAATACTTAATACCATGTGTAATCGTTTGAATACCTTCTTTTATTTCAATTACTTTTATGATATTTCTGTTGGTGGTGATACTACTCTCCATTAGGAAGCTCAGACATTGCAGAGAAGGATCGATAAGACACTCTGACTGATGATCTGATTTACTACTAGAATACCACGCTGTTTGTGAGTATACTAATCTAACGGGAAAGGGAACTACGCCGATCCTAGCGGCGTCTGCTAGTTACTGACATTCTTGCAAAGTTTTGCATCGATGCTTGTTTACAAGTTAGCCCTTGACTACAATCTCACCTGATGGTAAGCGATGATGCAGTCTAAGATGGAAGCGGGCTAACTTGTTAGGAGGGGGATGAAAATCCACACCCCTTTCGATTTCTACACGGCATCGTACCGGAACGCTAAATCGCTTGGCGGTACGTCTTTGCCGGTAGGGTGCTAACTAGCCACGGCCGAAGCCTCCCACCAGCCAGACCTGAACAAATTAATTGTAGTCGATAACCATTTCCAAAAACCACTACAATTTCGAAAAATGCCCTCTAATCTAATCTGACTAGCAGATGGATGTTTACATAGATGTTTGTTACCCAATAACGCTCAGACTGAACGTATTTGGATGAAATTTGACATGAAGATAGATTATAGCCTGGAGTACCTCATAGGTTTAATTATTCCTAACATTCCCACATAAATAGAACCTACGTGGTTTAACCAGCAACGGATATTGTACAAACCTTTGTTCTGCCTGACTGGTTTCAACAAAGCAAGAACACATTTTTGAACAGTCGTAAACAGTGTCATTATAACAATGAATATTTTTAGTACCTATCGCATAAATATTTTTGAATTCATATTATTATCTTGAAAACTCCGACGGCAATAAACGGTTGTGACAGCATCCATAAATGTTTTGTGAGCGTCTGATCAGGCAATTTATCTGTGAAATCCTGCAACATGGAACACTACTTTACAGGTAAGTGTGATATTCGCCCCAGGGTACATTAAGGCGAATGAATGACAAACAGACAATGAACGGTTTATATATATTCAATTCTACAAATGTTCGGAATGTGAAAGTGTGTATGTTTTGATGTTACTACTATCCAATATGAGCTGTGATAGCCCAGTGGATATGACCTTTGCCTCCGATTCGGCAGGGAGTGGGTTCGAATCCGGTCCGGGCCATGCACCTCCAACTTTTCAGTTGTGTGCATTTTAAGAAATTAAATATCACGTGTCTCAATCGGTGAAAGAAAACATCGTGAGGAAACCTGCATACCAGAATTATCTTAATTATTGCGTGTGTGAAGTCTGCCAATCCGCATTGCTCTGCTCTCATTCTGAGAGGAGACTCGAGCTCAGCAGTGAGCCGAATATGGGTTGATGACGACTATCCAATATACATGGCTGAACATGATATTGAGATTCTTGTGGCATTTTTATGCCGCTCTCATAAAAAAGCTTTTCTACTCCCATTTATTCAATATAAAACCTCAAACCATATCACAAAGCTATTCATTTGTACCGGTCGTTTAGTAATGTTTATTACCACAAGGGTAAACCGTGCTACAATGATTTTTTTTTAAATTTTTAAATAGTCCATAGGCATTGGCTCCAAAAATTCAGGTCTGACCTTCTAGATTTATTTCCATAAAAGAGACAAAATCTAGGAGGCAACGCCGAGACTAAATCTAGAAGGCCACGCCGATACAAAATCGAGAAGGGCCCAACGCCAATTTTATTTTAATTATTATTTCTTTCATTTCTTTTATCATGGTCGTAGAAAAAGTATTGTATGCCACTGCACGTAAATATAAATTGTAACACTCATGTTTTGTCAAAAATCACTCGTGCTAAGATGGCCCTCATTACATAAGAGTCGCATAAATAACTATTTGTATTTAAACAACTTTGTTTCAAACATCATAAGATGGAGCTTATTATTAATGTTTTTTTTTAATTTTTATTCCTTACAAGCCCTTAACTACAATCTCACCTGATGGTAAGTAATGATGCAATCTATTAAGAAATCGTGCTAACTTGTTAGGAGTAGGATGAAAATCCACACTCCTTCCGGTTTCTACACGACATTGTACCGGAACGAAAATCGCTTGGCGGTACGTCTTTGTCGGTAGGGTGGTAACGAAGCCTCCCACCAGACAGACCTGGACCAATTGAGAAAATCTCAATCAGCCCAGCTAGGGATCGAACCCAGGTCCTGCGTATTGCAAATCTACCGAGCATACCACTGCGCCACGGAGGCCGTCAAAAATACTGTAATATTAAAATAATGTAGACTCTTTAAAATACATTTAGCTGTTAGATAAAAAAAAATACAATTTTAACTAACTTGACCGACGTAGGTACTTACTGTAACTCAGATATTCTTGAAATGAGCAAAAAATCATAAACAGGTCAAAATAACGATAACCCCAGATAAAGTGAGGAGCCAAATTTTAAAACTTATATTTTTGGCAGCGGGGAGCTTTTTACAGTGCCAGTGAATTAATTTAAGTTTTCACACTTTAAACTCCTACGACCTACTTTTATATGGTGGTTATTGAAACAGCGCCGACTAGAACCAAATAGTTGCACAGGGAAATTAATCTCCGCAATTGTAACAGTGCATTTGTTTAACCAGTACCTACAGCTGTAATTATATTCAGTAAGTGCAATTTAATAAACAAACATCTTATTCGTAATGAACTTAATAAATATTTTAATATAACTTTAATACTTACTTACTCGTAAGTATTAAAATTATTTATTTCTTACTAGTACTATAAGCGTAAATGCCGGATCCTTATCTTTTCGTCATGAGATACAATCGATAGACTTCGATGACAAGTGTACCAAATAAACCTGTTTTACTATTTTCAAATTAATAACGGCGATTGTAAATTATGATACCGTATCGTTTTTTTAACCGACTTCCAAAATGGAGGAGGTTCTACGTTCTATGTTTTTTTTTATGTATGTCCAGCGATAATTCCGCCGATAATTAAATTAAAGCCGTTTCTGAAGAAACCACAGAAACGTTGTAATTTAAACGGCTTGAATTAAAACATCACTGGCTTGGCACCGCCTTCAAACTGATCAGAAGGTAGCATATAGGTAAGAAGTTATTTCTTGCTTTTTAGTTAAGGTTAATTTTTGAGTTGGAAGTCGGTTGAATTTTTTTATTAAATTTTTAAAAAAAAAAGCAACTGTTGAGTTTCTTGCCGGCTCTTCTCAGGAGCACCTGCCTTCCGAATCTTTACAAATAGTCAGCTAACATTTCAAAAGTGCTTGTAAACTGAGTCTACTTGAAATAAATGAATTTAGAATTTTTGAAACATAGGACAAGGTACTTTATATTATCCGGAAAGTTCAACAGAAAAGAAAAACAGATTTTCACACAACGAAGTCACGAACGAAAAAGTTGGTGAAAATTGCTCATGAAGTAAACGTTCTTTATATATTTCTATTATTATCTTACTACCCTACTTTAGCTTCGCAAGCTGCAGCGTGGCATAACTGTTTG